>NC_134317.1:14455964-14772835 GCF_964195595.1 Calonectris borealis
ATAATTAATATAATTTAAGATAACTGATACTGGATTTTTTTGTTACTTGTGGCATTCCTTACCTTAGTACCTCTCACTGTGCTTGCATAATGGGACTAAACTGGCCAACTCCCTCATTATGCATTTCTTTTCACTTTCTTCTCTGTTTAATTTTCTGGCTCTAACGTATAAGCATCATATTATCACAAATGCTTTCTCAGTTCTGTGAATCAAATCTACATAATAATATATTCATTATATTAACTCTTCAGAGTACCACTATGGCTGTACCTCTGTTTCCCTCTCACTGTTGTATGGGGAATGAAGGCAGACAGCCTATACCTTTCACAAACGTGTACTGTTACCATGCCTATAATCCCCACTGCTTGAAGAACTGACATTCCTAAAACATTTTCTTTCTGTGCTGAATCAACACAACAAGGCTGCGATAGACCTATTGAAGAGCAGTGACTAGTAATAGATTACGAAGGTAGGCAGGACACATTGAGGTTTTTGCTGAAAGTAGGATCTTAAATGAGGTTAATTATGTAAAATAGCATGATGCCTACTTAATCATAAAGGCTGGCTTGTTTTCTATTCTCCTCAGTAATAGATGAAGCAAGTATAACTCACTCTACCTCCAAAATTCAAGGCCTATATTTTGTCAGAGCTCTTCTCAAATGCAATACTGTATTATGCATCCTCCATTCTCGTTCAGATTATCCCAAATAATTTCTGATTTTCTCAAGCTGACTCATTCTTCATACCTATTAGCTGAATGTTGCCGAAAAGGATTCTCTGCCCATGAACTATATGTGCATGTATTTTGTTTCTACTGGTTTGGTTAATTTTGATCAGACATACAGATCATGAAGTCTTCTTTCTATTCCCAATCTGGAAGAGAACACCTAGGCACATTATAATTTCAAACCCTGTTTTTCACAAATATTATCTAATGTTTGATTAAAATTTTCAGCTTCTCAAACATTATTACCATTACATTTGATGGGTTAATAATAGGAACTATGGATAAAAGGAGACATGAATGAAGAGCCACAGAAATATTTTCAATTATTTGCACTGCTCTCTTGGGTTTGGTTTCAAAGTCTATGAAAGTCACAGAAGTGTCGTTTTTGTCCACTTTGTACTGGGCAACTCCTGCCTGGTTTTCAAAAACCCCTTTGAAAGGCAGCATCTCTAAGTCCTGATAGATGGGCGCAGACACAGTGCTGTCTTGCAAACTGCTCATCGCTCAGCATCAAGCCATTTTCTGAAGTCTGTGAGAAAAACACCTTAGACTCTAACAGAAACTGATAGCGAAGTTGGAGCAGTACTCGGACCAATATTGGGCAGTTGATCACTGATAACAGAGCCCTAGTGGCAGAGTGTAAAATATGCTCATAGTTAATACTTTAAAGAGAAGATAAACCCAAAAGGAAAACAACATGGTAAATTAGAAGTATTGGCCCCAGAGAGGAAACAGAATGGCCTTCTTGGAATATCTTTCCTTGGCTTGTTACCTGGAACCTTCTGTCTAGCCCCCAATTCAGTAGGCAAAATGTGATTCTCTTCTTCTTTACAACATGTTAAATTACTTTTGAATTGTTTCCACAAATACAGCATGCCAATGCTTACTGACTGATTTTACCACCTAGGAGCTTTATTTGCATTCAGCAATGAAGCAGTTGAATTTTTAAGGTATTTTGTTGTTAAATTGCAATTAAGTTGGAAGGCTGCTTACACAGCAATGCCCTATTCATTATATAAAAGTCTTTATAAAAATCTTGGAGCTGACCACAGCCTTATGCTGCTTTTCTCACACACACTAAAAATACTATATGATACAATGCATCGTATAAGGCTGTGTAAACAGACAACTGTGTCTATACCCAGGTTTAATAGGGAGCAAGCCACAGTAATATTATTTCTTCATTCCCTCTCCTGAGCCTCCTTCTGTCTTATGCCTACGTATATATATTTTCTGGGCCATTTATTCTTTTCTATACTGAAGAACACTATCAAACAGGTAAGATAGTGAAGATTGGAAAAATTTATATATGTCCTATCAGCATAAACAAATATGTGGACTGTATTCAATAAAGCTATAAAACTGCTGGAGCATACCATTAGCCTGAACACAGCTACTATTCATTTAAACACGTTTTCAGAGATTGCACCTCTTTATGTACCAGTCTATTCAGAGATGACATAGCATATAGTTCAGAACTGCACTTCTAAGCAGATATTTCTCAAGATGCAATTGCTCTTTTGTGCTTCAGGCTACATTTTCATCTAGTCATGACAGTGTAACCAGCAGTCTATCTTTTGCTTTCTGTGGGGCAATAACTGTGCTCCATTAATTAAAGCTATGGCTATTATTAAGTGGAACTGCTGTTGGGAGTATGAAGAAAAGCATTGCTACATTGACAGCTGTGCTGGTTTTGGCTGGGACAGAGTTAATTTTCTTCACAGTAGCTGGTATGGGGCTGTGTTTTGGATTTGTGCTGAAAACAGCGTTGATAACACAGGGATGTTTTAGTTACCGCTGAGCAGGGCTCACACAGAGCCAAGGCCTTTTCTGCACTGCCAAGGTCCAGCGAGCAGGCTGGGGGCGCACAAGGAGTTGGGAGGGGACACAGCCGGGACAGCTGACCCCAACTGACCAAAGGGATATTCCATACCATATGACGTCATGCTCAGCATATAAAGCTGGGGGAAGAAGGAGGAAGGGGGGGACGTTTGGGGTGATGGTGTTTGTCTTCCCAAGTAACCGTTACGCGTGATGGAGCCCTGCTTTCCTGGAGATGCTGAACACCTGCCTGCCGATGGGAGTGGTGAATGAATTCCTTGTTTCGCTTTGCTTGCGTGCGCGGCTTTTGCTTTACCTATTAAACTGTCTTTATTTCAACCCATGGGTTTTCTCACTTTTACTCTTCTGATTCTCTCCCCCATCCCAGTGAGCAAGGGGAGTGAGCAAGTGGCTTAGTTGCCGGCTGGGGTTAATCCACGACAGTCTTTTTTGGCGTCCAATGTGGGGCTCAAAGGGTTCCAGATAACAACAGGTTTGATTGGAATGTGCTAGATGATTGAATTTATAGCTGTTATTGCTGTTTAGCTATTAATTGGCAGGCTCCTGTGCTTGCCATGGGGCTTGCTTTCCTTACTGTATATTAGAGTCTAGTGCTCGTTAGTGGCTGCTTTTTGCTTTCGCTGCTTGCTGTACTGCTTAAACCTTACTGTGCTGTGCCTGGGAACATTTTGATAACAGCAATGGCCATGCACCTGGGCTGGGAGATGGCCAGGGCAACGCTGCTGTTTCTGTGCTGCTGAACTGGACAGGCTGGAACTCCAGTGTGAACTCGAGTGGAAGGGACTGTGACCTGTGGATGAGTCCATGTGGGAGCAGGACATCCTGAAGTGTCTGTGGCCATGAATAAGTCCACACCAGAGCAGGTACATCTCAAAGCGTCTGTGGCTGTGGTTATGTCTGTGCCGCAGCAGGTGTACCTCTGAAGGGATTGTGGCCCAAGGGTAAGTCAATGCTGGAGTAGGTACATCTAGAAGCATCTGTGGCTGTGGATAAGTCCATGCTGCAGCAGGTACACCTTGAAGCATCACTGGCTGTGCATGAAGTTATGCTGGAGCACCTCAAAGCGTGTGGCCATGGATAAGCCCGTGACAGAGCAGGTACACCCCTGGAGGAACTGCAGCCATGGGTAAGGCCATGTTGGAGCCGGTTTACTTCTGAAGAGACTGTGGCTTATAGATAAGGCTCCACTTGGAGCAGGTACACCCCTAAGGGACTCTGTCTATGGATAAGTCCAAGCCGGAGCAGGGGCAAGGGGAGGAGTTCATTGCAATGTTAAACCCTGTGGTCTGGTCCAAAGGAACCAGGGGTGGAGATTGCAACAGAAATATCTTTAAATTGTTACCCAGGATTTGAGTTGCATGTTATAGGAATTACTATATCAGGAACCACCTGAACCAGTGGAGGACAAGCCTTACAAGAAGCGGTGCAAGTGCAGCAGCGACCCAACCTGTGCTGGCTTTGGTGCCCAGTAACTCCACGCAACACACCACCTCTTCTGTCCTGAGTGACCACCATAACAGATGGAGCCCAAAGTCATGGACTAAATGAACTCAGTGGACATTCTGTGGACATTTGTGAACATTTTATGGACATCTTACAAGGGTGGTTCATAGACTAAGGGAATGATATCTGTGTATTATATATGCTGGCTGGGGTTAAACCATGACAACAGCAAAGAGATTGCTGTGAGTTTTAAGTATGTTCCTTATTTTTTTTTGCAGAGATATGCTTGAGTGTATTTTTAGAGTTCAGGATTACTGTAAACAAAACATATTCAGCTGATATCTGAAGCAATATCTGAACAAGACAGACTAAAAAAATCCTAAGCAAGGGAAACTTTTGCAAGTATTTCAGCTGCTTAGGTGATTAAAACATAATACTCCAACATGAAATTGAGAACAATTATTTTAATCATTTAAGGAGTTCATTCAACTTCAGAGTTAAGTCTGGTTTGATGATTAAAATACAGGGCAAGGAACCAGAAGACATAAACTCTATTTTCAGCGTTAGCACTGACTCACTGTGTGATGTTAAGCAAGTCACTTAATTTAACTGTCTCACTCTCTGCCTCACCTGTAAAATGAGGGAACCTACCTCACAAGTTCTTTGTGAGATTAATTAATTAAACATTTGCTGCACACCTAACATTTCTTGGATGTAAGGTGGTGGAAAATTTATTGTTAAAGACATATATAAACAGGATACAAGAGCAGAGCTGGGTGGTTTCTAAAAAGGAAACTCATGTCTCTTTCATCTTTGAATTTTTTAAGCATGACAACAAAATAATTAACTACAGGAAAAACTGTGGGTGAAGGCCTTGAAAAGAATTTATAAATTGAAAAAAAGCATAGCCACAAACTAGACAGACCAAACTATAACTAAGAATAAAAATACATTGTTGTTCTTCAGTAGAGTGCACAATTAAAAGATGAAGCTGAGTTTTTCTCTCCTATGATGTATAAGCAAATTTACGTCTAATGGAAGTGAAAGGCAGCAGATTTAAATCTGAAGAAAGGAAATAATAATGTTTCTTTAAAAACCCACATTTTTTACTGAACACATTGCCACACGACATGGTTGGAACGAAGATCTTAGTGAATTCAAGAAACAAACATTTATATGGAAATGTGAATATCCACTGTGATATTTTATGAAATGAAAGAGTTAAAAAATCCTCATGTTGCACAGTACAAGTCAACTAGTAGCTGATAGGCATTTAAAAAAATCTCCTGGAAGCCTATTTGACAGCTGATCACTCTGGACTGACTTACAACCGTATCAGAAGCACCTAGTACAGGTCTCTGTCGGAGGCAGAACCCCGGAATAGGTGGACTAATGGTCGCCTTTAGTACAGCAATCTCGACGCTACTGAGGCTAGACCGAGCAGCACATGAGCATGTCTTTAGCATCCTTCTACTCCTATCATAACTATGTTGTAGAAAATGGCAGGTTTGTTCTGTCATAAAATTAACTACGTCAGCAACAGAAGAGGGTCCAGCAACTTTTAGAGTGTTTACCTCACCATGCAGTTTGGCAAACAACAAAACCCAAAGATTTTTACTAATGTGTTGCTGTGACCCTATGAATGAGCTGATCAAAACCACAGTGAGCAAAGAAAAAAAGGATAAAGTACTGTGATCAATGACATACTCAAAGGTTATGTTTCCTGTACAGTTGCCTGTGTCACCAAAGACTGTTTGGGGAAAGGACACAACTTATTTGCACTTTTCTGAAGCCAGTTATTCTTATCTTAAATATTCACAAAAATGTCACTACTGCTTTCTGTTGATTCCATTCAAAACAGAGTGAGGCCTTTATGTAAAACATGGTCATAACTATTTTACAACTTTGGAATGAAGTTGGTGTTTGGTACTCTACCAGGGCAATGTGCACAGGAAAATTCAGATTTTCTATCCTTTTAAAAGCAATTTTCTAGGTTAATAAATAACTTCGATGATATCATTTGGTAGATATAAATGCAAGCTGATTATTTACTTTCATTGTGACATTTTTTACACTGCAAATTCTGGATCATACTAAGTTATTCATACACTATAAATATAACTATAAACATATTACTGATATATTTAGCAAGTTTCTACTAAATTAGCATTGCAGAGACATCTAGACAAAACCTTAGGCCCTCCACCAGGAACAGCAGGCCTTTAGCTCTGCGTTTCAGAGCTAAAGACCAAGATGGAGAAGTGCAGAAGTAACAACAACAACAACACGGGTTATGTAGTACTAAAAAGAATCAATGACTCACTGTTTACTTGGCCTGTATGCTTTAAGGATGAGTGGAGATTAGTGCAGAAAACTAGCTCTTTTATTCTCCTTTTATTTTGCTTATTACTAACTAGTACTACTGCATTCATTAAGTCAAGCAAGATTAAGAATAAACACGAGGTGCTTGTCATCCAGCGTTAATACAATGCGGTGTGCTCACACAAGCTGCTTGGGTATACATTTTAGCAGCTGTTTTTTCCTGTCTGTCCACAGGGAACGGGTATGCTCCCTTGCAGAGTACATCTACCTTGGCCCTTTCCTACCTCTAGCCCACATCTTTAATCCAGTCTCTGCACCCTGAAAGCCTCCCGCATTGCTGCTATCCCTTTTCTCACTCCAGCTGGGCCAGGAATCTCCTTTCTCTTCTCACTTAAGTGATGGAAAATGACAGCGAGTTCTCCTTTCGCTTGTATTTGTGTCCCTAGCTGCACACACATGTAAATACATACAGAAGTGATCTTTCTCCGATGCAACTTTACAAGCTAGATAGATTGTTTGCTTTCTTAGCTGATACTCACTGTGCTTAAAGGGTCGTTCGTCCTAGACCAGCAATTTCTTAAGGAGTATGAATAAGGCAAGCAGGCGGACGATGGCAGAAGCAGCTCCACTACAGTATTACAGCCCAATTCACACGATGACTGTAGCTGGACTCCTCCTAGTGCCTCAGAAAGCTGCAAGAAAAGGGAAGGGCTCAGGATATGATATCATGCACTCGTTCTAAAAACAAGGAAACTGTTGTAGATGATTGAAAAAGTAACAGCTTAAAAATTCATGAATGGCCAATAACAGAAAATTACTTCTCTGCTTCACCTTCCCTACCCTCTCCAGTGAAAAGTTTCAATAAATACAAATGACAAACTTAGAAAGCAATATTTACATCATTACTAGGACTAGCCTAAGAGGTGTATAACAGCCGAGCCACCTCAGAGCATTGCTTAGTGTTGCCTGGCGTGGTCTGTTGTCTGTGCTTGTGTCAGATCTTAAGCTTTGAGCTTGTTACCAGGTCTGTTCAGGCAAATACACCAGTCCCCAGCATAGCTAGCTCTGCAGCCGCAGTTGAGTTTGCGTAAGCAACAAGGACCCACGTGTATCCACTCTTTGGCAGTGCCCTGACTTGTTTATTGCCTTTTTCAGCGAAAGTAAAATCTTCTGAAGCATCTAAGTGAATTAGGAATCCAATTAATATTTTCTAAAGCAATGTAAGCAAACAGGCTTGTAAATCTCATGGAAAGTCAATGTGATTTTGTGCAGATTTGCTGTGGTAAGTTTTACTGCTTAGATCCCTTTCTAATTGCAAGCCTGCTTTAGAAATAATAATCCATTTACAGGGCTATATTATTATAAATTTATTTCCCAGGTCATCATTTACAGCCTTTAAAAAATAAATTAATAAACATTTGAAGCAAAGCAGATGTCCTAACTCAGCACAATCATTCTTAACCTGGATTTAGCTTTGAAGTTTGCTGTTTCTATTTCAGATCCAAAGAGGCACCTGCATGCCTGGAAGCTTGTCTGTTCCTTCCAGCTTTATCAATTGGTCTAAGTCGTCACTCATTTTTCTCTCAAATTGTCAGGATATTTTCGTTTCTGCTATAATCCCGTAAAACACTCTTAAAGGAAAATTTAGCACAGCCTTCAAGCACACAGCATTTTTATGTTGTGTTTGGAATTGCTAAATTCTCCATTATGGCAGTCATTGTGCTTGCCTTTCAAATTTCTTTTTTGTGTTGAAAATTTCCTGTGATTTTTTTAATGTAATTCGTCCCAGATTCAGCATTAAGGCCACCCGTGAGCGATATATTGCAGTTTACTCTAATTTTCAAGCTCCTGTATTGGCTTTTGGTTTAATAGCTTGGATTTTGGGGAACTTTATCATATTAAAGCAATTTAGTAATTGGGCATTTTATGTTTCAGTATTTGTCAGTACCCTTCTACTGAGCTGTACAACAGGGTGTTGCTCTTGCAGCTCTATTGTTTAAGCAGAAATATTTTGCTGCCAAATTTCTTGTTCTATTTGTGCCCTTTGTTACTGGACTTTCAATTTCAGGAACTTGTTCTATTTAAGAGGATAGTGGAAGAACAATACTTTATAATATAATATTTATTAAGCAGATGCTGGTATTATCAATGCTTGTTTATCCAGTGATGATGTGTCTCCTAAATAAACCAATAGTAGTAGTAAAATAAACTGGAACACAGAGCCATTTTCTTCATAAGATTCTAGGGATTTTTTAACTACTTGTACTTCTGAATCAAGGATCAATCATCTTTAGTCGTTCTGTGTAGTAAAGGGTAGTGACATCTCAAATTGGGCAAACATAAATTGTTTGTGAGGTTGAGGAGTGTGAATTAGGATCACTAATACATTCACTTTTGTAGAATTTGGGAAGTCCCTTCTCAAAAACCGGGATGGAGTTTACATTTACATTTCTGTTTCTCTGCTTTTGCCTTGATTTTTAGTAGTACTACAAAACCTATATAGGTGATCACCGGGATTTGAGAAGATGTCCCACAACAGCATAGACTTGTCACAGCTCCGGGTTTGATTTGGACATTTCGTGTCTTCACACACTGGAATGCAAACTATATTCGTAAATGTTCAGGGGAGGAGGGAGCTGGAACTGCTGCTTGCAATGAAGGGCGCAGGGGTACCTCTGGTCTGTTCCTACTCCTCTCCGGCCCCCCACAGGGTTACTCCACAGCACACATCTGGCTGCAGCACCTGGGTCATTGTTCAGCTCAAGCTCTGAGGAGGGGGTACTGCCTGCATCGTGCTCCTAATCTCAATCTGCAGGAAATAAAACAGATGCTACTTTGGAATATTCCGACTGAAGATATTCTGAAGACAACACACACATTAGTAACCAAGACTTGAGTCCAGACAAATGAAGCAAGCCTAGACTAACCACAGGCATGTTGGTGTTGATTCTCTTCTTGGTTCTCTACTGATTTTAACATCCATCTGACTTCATCCTGAATTACTTCAGTGCAAGCAAGATGAAAAGCAGACTAATTGTGCACAGCTCTGGTTTGTTTTGTTGTATTCCTTTTTGTTCCTGCCAGAAGACCATCTTTCTCTTAGATTCTTGTGTGTGCTTCCTCTTCCTATTTTCCCTCAAGATTTAGTTAGAATTATGGAATCATGAAATAATTTTAATTAGAAGGAATCACTGGAGATCATCTTGTCCTTTACCCACTCAAAACAGGGCTATCTTCAAAGTTAGGTCAGGTTGCTTAGTGCCTTGCGTGGTCCAGGTGTGAATATCTCCAAGGATGGACATTCCAGTCTCACTGGGCATCCTGTTTAAGAGTTTGACCACCTGACTGTGAAGTCCATACAAAGTGTAACTCACATTCCTCTGTGTATATATAAGGTTGGGATGTTTCCCCACGTTAACATAGAGCATCTAGTAGTAAACCTCTCTGGGGAAGTAGTTTGGAGCTTAGAAAAGAGGTGGGAGGGAACTATAATATCGGGAAATGAGGAAAATTCAAGATTTTAGTTTTATAGAAGGCAGTAGGAGGGACAGTGGTGAGCAGGAGTAAAAGGGATCGTGTCAGGGAGGAAGAAAAGAAGGGGCTGTTTCACAGGTCAGGCAAGGTTGTGTGTGGGAGGATAACTTGGATGATGAGAAGGCAGCAGGACCATGACTAAAATGGTCACTACGTCCAGATTTGGGTACCTCTTACAGCCGTAAATAAATCTTCAACAGTGTGCCATAGCTAAAAATATCTTGCCAGTTCTGGCATGAAGTTGATTACAGGAGCTTGCAGATCATTTTGCTTTCTTAGGTACCCTGTGCAATTTCAGTTGGATAGTACACTTCACATTTAAGACAGTGCAGATATTTTGGTCTGCTACTGTTCTGTTCCAGAGAATGTTGCCTTTTTGTGGAAAGAGGTACAGGTCCTGAAGCGTACGAACAGACAATACATGATATTTATACTGGAGTTTGTTTATAGATAACTTCAGTTTCGATCACAATTAATTCTCTCAGAGATCTCTGGACTAAAAGATGCTTTATAAATATATACAAAGATTGTTCCTCATGACAATACCAAGGAGTTGGAGCAGTGATGAGAAATTTTAGTAGTGACTATGAGGTATAAATCATTTCCCAACACTAATAAAAAGGAAAAACAGAAATTGGAGAAGAATTCTTTTCCTTTGCTGATTATTTAATTGCTCAGGAAAATTCAGTGTGACTGTTAAAATTGCTCTCAGGTGTCCAAGAGCAACACTAGCAGCAATTGCATATTGCAGTAGCAGAAAGCAAGGAGGAATATGGATGTGTGTGAAAAGAGGGAAAAGATCTTTAAGAAGGGTGAGATGAGTTTGTGTTCCTAAGAACTAAAGTCTAGGTGATTTAGAATAGGAAATCACATTTAGTGATGTAAACACATTAACTGATGAGTCCTCACAATACTGTGGTGAAGTAAGGAAGGATTATGCCTTGTTTTGACAGATGGAGAAACATGGACAGAAAAGGCTATGTTCTTACCAGGATCCTTGGCAGCTTCTTTTAAAGTGATTTCCAAGGAAGATCTTTCACTGCAGAAAACTTGTAGCTACAGACATCTCTCCAAGTTTCCCTTTCCTTCCTATGGTCGTAGGTGTTGAAGCTACTGGCCTGGCCTTTTTTGGAGCTCTGACCGGATTATAATCTCAACAGAGAACAAGCAGAAACAACCTTTACTATATGATGACTCACCTTGCCAGAGGAAGATTAGTCAATGGAAATTTGTGTCTGCCTGTACTAGTTAGTAAGTATGTACCCATCCCTGCATAAGGCCAGGGGCAAAGCATTAGGGCAGCGGGAGTGGAAGCCTGGGTTGAGTAGTCATAGCTTTTTTGCTGTTGGCACTCCAACATCAACAGAAGTAAGAGCAGAGGAGTCCTAGGCTGATTTCCAGCATTGTAACAGACCTTACGCTTGAAGGATGTCAGGTGCTGAGTCTCAGCTCTCCCATTTACCCTTTCTGCTCACGATCTGTGCAAGGCATACTCCAACCTTTCCCCAACACACGCTCTTTTCACCTAATCTTGTGTTAGTACAGGACTGCTAATTTTTCCAAGATCTTTTCACAAGGGAAATTATTCAGTCTAAAGCTCATGTAACTTTAGATTCATTTTGCACTGCCCTATTAATCAGTAAAGTGCTAATCTGGTAACCAGAACCTTGTAGTAGCAAAGGTAAGTAGAGATTTTAGAAGTCATTACCTTCTCATTCAATAAACATTCGTTAAAATGCCAGCCCGCTTCTTTTTCTTCATTCCAGTAGTTGACCACGCTTGCATCAGGGTACTTCATATGGTCAGGTGTACCTTGGCTTTGCCATTCTTTCCCAGAAGTGTCTGAAATGGAGAGACTTGATTATTTGCCAGCTAAAACAAATTCAGTTCATTTTTCCCTAATACTGGTAAATGCAGTTTGAATGTTGTCAGCAATAGAGTTTTGGTACATCTGTGTTCACAGCCTAAATATAGCCTTCACAAGACGTCCAAAGAGAAAAATCCTTTGGAAGCTCTCTTCATTGCATCTTCTCTCTACAATGAACTCTTGTTGAAACACATCTGGAGATAAATGGGACCTCAGCAATAAAACTTTGTGCCTGGTAGTGCACCTAAAACTTCGGGAGTTTAAAAGCTGCAAACTCTATCACATAAATAAAGGCTGCTAACACTGCTCTCTAAAGAAATACTTTCATTAGTCTTAATGATTCAGGGACTATCATATACTCAGTATGTTCACTACTCATTAATCGTAGGACATTAATAAAGTCCCTGCTTCCAGTGTACCTTGATGAAACGATAAACTGTAAATTCAACCCCCCACAACATCAGCCTGAACCATTGGACCCAATCTCTGTGTCCCAAGCTCCTCATGCAATCTGAGCAGTGTTTAAATAACTGTTCCTGTATCATTTTAATGGCACATACATAGGCTGAGAATCCCTCTCTGAACCTTAGCATAGGATATGGACCTGGAACTGGTGTGTGAAAATGGGAGAACCCTTTGCTTGCTTATTCATGGTTTTCTTAGTTTCACCAAGGCCTACAAGCTTCTAGTTTAGCCTGTTCAGAGGGAAAAAGGAAGACAAAATCCACTTGTTTAGCAAAGGATTTTCTTTATCATCACTTCTTACCCTTAAAAAAACCTCCTGAGTTACACATCTTTGCAAACTAACAAGTGGTTTGTCTTTTCTCAGTCAGATCTCACTCCTGTGGCTTCCAGGTTTTATCAGCATCTCAGGTGAGACAGAATGCCTCCTGTTGCTCTCTCCAGATTATTTGTCTTCATATTTGGCAATGATTTGCTCTCATTTGCAGAGAATTCTCCCTCTTTATATATAGGCTGCCTCCTTTAGTCATATGCTCCAGCCAAAATACTCCAGCTCCATCTGCATAAATTGAATTAGTTGTTTTGTGGGGTTAGGGTAGGAGTGAGGGACATTCAGAGATGACAGCCCTTGACTGCCTGATGTTGGTGTCTCAATTTTAGTTATTTCAGGAGAATTCAAGCACTGTGCCTGGTCTGAGCAGCATAATAGACTGACATAGTCCACCTGGACTTTCTATATGGACTAGAAAAAGACAGAATGGCAAACCTGATACAAACACAGGCTCACAATACAAAACCAGCTTACAATTCAATGCAGATATTTTTGCTTCTACAATGCACATCTCATCTTTTGTAATAAAAGCTATTGGGATGCCATGTAGTTATTGGTTAAGATAAGAACAAAGGAGAGAGAGGAAAACATGACTCAGAGTGGGTTACTTGTTAAAGAAACTCATTATTTAAGTATTAAAATAGGAAACACATTGCAGAGATAGGAAAGTTCTCCATTTAACTGTTCTTCACAGTTATTCTTAGTCATTGTAAGTTATCAGGTATCACCTGGTCTAATTAATCACATCCTGAATTACCATGCATAAAATAAATGTGTTCATTGGGGGGAGAAAAAATGTATAGGGTTGTGTTGTGTGATTTGTCCCTGTTCCTTGTCCGTTTATCCTGTACCCCAGCTTCTCCTAATGAAAGAGGATGTTATGTCCTCCTGAAAATAGGTAACAAATACATTTTAACCTGTGTACGTTTCAAAGTCAGCTCACCTTTTCACAAGAAGATAGAAACACAAAAATAAAATTCATTACAGATTATTCGACTCTTAGCTAAAGTCATTTCATATATTCAAATTGCATTTCAACCATTGAGAAAGTCTTTAATTTAGTCTAATTTTCACTGAATTGTCTACCTTGCACAGCAATGTACCTTTTTAAGCAGAACACCTTCATTTGCTATATTCTCTTGAGCCACTAGATGTCCCTCGTTCCTACATAAAGCTCCAGATATGCAAAAATCCATGATTGATCAGTGGGACTAAGTTGGAACTCAAGCAGTGTTGAAGCATGTGAGTTCACAGCATGCAGGGATTTTCTGTAATAAATGCCGATCCTTTGAACCATGCCACTGGGTGTGATTCTATAAATCATGACAATTCCAAACACTGATGGGCCAAACACACAACAAACCTAATTGTGTTTGGACAAAGTATATATGGCAAATACCAAAATCAGATGAGGCTGAAAAGAACAGATGAAGATGGCCTTGAGCAAAACAGGCTACAAATCAATGCATCACAGAGTAAACTGGCTCGTTCCATTCCCAACTATTCATTGACAACAGCGTTTTCCATATACGTATGTTGTTACAGACTATTTTTGCTATTCATGAAGTAAAATGGCACAGTCTTTCTTGGTAGTCAGACTAGATCTTTTTTATTTAAAGCATACATTTGACAGTAGTCTAGTTGGGGTGGGGGTGGACCATACCACTACGTGGATTTAGATAATTACAGGTTAACTGGGAACGGTCACTTCAGTATCAGACTGTCAATGTTGGGCAATGTAAAACAGACCCAATACCAATAAAGACATTTGACTTACACTGGTGATGGTGAAAGCAAAGTCAAACACTGCTCTGAAGGAAACAAAATGTTTCACCAAGTAAATAGTGTCAGGAAGCTGCTTGCAACTGCCTACGAGCCGTACAACTCCCTTTTCCCTTCGTGCACCCTATCTGCCTTTAGCAAGTTTCCTCTTTGCACACAGACCTGACCCCCATTAGTTAATTTATACCATCAGCACTTTGCAAGACCCTGCCACAGAAAGTGCTGCATCTCTAATTCTGGTTTGGAAACTCTTCCTCAGATTAGGACTTACTTCCTCGGTATTTTAAATTCATGGACTGGGAAGGGAAAGGTCACATCTAAGGCAAAAACTGGAGAAACCCTTCCTCCAGATTAGTTTTGCTTTTCAAGTCACGTGAGTGGTGGCAAATTATATCTGTATAAGAAACAGGACTCCAACAGTCTTTTTGCCCCACCAAAATGTTCATGGCAGAAGGTCGTTTCTTTTCCCAGTTGTTTTCGAGATTGGCCCTGAAAAACAAGGGTGCTGCCACTTTTTAGTAAGGATACATACAGAGGGTTCTGCCACCTCAGTGTTACTAGTCTCCTAATACGAATGCCACTGACTGAACGATACAGATTTTCATTGGTAATTAAATATAAGATCATAGTGCACGCTCTCAATGTTATTTATGCTTTTAATGCCTGATGATTTCAGGGAGATCATAAGCATCTAAATGCCTTTATGAGTCTTGGTCCTATTCTTAAAAGATGAAGGGAAAAAATTATGCAGTTCTCAAGAACATATTTGTTTGTCCAAGGCATTGTCAAAGCATGGAGAGCTGGGAATGTAAGAACTAAAACCTACACAATATACTTATGGTCTTCTCTACTTGAGGCCTTTAACTCTGCTTCTGGTTCTCCCTCCTAGCTGTCCTCCGTTTGACTCCACTGGAGCGACCGGTTGTTGAAGAGACGGTGTATACAATGCATCAACCATTTCTGGCCCTTCAATTACTGCGTTTTCTAGAGCTGCTCAGATGATAGTTAATGACAATCTTGCAATTAATATACTGTATACTGGTGACCAGCTTCCACTAGGCCATCTAGCAGTGATACCAGGGATGGTCAAATCCAAAGCCCAGTGACTATCAATGTGAGATTTCATTGTTTTGAGTGGAATTTGTATGAGATTGTTATTTCCACTGACGAAAGATAAACCATTTTGGGGCTAATAAATCTTACAGTTCCATATAATCCCTGGTGTTCTTTCTAATGCTTAATAGCTCTGCTCTCACCAGTTATCTAACTTAATCTGAAGCTAAATGGGTATTTTTCATATGCTAATATGTACATTACACAGAATCTCCTTTCCCCTCCTGCTTAGTCTCGTTGTGGGCCATCTTTTTAATAGGAAACTGAGAACTAAGAAATGGAGAGAACAGAATGACCTATTGAACCAATTTCGCTCCACAGTATAGCTGACAGGAAAACGGCCGCCTGAGCTCAGGGTTCCAGGAACAGAAAACCAGATGTTTCTTGGCTACATTTAACAGATGTTATTCCAGTTTGAAACAACATTTTAAAATGCAGATCCCAAGAATTTATGTATTTCCAAAGTATTCGAAGAACGGGAAAGTGGAAATGTCTTGCAAGTCTTCAAGTAGTGCCAAGAATCCCTTTTTTCTTTCTTTTTTTATTTCCACCCGCCCCCCCCCTTTTATTTTTCCAAATGGACTTCTCCAGTTTAGCATTCCTGTGGCTGATACATACACCAGAACATGCATTGGTGCCTACATGCCTTAGATAATCAGATCGGGTAGATTAACACTGCCACAAACTTAGCATGTGACCTTGGGCAAATCACTTGATTTCCCTGGATCTCGGTTCTCCACTTGTGCTACCTAGAGCTTGCAAGCTCTCCACAGCAGTGTCTCTCTCAGCTACCAGTATCTACAATAGCTAGTGCAAAGAAACCATAAATAAGAACATAACCCTGGGGTATTACCATAAAATAGATTTAAAAAATTAAGTTAACTACCAGCTATCCAGTAAATGGCAACAGTACATAAAAGAAAGTGGGGGGAGACACAGGTTCTTTATAGGGTAATCGCAGGCCATCCTGTCAACTCGGATGCTGTAAGTCCCAGCATAAAGTCAAGGGATGGAAGGGCAAAAGTGTGAGAAGACAAAGAGTTTCCATCCTATTCTCTGAATAGAGTCAGGTTGCTGTGTTATTCAGCCATAAAAGCCCATCCTTAATTTAGAGCATCTTCCCAGGGCAACCGAATTATGCTAGGGCCATGATGACCCTCAGAGGGTGGGCAGGAAAGGTATGCTGAAGCATCCTTACCCTAAGCCTGCCAGGTTTGCCTCTGAGTACATTTAGCACGCGTACAGGAACTCTTCTGTCAAGGATCACAGAATTAGTGTGATATTATTCTCATGCTACAAACAGAGAAAATGACAGTATACAAGTAATAACCAAAAATATAAGTTAAAAGATCTGAAGTTCGTGGAACTGCATTTCCCAAGAATAAACTTTAGCCCACATTTACACAATTTCCTTCTTCCAGTTATGCCAAGTAAATCACAAGAGCTGGCTGTGACAAAACACTCTAAGCACTTCCTTCCCTGGCTGAAACCAGAGATACGCTACCAGCCCCAAAATAGAAAATTCCTCAGCTTAAATTGATTACTAGCTCTCTTGTTGGCTTTGGTGAAAGTAAAGGTGGAGAAGATGACTTTGCTGAAAGAGTTCTTGAACTTACCAGACTTCCCTGATATTCAGAGTACTGTACAGCTTTGGGGTTGGGGGAACTGAACCTCTTTATAAGGCAGAGGGGTATCACCATTTATACCGACAGAAAAGGAGCAGAAGCACAAATTTCATGAAGATATTTCCCTGATGTTCAAATGTATTTGCAGAAATTTCCTGGTATTCTCCCATACCCTGCATTGATACATAACACATGTATGCTACATCAAGCCAAACGTCTTATCTTTATTAAGGAGTTATTGTGGATGTGATTCTATTTCACTAGAGACCTGAGATAGTCACAACTTTTTAAAAAATAAATGTAGTCCAAAATTGATTTCTTCTCAGAAAACTAAATACTTTCTGAAAAAAAAAATCCTGACTTTCACAAAAGATTATTCTATGTGAAAATAATTAAGCCATTTTTCAAATATTTCAAAATAAATAGCATAATATTTTGGACTAGAAAGGATTGAAACATTCTCCAAACATTTTAAATACATAGACTGGAAACTTTAAAACAAAGACTTCAGATGTTGACTTTTGGAATGAAGATAGCTTCTTGTTTTACAGCCAGCCATAGAAGAATTTTCTTGTATCTTTATAGAATAGTGTGTATAATATAGCAGCCTTAAGGGTAAGAACACTGGCATGTAAAAGCATTAAGGTCAATTATTAGAATTTAGTGTAGCCTGTAACAACACAGAAGAACTAAGCTGGGTGCTCTTGGTCTTTCATGGCCACAGCTCTATGTCTGCTCCTTGTATTCAAGTTTCATAAATTGTTCAAAACTTTATCGATAGAATTAATAGCCAAAATATCGCTTCTCAACATCTGGTTTGTATTCTTCTCCCAGTTATGCAGGTGCAACTCTAAATAAAACTGAATGCCTTACGTGAAGTCACCCCAAATTTATGACGGCATAAGGAAGAAGTGAAGTTGGTTCTTTGTCTTTAAAAGATGTCTGTATTTGCAGCCAAATAAATTCACATGCAGTTACATACTCCGTGGCACCAGAGTGCCATCCAGCGGTACTTCCCAAACCTGTGTTCGCCGGAGACATCCCCGGAGAGGTGACCAGTAGCCGGTACTGGTTATATCTACCAATCTGAGAGATGCAAATCCAAACTCCCGACTAGCTATTGCTAGGCTGAGAGGAACACTTCTGTTAAAAATCAATTACTTCTATTTTTTTAAAATCAGTTTTCCATACTGAAGTAGTTTAGACAACGAATGTAGATTGTTGCTTCCTTGATAGTAGCAATGTGCTGAAGCGGGAGGCTCCTGGGCTAGCTAGACTCGGAAGCAGTACGTACCACCATCTTAACATTTGTTGCCTCTCAGCTAATAAACTCTGCTACTTTCCAGCCTTCTCTGGTGGCATGGCATTCCCCGGTTCTGACAGGAACACGTCCATGCTAATTTGAGCATCCTTGTACAGACTTTCACCACCTGCTCTAGAGGTCCTGTGCAGGGTCACAAATGAGAGTGACCAAGCCTTGAAGCTGGTTTCAGGTGCATACTGATGCACGCAGAAGTCAGTGTGACTACTGATATCCCTGATCTGCAAAGAACAAGCCCTGAACTCAGACCTTCCACTTCCTGGATAAATGCTTTACCTGCTCTAGTATTTCATTAAAATGTCTTTTTAGAGGGAACAGGTACAGTTGCAGTTGTGAAGACTCAGTCCCACTGGCATCCATTAGAGGGGTTTGAAGATTACCTCTTGAACTGAGCTGCTCTGGGGACTTGTATGGAGTAACACACAGTTTTTAGTTCCTGATTGAGTTGAGATGTGAATGAGTGCCAAGCTGCTTAGCCCTGGCAGATCTGGGCACTTACGGAGAGGCTCTATACAGCAGAGTAGCTTATGTAAAAACATGTAAGGTGGCTTGGGAATTTAGGCATGATGCAAGGTCAGACACAGCTCACTGGGGTTTTTCACCATCTCTGTTTTAGATTTAGGAGCTCAAACTCTGCCCTAAACCCTTATTTTTTGGACTTGGCCGGCAGCCAATAAAATAAATTCTGGTTAAAACCCCATGTATTTCATGCAGATTTTACTGATCTACCTTATTCCCTGCCTCACCCTCCCCCCCATCTGTAATGTTTTCCTTTGTAGTTAACTATCTCTTGCAATGCAGATGCATATGAATGATTATGAATGATTCATGGATTTGTTTGGCCTGATTGCCCACAGATTAAATCATTTTGTATAATATTCTTGTTAGTGTTCTACATTCATCTTATTTCTGAACAGAAATTAAATTATCTGGGGTTGTGGGGTCATCATTGCAGATAATACTTGCAAAGCAGAGCGCTCATCCTGATGAGCAGCCATTTCTGCAATGCTCTCTTAAGGAGATGCAGAAATGGGAGAAAGGATACTTTTATTTCTAGGTAAAATTCCATTTTGATGCATCTCTTGCACTAACATGTGAGATGAGATACCGAAGATTCAACTTGCTCCTATGAGCAATACAACAGTGAAGTTTCTCCCTCTAACCTCTCTAAGAGACCAGTGGGCTGCATATAAAGAAACTGATAATTTTCCATGATGTCTTCTACTTCTTCTACTTCACATTTCACTCTGTTCAGGAATGATCAGGTATGCACTGAAATGGTACAAATAAAATATTTTACCTAGAATTGGCCTAGCCCATGTAGTCATTTCCAAAATTATCTGACATATTAAGGAGCATGAAAAAGAAATTCTACACAAAAATTATCAATTGAAGAATAAATACTTGGATGCTGAAAATGAGACTCATTCTTCAGGACTAAAATGAATACAATTTGACCTATTAATTTAGTGTAGTACAATTGCTTTGAGACTTGAAAGTAAGACACCAGTAAATCAGTTCTTTGTATAGTTTGTAATAATCCTCATATTATAGGTATGCAGTACCATGAAACAAAGGGTCATTTGAGTTTCTTAGTTCCATAGCAGATAAGCCACAAAAATATATCCTCAGACATTTTCAAAGAAGTTTGATTCCTTCTCTGCTAATGAAACCCACGCTGCAATCCACAATTCATTCAAAATTTAAGAAAAACACTTCCAAGTCCCCCACTTCAAAACAAAGCAGAACCCAAAAAGCTTATTACCAGAAACATAGATATTATTTGGTATCATTGGGATTGATACTGTTTCTTTGCATTTGTCCCATAAAACGGGACAAATCTTTTGCCAGTCTTTTCTCAGGTGAGCTGCCTTCTCCTAGATAAGATTTTATTGCTGGCTCCTGTGCACAGGTAGAGCAACCTTATCTTCTTGGAATGTGAACGCTCTGTCATTGCAAAAGGCTGCAGTGGGCAGTTGCAGCGACAGGATTAATACTGACTCGTTTTTCAAGCGAAGCTTTGGAGCAAAGGTGGGATACAGAGAAAATCACAATTTACTTTTTCTGAAACATTTTCTGAGAGCTGCTATTTAGGAAATAAAAAATATTGACTGGGGGGGTGTCTAAATTTAGTGAAGCCTTGATAATTTTCAGATTGATTGGACTAGAAATGAAAGGACAATTGGCACAATCGCATCCGTCCAGGGTGCAGACCTCAAAGGATAAGCCAAAACAAAATACTCCCTGCAGATACATAAGGATCTGCCACCTCCCGTTTCTAGTGTGGACAATATAACGACGGAAATAATTAGTTAATCTTTTGTTTAAATAAAGTGTTTGGGAAAAAGGCTAAAAATAAACACTGATTCATTCCTTGTCAGGGAAGTTTCTCCTGTCAATTATCACATTGTTACTGCTGTTTTTAATCTAGTCAGATGGTGAGATTGGCAATCCCTTCTGCAGGGGCTTCTGGGTGTTATTTTGTAGAGAATCTTGCTTGAAGGACTGATTACTGCTTTTATGGGAGCCAGTGGGAGTTTGGCCACAGTCCTTCACGCATGTTAATTTGAGGGACTTCCAAATGTTAGCTAATGATCTCAGAGTTCTTTTTATGAAAAATGTGTGGGTTTGTTTTGGGGTTTGGGTTTGGGGTTTTTTTTTAATTCCTAGCAGGAGGCAATTAAGAGGGTCTGGGGAAAGTTCTGTGCTGTAGCTCTGGACCAGCCTCTCAGTAACGCCTGAAGTCCCAGCATGAAAATTCAGAAGCATATATTGGTACCATACTCGGATGTATTATACATAATGTATTATAATTGCAGGTATTCATATTATTCATATAGTCCAGGCCACATACTTTGCATTGCTATGGACTGGGTGTATCTCTTGGCCTCCACTTACGCTAACTTGAAAAAACAGTTACACTCTTTCTTTTTGAGGAGCAATACTAAGGAAAAAGTAGTAGCCTCCACCCCAAAGCAGGAAAACATGTCAACATGGAAAACAGAGGCACGTGTGGGTGGGGGAGTTTCATCCCTGACTGTTTTATGAAGCCTTATGGAGCTGTAAAAGAGAAATAGAGAGGGAAAAAAAAAGCAAGCCCCGTGGAAGCTGAAGCAGATAAGCAGAAAGCCAAGGACACAAGTCCAAGCAAGCACTGGGGCTGTGGCCCTGAGGCAAGCGCACAGAGAGGGATCTTTGGGCTAAATGCTGACTTAAAAGGGCTTGGAACTGAGCACAGAAACAAACAACCGCTCTCCGTGCTCCCCCTTCCCGACAACAACAACAAAAAAAAAAGGAAAAAAAGTTTGTTTCTGGCTGCGTTCAGGCCAGACGCAAGGTTCTGTACATTCCCCGTGAGTAACAGGGCTGCGCCACGGCAGGAGACGACTACGGCACATTCCTCCCGGCAACCCTCACAACTGCTCGGCGCAGCCTCCTGCCGCCAGCATCCCCCGCTTCCCTGCACGGGGACCCCGCAGGCGGGCGGATCCGGCCCTGCCCCCGGTCACCCACCAGCTCCTCCCGGAGCCCGTCCCCACCCAAGGGACGAGCGGCAGCGGCGCGGGCAGACGGCAGCACTCCGACCCGCTTCCACTCCCCGCGGTGCCTGCGCCCCTCCGCCGCCGCCGCGCAGGCTCGGGCAGGGGCCGCGCCTCCCGCCCGCCCGCCGGCCCCGGGCTCGCCGCCGGCCCCGCCGCCCCCGGGAGGTGAGAGGGAGCCCGGGGAGGGGGTGGAGGCGGGCGGAGGCTCCCGGCTGCAGCCCCAGGGAGGGGGTTTCGCTCGCGGGCGCTGGCGGCCGGGCGAGACAGGCCTGCCGCCCCCCCGGGCCCGCCCGCGGCAGCGCCCCTCGCCTCACGCAGTGCCCGGCGGCCTCCGGGCGGAAGGGCCCCGCTCGCGGCTGAGGACGGGCCGCTTTGGCTCCCACTGCGGTGCAGCCCGCCCGAGGAGGATCCCTCCCTCCTCCTCCTCCGGGCTTGGGGGGGTGCGTGTGACCCGTTTGGTGCCAGGGGTGAGGGATGCCGAGGGTATGGTGTCCCCCGGTGAGGGCAAACCTGAGGGGAGGCAGCGGGCGCAGCCGGGTGGGTGTGCTCCTGGCCAAATGCGGGCTCACCAGAGTCTTATTTTTCCTCCTTTTTCTTTTTCTCCCCCACATGCCCTGTCAGGACCAAACCCCAGCGGAGGTGGTGAGCGGCAGCACCCGGAGAGGAGAGGGAGATGCAGAGGTGAGGCCTGCCCGGGGCAGGGGCGCAGCAGGCGGGGCGGTGGGCCCCAGCACCCGCCGAGGAGAAGCCAGCACCGCTGCCGGGAGAAGGGGAGCAGAGGGAAGGTGGTGAGGGCACTGACGGGCTCTAAAGCACGCACAGCATCACAGGGAGTGCTTAGGCGACGTTTCAGTACACGCAGTTGTACTGTCGTACAACGCTACTGTTGTACAACTGTGTGCAATGGTACACAAGGTTGCTTTCGTCCAAAGTTACAAAACGAAACAAAGTGCATGAAAGGAAGGAAACGGCGTCAGCGCTTTGCAGCCAGGAGATCACTGGGGAAAGGGGACCTGCGACTCCTGCGATGCTGCGCAGGAGGTCTGTGGTAGGGCCGGCCAGAGCTCTTGTTTCCTCACTTTCAATTTAGGAGATTCGCCACCCTCCTTTTGCTCATTCCCTTTTCCACAATCAAAAAGCATAAAGCAACAAAATGCCTTCTGTCGAGCAAAAGACAAACAAAGCAATGCAACCATCCAAAACCCAAGCCAAAGTGATCTGGCTTGGGATGAATACTGGACCACGTTAGCTGGGAGTGAGAATTTTTCAGAAAGCCAGGCTTCAGTCAAAAATGGACCCTGTCATTCGGAGTCTGAATATGAAAACAGCTTGCAAAACATTTTTTCAGGCTTCTAACAAAAGAGTTGGTCCTTCTTTTGCTCCGGTATCTAGGCTACATTGTGCAGGCTCATGCATATCACTGGTTTTATTCACATGAGTAATTCCATTTGAATTTGGAGCGACAACGTGTATGTGTAAAGTTACTCATATGCTTTCTGTCTCCTTTATATATTGAAATTATGTGGGTTTGGTTTTTTTCCATTTGCTGGTGCAGCCCAGTAACTGTTGGCATCAAAGTTATTGTGAACCATCACGGTTATTATTACTGTTTGCCCGCCTGACACCTTTGTTTTCCTTGCCAGACTAAAAATCCAGCTATTCCTTTCTATGCAATCTATTCCAGCTATGCAATTGTATCATCTGTTTTTATGCAACCATCTTTCACCTGACTGTGTAAATTCATCTTCCCTATAAAAGATCCTTTTTGTACTCATTTTTTCCTCCAGTCATTACTGACAGTCTTTCCAGTTGTGCCAGCTGATTCTTTCTCACGCAAGTCTCTCATGACTTCTCCCATACTGTGTAATCTAAATTCATACTGATTCTAACATGATATCTGGATGTTTTAATATTTGCCAGCTGGAACATTTTATTATCCTCATTGCCAAATGCCCTCTCTTTCCTTCCTCATATTTCTTCAAGCTACAGCTTCTGCTATTCTCATAACCTTGTATGTCTTCTCTACCCCATTGCTCTATGTTCGTCTAAGGGCAAAATGTCTTGGGGACAAGAAAAACACATTGTCTATCTTCCATGAAGTGTGGCATTAAGTTGTAAGTGTGGCTGAGTGTTTTATTAGATGTTCCTTTTCCTCAGTCAGGGAATATAAAGACAAACACGTAAAATTCAGTGCGTTCTTTTTTCTCTATGGAAGATAATAGCTTTTCACTGATACACTCTCAGCTGTCAAGTATATTCTACAGTACTCTTAATTCATGCCTGAGGAGAGTAGGCAGACTGGACAGCCACTGACTCCTTTGTCAACCAGATTCTTTCTTCCTAACCTAGAAAATTTTGTGAATTAGCGCAAGTAGAGCCTCTCTTAGGAAATAAAGTATTTTGAAGTTGCTTCAACAGCAGGTCATGAGCTGTCAAGAAGATGCATTCAGTCACACCGAAGTACAGATTTACTACATTGAATCTCCAGGGCATCTACCTACTGTATCTTGAAAGAATCCAACTAGTAAGGTTTTTGTGAAACCCCAAAATGATGCCTTCTAGGAACATTGAAAACTGCTATTTCTGGGGGGAAGGGGTGATGACCCACGTATTGGAATGACCTGTTTCCAGTGGTGACAGTACAAATTACTTGCAAGGAAAGGGTAAAAGGCCAAATACATCTTAGACCGCCCTGTGAACGTGGTGGGAGTTTCTCATTTCTTTTATCTTAAAGTGTGAGGACCAGGAACTGTACTTCCTCCCTCTGACGTATCTAGAACTTGAAAAATTACCTGTTTGTTTCAGCTAACGTCCAAAGGGCAATCTTGTTGCAGTGACACTTTACAGTCAGGGCATCTATCCCAGTTACATGGTAGGACCACAACAGAGAATGAGCTCTTGACGTGCCTATGGATGGAGTTAGCAACATGACCTTAAATAAGATTTGAAAAGCAGTTTAGATTTCTGTAGTAAATATTAAGGACCAAAAATAAATAAAACCCATATATACTCACATTGATTATCAGCATAAACTTTTGATCAGGCATGGCTGGTGCACTGGATTTATATGTCCATAACGTGCTGTACTTGTGCCACCTACAGATACGTATTTCAGGAAGCTCTTTCTCAGAAACTTCATTCAAAATTGGGTTGCAGTCAAATGATTAATTGCAGTTCTGGAAGTCATAATTAACAGATTACCTTGGGAGATCTACTACTCAAAACTATATATTCTATTTTCTTTAAATGAAAAAGCCCCATTCTTCTTAAAAAAAAACACGAAACAACAAAAAAACCCACCAAAGCCCGAAATTTTAATTTACTAAGGAAAATAAGCTGTGAAAGTAAGGTAATATAGATGTATTTATGTTTTGTCTGTACCATACAACTTATTTCAATACAGTGGCAAAGGTGATTTCCTGATTCATATATTAGAGTTGTATATAAAGATGTAACTATCTCAGAAGTATTTTAAGTACTGAATTCTTTTTTCCAGAGATCACCACCACCACGTTTGGGAAACAGATTAAATATTTACTGTATTATCCCAAACCAAGTTGTATTTGTTTACTTAAAAATGAGAAATATACCTAGCACATAGAAAATAAGCTGGATATATTTAGACTTCTTTACTTAATAAATTTTTATATTTATTACTACTTAAGAACTGACTTTGTAATAGAGATCAAGTAGTGCTACACAGTAATGAACATAAAGGATTTCTTTTCTGGGTGAAAGCTTCTAGAAAATACCCAAAAGAGAATATATTAATAATGTCAATTTGCAAAATTTAATTTTGCAATTATATGCAAACATATGAATTTATTCTGAAATTGCAAAATTAGAGCTTTAATATTAATGTGATCTGAATTAAAGAAACACGTTACCTTACCTGCAGAGCTCCAGAAACAGGCAGACAGCTGTTCACAAGGAGAGATTCGTGATGCTCTCATGTGTTTTGCAGAAAAGGTGCCAGTGCCCTCAGTGGTCTAGGACTGCACACTCCAGAAGTAGTAGTTACGTATATAAGTTTACAGTATATAGAAACTGTAATTATACATGACTGTTTTAAAAGAGTTACCTGCTTTGAAATACCTGTTCACTATAGAAAGCATTGTGAAACACTGAAATATAACAATGATAATGTTTAAGAATACTACCCTAAACTTGTTAAAATTCAGATAAGCGTTATTTAATATAAAAGCCTTTCAGTTTTTCTGTAAATTTTCAGTATGTCTGCTCTAAGCTTTATAAAGACACAGATGTTATTGTTTTATTTGAAAGTACCTGTCATTTTTCTGAACCCTGAAATCAGGATGGAGCTATGTCCCCTGCTTTGATTTGTCATTTTACAAATCCTCTTTCTGTCCTTCAGCTTCCCCCTGTAAGAACAAACACCGTTTTCCATCTCCTTCCCTTTGTCTTGACTACTTCAGTTGTAAGCTCAGTCATGTAGTAACTGTATGCTTTACAACATATAACAAAACAAGGCCCTTATTTCAATTCAGAATTCTAATAATGCAGAAATATTACACGTACTCTATATTCCCAAAGCCATTCTGGACTTTCAGGCTGAAATTCTGAAGCTGAGCATCTCTGAAAATTAATTCCTGTATTTTGAAAACAAACAAACAAACACACAAACAAACCCCCACTCTAGAAACAGTTCATAATAATTTGAATTTAGGAAATAATAAAATAGCAAACCCGAGGATATAAAAAAATCTCTCACACATAGTAAAGCATTGCAAGTAAATGTGATATACTGAAAAAAGCACCCTGCCCTCTAAACTATTCTAAACAAAGTGGTTTTGTTTTTAAAACTAGTAATTTGTAACTGCCTTGCAAGTCTTTGGTCAAAGTTTTCTCCATATTCATGCAGGAAATCCTGTTGGAACACACATTACAATAAAACCACACTAACGCAAAGGTGTGTAACATAACTAGAATCGGGATGATCTGTTGTTGTTTTTTAGGAGCAGTAAAACATCAAGTTGCCCAATAAGAAAATACAGTGTTCTGCACATAAGGGTTCAAGGGTTGAGCTAGAAGACTGGGACATTGAGAAAGCAAACAAACAAAAGATTTCCTACTTTTTTCCCCCAATACAAGTGGTTTCATATCTCATTATATTTCAAAAGGTTCAATCCTCTGAAATCTGAAACTTCTCTGAGCATATTGAAAACAGATGGAAATGAATCAGGGGACCGAGGTAGAAAAAAAGCTTTAATGAAGATATATTTAAGTAATACTTGAAATAAATAAATCATTTGTCTGAGAAACCACATCTAATAGAAATATAAATAATTATATAATGAACATGTAAACTACATTTCCTGAAGTAATTCCTGTCTTTCTACATTTCCTGAATTATTTGTATTATGAAACAGTAGTGTGGTGCCATTAATTGATAAGCACTCTGTGCTATAGTTACCATGCTAATTGCAGCTCTTTAGGTCCTCGTCTCACAGCTTCTCCAGCCATTTAACAATTGGGATTGATTGCACAGGATCTATTTTTAGAATGAAATGGCAGAAGAGTTTGGAGAGCAGCAGCCATTTTTTTGTGTGCTACAGCTGTTTTGGAAAAAAAAAAAAGTTGGATAAAAATGTCCTGAGTTGTCTTTTTTGGGTATTTTTTTGGAAATTCTGCTGAAGTTAGAGCTTCCTATTGGAAAATTGATCTCGCTTGTACCAAGTTGAAGCTGAAGTCAGTGTTGCAGGACACAGAGGATATTGCTCGGTAACATTGTTCTCAGAAGAGTAGCAGTTTTTCTTTGGAAACAGTTAAGGTAGATGAACTTTGGTGAGTCTGGTTCTATAGAAAGGCAATCCAGGAGTCAAGTTTATAATGTAAAATACCAGTGATGAAAGGCAAGATTCAAGATTAACTCTGAACATGGTTTTTTTCCCAAGTCTGAAATGAAGCAGTTTGTTAACCGATCTGTTTAAGTGATTGTAGGTCTGCTTCCAAGAATGCTTTATGCTGAGAGAGTGAACTGCCGTGATTCACAAGGGTCAGCTGATGCTCAGAAGGTGTGACTGGGAGGAGACACCCATTCAGTTAATCCCAGATTGGCCTTTTGTTAACCCATCCTGCTCGCCTGCCTTACACAGAGTTCAGCTGGGGTAGACAAACAAGTGGACAGGATTTTGTTGCTAATCTATGAAATCAGGGCTGTCGTCCTCTCTGAATGTGTGTATAATAGGTAAGGTTTGTAGGAAGAATAACAAACAGAAATATGTAGGGAGAGGAATAACCAGTTTTATAGCTGGGGAAAAAAAACAAGACTCAAGGGGACAAGCCTGTTTTACCTTTGTAAAGTATTAATAGCAGAGACCTATCACCTTTTTCACCTTAAATTAAATCAATAGTAGTAATACCTTGGCTCTCTCACACAGCACTGCATCGGCAAATTTGAAGTGTTTTACTAAGGAGGTGTCTTTGTCCTCATTTAGCTGTGCAAGTAAATAGATGAATTGGCTGCGGTTACACAGAAGCTTTGGCAGAGTTATGGAGAGAATCCGTATTTCATGACTTCAGCTGCTTTTCCCTTTTCAATGGCATGCCATAAAGTATTATGGACTTACACACCTATAACGCGTCACTACTTCATAGCTGCTAATCCCTGGACAAGAGAAATGCACACCTTTGTAAATGCTGCCAATTTTGTATTCTTTCAGATAAAACATAAAAAGAATACACTTCAGTTTTCTACAGTAATAGCTTACAATACTGGTTTGTATAAAAAAAGATCAACACAATTTGAGTAGCTAGTCTTGCCAGAATATGCTGCAAGAGATTCTCTAGCATGTTTTTGTCACTGAATACATTCCAATCTTACAAATGGTAATTTTTAGATACAAATTGGGTGATAAATTAAATTAAATCAGATACATGCATTAATATGAAATATATATATATGAAATATGACTGTATCTTCCGTAGCTTGTTTTACTGTAATCTTCGCTTTTCCTCAAATTATGTGCAATTTCCCCTCGACTTCTCTGCAAGCACCTGAAGAGAGTGATGCAGTAAGGATTAATCTTGTAAACACTTCCTGGGTCACTTCCTTTGATTACTGACAATGGGAATAAATAGTGATAAGTACCAATTTCAGATACAGTGAAAATACAGACTTACACCTTTTGCAGCTAAAATATTTAATATCTGAAACATCTCACTGTAGCATGTTGTCTCATTGTGTCTATTTTGATTTCAGGAATCAAAGTAACAGTTAAGCTGTTTATGTTTTATACAGACTGTGTCCTAACTTCCTGTACATTTAACAGAGAGGGAGGTCAGTAATATCAGAGAGATACTGGGCTACACTTCACTTGGTATTTTTAGGACAGTAGCAGTGGTGATACCCCAGAAAATCCAAGGACCTGGGATAATATGCATGCTACAAAAGGCACTTTGTATCGCCCGTGGTACTGGCCCTGCTCAGCTGGGCTTTCTGTCACCAGCTGAGCACAAGCTTGATGGAGTCAATCTGATTTTAGAGAGGGAGTTGAGTAGATACCAGTCTTCATTTTCTACCGGTATAGGAGACTACTGTTATTCTGCCCTTGAGCTAGTTTTTGAAGCAGTATGCAGTGAGTGCTCTAAGACATCTACTCCTGAGCTAGCTCTGCAGACTCCTCTCCAGAGTCCCAGCATCTCCACATCACTCCAGGTGGTCTACCTGCTTCAATGGTAATTTAAGGTGTAAAGGCCTTCTTTCCTCCCAGGTTTTACATTGGCACTTTGCTGACAGGTGCTTCCCACAAGCAGGGGTCGTGGGTGGGTGAACTACACACAGCACAGCAGGCTGTGAACTGGTGTGACTGAGCTGTGGGTACACACCTTGCCTCTACACCTGGTGGAGTCACATTGCAGCTGATCTGCCAGGGCTCATCTGCTAGGGCCCTGAGGAAGGAGATGGTGGGAAGGGACAACGAGGAGCCTCGTTGTTCATGGGTAGAGAGAAGGAGCAAAAATCGATGATGGCTCATGAATTTGCCTGGAAGAAATCCAGGCTTTCGAAAACAAGGGAACCCTTGAACACAGGAGAAAACGTTTGAAGAAGGGGGTATGCATTTGTGCTGCTTCATGTGTAAACCTCTCTGAACAAGGGATGTTGGCACAGAGGCGGAATACTGAAAACTCTCAGAAACAAAAATGTTGCTTTAAGTGCAGCAGTGAAACAGAAGACGTAGGATTTTGAGAGAAAAATAAAAAGGAAGGCTTATTATAGAAGTACATAGGAAAATGATTAAATAAAGGCTTATGTAGCTGGCCACTATTACTCAGCATGTTTATGGACATATAAACTGGTTTTACAGAAATACTTTACAAAAGTATTTTTTTCTTTTGTATTTAACTGCTTGTTCATCATTGAATCCAAGAGAACATTGCTCTTTCCTTTTTATAACACGTCAACTTTTCATAGAGATCTAGATACTTTTTAGTCTCTCTGTGCATACCCCCTTATCCTGTAATCAGATATGCACAGGTGAACAGTGCTTATGTTGACCTTCACTGGCATATATATGGCCAAATATAGTTTTACACAATGAACTTCAAGGCACAGTTCATATGTCTTGAGTTATACTGTGGCAATGCATATAGTAAAAATACCTGCGTGTAGATCTGAAGAAGAGGGCTTCGTTTAACCTAACCTTGTCATTGCTATATTTCTAAGTAATTGTTCCAACGTAAAGAAAGTTTAAAAATTACCATTTGTGGGAAACAATTTACATTTCAAACTTTACCTGGAAGTGGTTTCTGATCTGACAGCAGCGTTGCTGCTTTTATGCAGTGTCCTTGTGAATTAACCTGGGAAACAGAAACTTTTAGTCTAAGGCATCTCTTCAAGGAAGATTGCCTTTGAGTACCGCACAGCGGCTACTTGAAAACATGCACTCAGCACACACAGGCTGAAGACCCTGATGCACTAAGCTGGAAGTTGGTGCATGGCCCCAGCGCCTGCCTACACTGCTGCTTGTGACATGAACGACAAGGCTTTGTGAGAGCTGTGTTACACTCACCCCATTTCTGAAGAGATGGAGGGAAAATTTCCAGCCTTGTCACTGCTTTGCTCAGGAAGGCCGTGGGCAGCAGCTGTAATGAAAGCTCTGTGTGGATGTGAATGGATTTATTGCTGTACATCCAGGACATATTTGGTATGGCTGGTTTTTTTTAACTTAGAAATAACTGGGCTAAGTAGGCATAGGTTTATTGCATTTACCTTGGAAACAGTCTCAAATCACAAGAATGGTTTTGCTGCACATTCATTATGTTGAGCTGAGAGTTATATGACTTTATCCACTGGGATGCTAAATATGTGTGTACTTGAACTAGAAAACTTACCTGTGGAAGAACAGGCATTGCTTTGCAACAGGTAAGAGTTAACAGTGTGTCCATACTGATACATTGTTACCTATCAATTTCCATCCTAGGTTCTTGATACATTTCGAACCTGGCTTTCACTGAAATAGTTTTGGAACTGGGAGTCTTTGTCACCTCATTTGGTGACATGTGTCACCTCAGACACGTTATCTACACAAATGCCAGAATTTGGCCTAGTGCTGATTTTTTAATATTTTTCTTTAGTGCTTCATAAAATAATCTACTTCAAAACACTGGCTATGATACATTTTAAAGACGATTAATAGAGGAATGCTGTTCCTGGTACTTCGGTCTTCACAGAACACAGTGACATCTTGTGGCAAATGAAAGGATAGTGTCATTTTTTCCAGATGCATCCTAATTTCAGCTGGTTTAAAGTTTTAGTCTAAATAAATTCTGGACAACTGCTAATGCATTACTTTCATCTGTAATACTCACTTCTTCCGAATTTTGTTTTAAGTACAGGTTTGTTTTAAGTACTTTTTCGCAGTGAAAAAAGACCAAGCCTTGGTTTCTACCATATTGCAAATGTAGGGTATTGCAGTTTATCACTTCAGCTCACCGATATCCTGCGGAAAAATTTCAGCCCCAGGAACATTCCCGTCCCAGTCTCGCCGATATAAGACTCTGACAGTCAGCATTTCAAATGCGTTACTTCAGTTAGCGTATTATCACAGATGGCCAAAATTGTCAGGTTGCTTTTGATGGGAATGAAAAGAAAACACAGTAACCTTTTATCACAAGACAGAGACTTTTCTTTTTTTCTACCTTCTTTTTTTCCTTCTTTTTTTTAACCTGAAACTGTTTTTTTGTCTTTTTACAGACCAAGCAGGGTTTAAGTCCTGTCCCTGATGTTTTGGGACCCTCCCCTGACATGGCTGTCCTTTGCAAGTTGATACTTGGATAAGATCCTAGTTGTCAGCATGAAAGGAAAAACTGCACATTGTGATTGGAAATCTGCACCCCAAAAGAAGCCCTCTCCCTGCGATCGATACAAACATGCTTGCATTATTTGCAGAGGATTTGTTTATCTCTACGGAGGGCGGAACACCACCAGTCTTGGGGATTTTTGGCGATACAATATAGGTAAGTTTGCCCCTTCACTTGTATGTCAGGATTAAAGAGATTCTACATCCAGCCATCATGAAATTGGGGATACTCAGTAGTTGACAGATTATCCCCATTTAAAGTCTCTCCATCAAAATGATGGATAAACTGCATTTTTTTCATTGGGCAAATGGTATGAGTTTGTTCCTGTTGCAGGTGTCCCAGAAAGTTTAGATTTCAGTTCAGTTCCTTTTTTTTTTTTTTTTTGACCAGAAATACTGAGTCATTTAAGATATCCTAGTTCTAGCAAGGGATATCAAAGACATAGCTTTATTGACTCTTTAACATGGGAATAGTTTATGCATGTAAAAGTGCACTAAGAGAACACATGAATACAATACCTTGTAAGACTGTATTAATAATGCACTATCAAATATGACACTGTATTTTTTGACTTAATGTATGGCGTTCCCTGTTCAGTGGTTGTTACTGGAATAGAACATAGAATTGTGCTGGGGTTCATGCTCATGGAATAGTTGGGTTTTGATGTAGGTAACAGTATAGCATTCAAATAAAAGCAGCAACAAGATCAATTTTTATTACATTTAAGTTTGCTAAATAGAAAAATGCACATATTTAATTTTGGGGGAAGTGCCTCAGTCTTTTAAACTAACAGAGAGGAAAGATGACAAAACGCTTCATTTTCCCCTATTGACTCTGGCAGCACAGCCAAATTCAAAGCCGATCTTTTCACCTTTTCCCTAATGTTTATGTGTTGAGCACATCGCTGTCTTAACTTCAGCTTTGGTTTATAGAGAAAAATGAATGGGAAATGCTGGATTGCTCAAGAGATGGTCCAGAAGAACTGGAAGAACATTCAATGGTGGCTTATAAGGTAGTAGACCAAGATTTATATTGTCCATATACTAACATTTTATTTCCTATTATACAATGAAATAAAATGCCGTACATTATTATGTATTGAAATACTATACCCAGAAAATACTTTTATGTCAGTGCAGTTTTGGATGTAGCTGTACCAATGTTTGGAATCTTTCTGAATAAAGTGAGAGTATTTTAGCTTTGCAGCAGTGTGCAGCTCCCTGATTTCCTTAGTCAATGCTCAGTACATAATAGTCATACAAAATAAAGACCTCTGCAGCACATTCTTTGACTTAGTTGTATGGTTGTAACAGTTGCTCTGAATTCATTTGCATGATAAGCTACAGCATAAAAACATTCACTTAAGAGCTTGCATAGAAGAGGGACAGGGGAGTGAAGGCTAATAAGAATTACAGCTTTGCCTGTAAGGGGAAAACAGAATTCAGGGTATCAGGAGCTGCAATGCAATGAAATATGTCTATAAACATGCATAATCTAATATTACCTGAGCAATGCCTCCGAGAGCTCCAGATCCGCATCCCTCAAGCTGTCCCAGACTGACGAGGAAGTGAGTGGTTCTGGAATGCCATCCCCGTTAAAATAGCACAACGTTCATCAGGGTTTCCTACTGGGAGAGGATAAAGACGTGATTAAAAGTTGGTGACTTTTTGTGATTGCCTCTTGAATTGTTAATAGATCATCATATGCATTATTGTTAATTATATTTTGGTGATGGCAGCCTTTTCATTTAAGAATTGTTTAAAAAATTATTTTTATGCTATATGCCTACCTGTAAGTGACAAATATTTTTGCATTTCGCAGGGCACCCTGTATATTTTTGGTGGGATGGTGGATTCTGCTTTCACGCAAGCAAAAACTCCTCTCTGGATATACGACATTGGTATGATACACAATAGCCAGTCTCTTCCATGGGACATTCCAAGTCCATAGGTACTAATAAATAGTAAGAACCAAATTGTTTTCTGCTGCTTGTAACATGGCCTTCCCTAGGCTTTACAAGAAGTAATGTGTGTAAAACTGTGTGCGTATTTTCCCCCTAAAATTAGGCTGTTAAGCTATCAAAGAGTCAGCTCTTACTTTAATTAGAAAGCATTTTATGGGAAAGTTTAATTTTAAGGTCTCGAATTTCCATTCCTCCCTCTCGAAGTTTACTATTTGATACCCAATTTTTTACTATTTGAAACCCAATAATTATTACATATAATATTTAAATTTTTTTACTTATGTTACATAAATTTTTAAAGCCAAACTTTTTGTTTTATTATGGAAGAAAGTAGATCAGTAAAGTATGACTCATTTTGTATTTTTACTGAAGAAATACATAAGCTGGCAACAGCGATGATGGAACCGGAAAAAAAGAAGTATAATTAAATAAGAAGGTGGGAAATTAACATCAGCATTTCATAACACAGTTTTTTTTCCCAAGAACAAACATTTGGGATCTTTTAAGTGTGTACTCTAATAAAAGCAGTGCAACATTTGAATTTAATAGCAATGTCATACGCTATATATTCTCCCTTTGGAAATACTGTGTGTAGTAATGGCTGCTTATTTTGATGTCAGATGGAGAGGAGAGAGATTGATTTCTTTTTGAGCTAGTACATCCTGTGGCAAGACCAAGATTTAATTTTCCTGGTCTCTTTTGCTACTTCACTATGTAACCTTAAGTCAATGAGGTTAATCCTTCCTTTGTTTTCCACCATTTGTCTGAAATACTTACCTGCTGAAAGAACAGAGGTCCTCAGATAGAATATATTTCCTAGGAGAAAGCATCTTACTACTCATGGTACTTAGCAGTGAAAATTGGGAATGAGTTATTCAAAATTCGTTGTGTGTCTATTTTTTTCACGGTCATTATTTAAAATCTTTCCTGGCAAGTATAGCTTTTATTAATGTAAGCTTGCACTGCTTTCTCATTCTACCTCTGAAGCTGGGTATCTGATATTTCTGCTCCTTCATGGTGATCATAGATCAATGATTTCTGACTGTTATTTGAGGACTACTTTTAAGGGATCTGTGAAAAAGAACAATAAAAATAAGGCTGTTGTCATAAGGTTTGCATAACAAACAGAAGGAGCCATACATCCATCGGCAAATCTGGGATTCTGCAAGTTTGGAAAATGCTGAAAATCACAGATTATTTCTGCATTGTGAAATTCAGCCTTAGGAAACAGGAAATACAGTACGGTATCTCTGTGATTCGATATGAGATAAGGATACAGGAAAACTATTTAAACTATGTCTCCTGTAAGTCCCTTGCTACTGCTGTCTTAGTGGGAAGCGGATTTCTTCATCCTTGTCAGTGGAAAACACCAGGATGAGACTTACTTGAAAATTAGATCTGTAATTTGAAAAATTAATGTTAGAGGAGTGTCCTCTTGTGGTCTGGGATATAAACTGCGCTTTATTAAAACAATCCCCTAGATTCTGCAAGATGGACAGAGTGCCGTAACGTACCAGCAGAGACTGAGGTAAGGAGCCAGGAAGTGGTGAATGTGTGAATCAAATGCCTGTTGCTTTGTTGATTAAACAGATTGCTTTGAAATATGTTCCCCCAAACAGTTCCAATCTTATCTCTTCGGAGACATGTGGTTATACTTTATTTCTTTGCACTTTCAATAACTAAGGCTTTTTCCTTCTTTAAAACAGTGTTTAAAAATACTGCTCATAAAATTTAAGTCCTATATAAGAAGTTAAGTCTTCTCCTCTACTACTGCTTCTGTTTTTCTGAAATCCTTATCAAGAAATTTTAAATGGAATATTGCAACCATACATGAAGTCTGTGCTTTTAAAAGTAGGGTTGTGAACACAGATTGGCAGTCACGCTAATAAATTTGAAATGTGAAGTGCTGCAGCATTTTTCATTTCTTCAATCTGAACACGTGGACTCATGAAGATACTGCCACTTCTAAATGAAACCTCAGTGGAAGCATTTATGTCTTGGTCTTACGAGATTGTTTTTATATCACTACATGTAAAGAATGACTCATTTTTTGCTATTGAAACGTCATCCTCACAATGTTACTACACTATGAAATTGCACAAAAGATTTGTTAAGATGTGACACAGTTACTACTGTGGTTACCTGTGTTTGGTGGAGGAGTCAAGAGAAAGTTTGGGACTGCAGGGTCATTTGTGGGGGGGGGGCAGGGAAGGTGTTATACGGTTGATGAAATTTTGTTTATGTACACAACTATGATGGAATCATGTATCAACTCCTTCTTACATATATGAGTAAATGGTTTCTTTTAATTATCCTAAACTGAATACAGAGAACATGGGTTCCCCCCCCCCCCAAAAAAAAAAAAATGGGCTGTTTGAGAAGAAAAAAACACAGAAAACAAAAGAACAAAACCAAGCACCTGCCTTGTATTTTGTTTCGGCTTTAGCTGGGCCTCCCCAGGTTTGTCCACGAGTCTCAGCAGTGCTGAAAACAGCTGCGGACGCAGTGGGAACCACCTGGTTCCCTGCTGAAGGTCTGGGCAAACCCAGGACTTGTGGCGGGGCAAATCCACACCAAGCCAAATGAGAGAGAGTTACTCTTGGGACTAAAGTTTCCTCAGTGTGGAAAGGCTGTGCTCGATGGTGGAAAGGGCTACATCCCCCCATTACATCCCCAAGAGTTGCCCGATATATTTACATGTCCTGAAACCATGCCTAGCAGTAGCTGTGAAAGCAGTACTACTGATGTGAGTGCAGGGGGGGGGCTGTAGGCATGTGGTATTGTGGTGCACTTAAAAAGGGAGGGTTGCTTAGATTTGAGTATGGTTTGCATTTGCATCCATACAAGTCTTCAGTGGTGGGTTTATTTTGTATTTTCAAATAAGTTTAACACATTCCAAAGCAATGGTTTTCATTACTTGGGCATATTCCCAAGACAGACATTGCTACTGATATGACTTGATCTGTAACGGTTTTTCGTCTTATTATTAAACTGTTTCAGAGCGCGGCACCAACTAACAGAAAAGGTCACAGTGCAGTAGTGTACCATTCCAGCATGTGCGTCTACGGGGGATACTTTGGCATCAGAGGCATTTCACAAGAGTTTTGGACTTTCCATTTTGGTAAGTTAAAAAGCATGATAAGGTTTTGATCCAGTGTAAAATGATGACTGCTGCAGGAAAGCATGGCTTGCTCTGTTAAGAAAATTCTTCTCAGTAGAAATGTTGTAAGTTAGTTTTGGCCTCTCTTGGCAGCATGTAATTATGAATTCTGTCAATTAAATTAATACCCAGCTGAAATGAATTAGACTGTATTATACTGAAAGAAGTTTTGCAGTATTTGCCAGTTTTAGAGCTGAAAATAAGGGAGAATGTTTTGTTCACTATTCACTAAATTCTTCAAGGATTACCAAAAACTTCCAGATGTAGCAGAGACTCTGACTTCAGCCTATTAATGCCATCTTTTGAATCTCAAATCTAGAACTGACCATGGGGAGCCAAGCCTGACAGGAGATGGTTTCATTAGAATATTCATCGCTAATCTGGTGGTTGCAAACCAGATGATTCCCAGAGACTTCCTAAATGGATAGCTTTTGTTATCTGGTGGCCATTCAGTCGCTATTTTGAAATGAATGATGGGTTTCTCTCATCCTTCATTCCCTCACAGGGAGAATAAGCGCAGACATTAATGAAGGAATGTTTTTGTTGATTGATTTTTCCCTCTTATAGCCAGGAAATTATCTTTCTGTGTCAGAGTTAATGAATTAACAAAGCCATCAGAAAAACTGCTCTGTAAATAAAATTTCCATTGCATCTATCATACAGCATCTGACATTTTCATTAAAAGTTTATTTCAAAACTGATTTTTTAAACGCACTTTTTCAGTGTCAGAATTCAAGCTGTTAACATATTATAATAAACCTAGAGCAGAAACCCTTATTCTCCAACAGAATAGTTGCTTTGTTCTTGAAATAAATCCCTTCTCAAATACTAGGGTAAATTTGGTATGTCTATAAATTAATATTTTGCTTTCAGATACAAGAAAATGGTTGTGTGTTTCCACCCCATCTCACAGTACTGGCCCAGGACCTCGGCATGGTCATTCAGCAGTGGTTTATCATACAGGCATGTACCTCTTCGGAGGACTGATGGGGCTGAGTGAACAGAAGGACTTATGGAGGTGGGACTTTGTAAGCAGCAGCTGGTCCAACATCAGAACAAGGTAAACTATACTATTTGTTGCACTAAATTAACACAGAAAGAGAGAATTAGTCTTACCATTTGATACTGTGTGCAGGCAGAGAGGGAGATGTTGCCCTTTTGGCGGTTGTAGGAACTGTTCAGATCAAACATAGTACTGCTGTCATCCCTGGAGCTCCAGTTGGCTTTGCTCGGAAGAGCTGTTGGCAACGCGTTGATGCAGCTGTCAGCAGTGTAATTTTGATGTCCCAATGCAGCTGTTCAGCAGTCATCCTTTTGAGTCAAAAGAAAACTAGAGGCTAAAATCAGTGTTAGTTTCTTGTTGGTCTCCCCTTAACTGCTGGTTTCTCTTACATTTAGCCAAGGACCTCCTCCAGTGGTAGGTCATGCTTCAATAGTCTTCAAAGACTCTATGCTGATTTTTGGTGGAGGGATTTCAAATTCCAGTCCTAATGATGACCTCTGGAAGTATGATTTCCGTACGCAGACATGGAAGAAGCTAAGTAGTACTACAAAGGCAAACTTTTCTCCTAAAATGTATCACTGCATCTTAGGAATTGGTGTTGATTTCCAAACTACCTCAGATTTCACTAATACATGCCCCAGCCATTGGAAGAGTAAGCAGAAGGACCATCTCCAGCTGGTGACCATCCCGAAGCACACTCGCTTCTGCAACTACTTCCGTCAACAGCCTGCATACCAAGCGTTCAGCAATGAGGAAAGCAATGCCATTGAAATGAAAACCTTTAGCTTGCCTCTGGAGCCGGGGGGCTTTTGTGCGTTTCAAACCACTTCAGAGGCAGATCTAGACCAAAACAGAGCAACAGGCATTTTGTCAAAGGACAAGTCTCTCCGCCTGTTTGTCTCTTCAGAAAAAGAGACTTTTGCTGCTGCTCAGATTGTGGGAGAAGAGGAGGGAACCAACTGTCAGCACGCAACCGCAGCGGATGAAGTTAGCAGTGATACCAACATGCTGCTGCTCATTGGGGGTAAACCTTTGTCCAGCTTCTCTGAGATCTCATTCTGGCAAATGGAGTTTGATAGCTTGTGATCGCTTTGATGGCAAAGCGAAAGAATAAATTTCCACCAACGTGCCAGTAGGTGGTAAACCAACTGCTTGCAACTGTCTTCAGTTTCCTATCAGCACACTGGGAAAAAAAACCTAAACCTTCTCATACTTGCTGTGAACAGATTTTTTACAATGTGAACAAAACCCGACATATATTTAAGTCACAACTTGCACGTAAGTTGCAATTTCTGAGGAGCTTGTTGGAATGCTGCTCTTTTTGTTACTTTTTCTTATGGCCAGTTAATACCCTTTCAAATTGCAGTGGCTGATGCTGCCTTGAAAATCAGAACTACGAGTAACCCCTACTGGCTCCATAACTGCCATTTCGGGTGCAAAGCTTGCTCATTTTGCACTGGCATAATAATGCAGCTGTAAATATGCACCTGTAAAACTGTATTTAAATCAAGTTTGTGCACATTACGGTCACGTTTGAGGGATTTGATGAATCTTAATGGCAACATTTGCTAAAATCCTAAACATCTCGTTTAAGATTTTGTTTTCTTCAGAGAGTGTTCTTTGCGCAAGATATTTACAACATGAGGTGACCTATAACAAAGAATAAAGCCAACAGACAAATTAGCAAGTGAAATCTAGAAGATATTCAAGGATTACATCTAACCCTGAGGAAGCGAAACCACGAGTCCCCCCTGAAAATCATGTGCAGCATTAGACCAGAGGCAGTTCATTACACCTGGAAGAACCAAAGAGTTGCCCAGCGAATGCTAGCTTTAATGGCTGAGCACAGGATCAAAAGGTTGTGACTTTCTGTTGGAAAAAGGAAGAGGAAGGCTTGACAGGAGTGGCACAAAACATAAGCTGTTCTGACTGGTAACTCAGGTTTTAGTCACAAAGGGATTTCTGCTTTTCCAACTCCATCTCTCTCTGTTTTGTCAACACATGCAGTATTTGTTACACATTTCCCCTCTGCACTAGCAAATCCTGAGTTCATGTATGGGTTTTCTTTGTGGAAAAGAAAAAGTGGGTTTTTTTGAAAGATAATATTGCCCAGTGTTTCAAGCATTTATTTCCATAGAAGTTACTAAGATACTGGCCTTCTGACTGAACTTCAGCCTTCTGTGAGAAGAGATGCTGATGTATGAAATTAGTGGAAAGCGTGATTTAATACTTCTGAATATTTGAAAAGATCACTTTTCAAAAGTTTCATAGGAATAATGAATTTTAAGTATTTACAGATACTTTCATCATCTCTTCACAAGTATCTGTCACATGAATTCAATAGGAAAATTACAGATGGGTTCGCAAAAAGCTACTTAAGAGTTATTTGGACCTGCCGTGACCTTTGTTGGGAAACAGAGAGGATTGCATGCTGCCATATGAATAAAGCCTGCTGCATTTCATATCAGTGCGTGCTCTTTTTCTGAGCTTTCATGAATTTAAAATACGTATTTACATTTTCAAAATGAACAAAGAACTCACCTTTCTGAACAAGGAACGTGCTCCCGCAAGCCCCAGTCATCTCATGGCACTTCAGCCAGCCTCGAGGGCTGCCCAGGCTTTGAATTTCTCCTCCAAGAATGGGGGAATTGCCCAGTTAGAGGAGGTATGTTCGGAAAGGACTTCCTACAGCGATCGGGCTGAGCACGTACAGAGCACTGCAATCTTAAATCAGCAGCATGTTTTTCTTTTGCTGGCTGACATGTCTGTTTTGGCATTATCCAGAGAGCGCTGCTCTAACATACAGACTTTTATCTAGGCTTGATGAGGGAAGGAAATTCAACCGGAAAGGGCAACAATAAAGCAGTGATTTTCCAAGTCACGCGAAGGCCTCCTGGCAAGTACAGGTATCCTGGGGATGCGCAAGAGCCCCAGGAAAATGCCATCCAGCCTCTGCCATTCCTTTCTTCCTCCCCCCCAATCTCTCTTCCCTTTGGCAGCCCCACGAAGGGTTTAACATTTACTTGGAGCCAACGCAGGCAGGACACGAGCCAGCCCAAAGGCGATGGCTTGGCACGGGGAGGAAAAAGCAGCTTGCAGAACGTGCCCATCTCCCCCGTTTCCTCCCCTCGCCTCTGCCGGCGTGCCAAGTCAGGTGGCTGCACCAGCGCCTTCGGCACAGCTCCGGATTCTTCACCTAAGAGAGCCTAAGCCTCTCAACCCGGCCCAATGCCGTAGGGGCCCCGCTGGTCCCCAGCCCTTGCGCAGGACACGAGGTGCGCAGGAGCTCGAGGAGGGGCTGTGGCTGGAGAGAGGTGGGCTCACGGCTCGCTCGCGGGAGGCTGAGCCGCAGTTAAGGCCCAATAATACTATGGAAGAGAAGGGAGCTCCATTCCTGAAAGTGGGACTGTGCTACAACAGACTCGCTGAAGCCACCGGAGGCTATTTCTCCCCTTACTGGCCCATTCCCAGGTCTTTAAAAAACACAGGTGAGCTGAAGCTGGAAGAGAAGGGGTTTGAGATGTAAAGCGACTGCATCCCACAGCCGCTCAGCGGCAGGAGTGCCTGGAACCTCCGTCCCTTCTGGGCATGCATGCCCGTGTTTCAAGTACCCAAGACCTAGGCACACAATCCTTGCTCACACCGCTGTATCACGTTTCCTGGGTCATCTTCCCTTTCAAAACTCAACCAGTGCTATCAACTACACTTAACAGGGTTCTCAGAGCATCTCAAGCGGTTTCACTCCCATTTTCCTGGCACATTTTTATCCAACGCCATCACCTTTTCACAGAGGAAAAGTCTCTGTGGATGTGCTTACAGTTACGGTATTTCTCCATAACTGTAGCAGTTGATGAGAATTAATCCCGGGCCCAAGCAAGTGACTAAAAGCTGCTGCCATCTGAAAGCTCTGTGGTGGCCTGCATGAAATAATGAATGGACTTACTCCAGCTAATGGCAACTACTTAGAAACAAAACAAAACACACCATTTTTGGCTGGGCACGGCCTGAAGGGGCTGCCACTGAAGCTAGCTGTTTTAAAATGTCTCTGAAAAAAAGGGAAGCTTGCATGTATTTCATATGCCCACAGTCTAATTCAAATCCATAGAATAAAAGCAGAAGGATGCAGCGTTCTTTTGTAGTCTCATCTGAGAGACAAAATGCATTGTTGTACCATAAATCTTATATAAAAGGGAGCAAATCGATCAGCCTATCTCAACAAACTATCTTTAATTACTACTCGGTTTCTGAACATTAAAATGCATGAATAGCAGGGGGATTTTCTTTTAAAATATAGACATTTAGAGAGGTTTTTTTTAAATAGTAAAAAAGAAAACCCTAAACCAAACACGTTTCATTGTTTTGAGTTATAAATGGATTTGAAGAACAATTCAGTGGCTTATCAGTGGGATCGTAGTTCGACCTACACAACAAATTATGCCACAAGGGAAATGACTTTCTATGAGCTTAGTCATTAGGATGGAATTATTTCACTTCCTTTTGATACTTTCCCAAGTTGAGAAATGAAGGTGATCAAATGATTCGGTCGCCCTTTGCTGCCTTCTTAAGCATTTCACCAAAGTCAGGTTTTGGAAATAAACAGTTTCCTTTAAACAATCACTAGCGCCGCTGGACGTCAAAACATAAAACAATCCCTTACTGGAAATAAAAGCAAGATCACTGGGCTAACCGGCATGCAATTCTGACGCGTTTTGTGGAATTTACACTTGGAAGTTCAAAACTTCCTTTCTGGGCACACACCTCGGTACTTTGATTTTCAAAACCACTGAACACCTGACAGTCCTCCTGGACAATCTCAGCTCTTTTGGAAAGAAGGCATTTAATTCTTTAGCAGCGATCTGCAAGTTTAGATGCCATCTTAAGTGACGCTTTAATTGACAACAAATTAAGTGTATAACACAGCCCGCAGTTCTGACATCCCAAATAAGTTTACAAATCTCTCTCCAACCCAGGTACCCTTCTCTTAAATTAGAAGCTGCCAAGCAACCTTAGCATACAGACAGAAAGCCACGGTCCTGCAGCGTTGATGTGCTGCCACAGAGGCTGCTCGAGCTGGGGATCGGCGAGCGCTCGGCGCGCAGCACGTGTCTGCCACGCACCTCTGGCTTTGATTTCAGGGGCGCCGCAGCCCGCCGGCCCTCACGGCGCAGCTCGCCTCCCAAGTCACCGGTCTTTCACTGCCATACCAGCGTAACGCAGCGGTGCTTAAAGATGACTCTGCGAGACTTTTGCACTGATGTGGTATATTTAAGACAAAACTACAGTATAAATGTTTAAAGACTGGGTTGAGTGGGTTACAAATCACAGTTTCTTGTTCCCATGTACAGTTTCAATACAAATCTCAGTGCAGTGCCTAGAACAGTTCATACATCACTACTGTTGTGAAACAGAAGCAAGAGGGTGCACTTTGTTTTATAAAAAACCAACAAATAAATTATATATTGAGAGCTATTGCCAAGCTTTACATATAAAAGGTAAAAATACAGTAGTTAGTGTGGCTTTAACAAAAAAAAAACCCTAGCTAAAAAAATATTCTTACATACTTTAAAAATAAGTTTGTCCAGTTACAGGTAGGGGCGTGTGTGTTTATGAAGCGGAGTGCTCAAGCCAAACACTAAAAGGAGGCGAACTTCGTAGGAGAACCCTGCGGCGCAGGGTCCGACATCGCTGCAGGGTGAGCACCCACTCCTCGTTTCCAGCGGGCACACACAACCACGCGCAACGCTGAGCGACGGATCCTGGCTTTCAACAGGCTGCGCTCGGATCCGCTTGGATCTCCCTCCTGAACACTGCGACCAGACAGCGCAGCACCTACTGAAATCGCACCAACTCCCACCTCCGTTTGAGGGTGGTGGGGAGGGCCCTGTACTTAGGTCTACAGTGCTAACACTCAGACCAAACACCCAATTACACCTGCGACACAAAGGCCATTAGCATGGATTTTTTTTGGTATAAAAGTTATGATTGTCCAGCTGCATTTGAAAGCTGCGATGTTACCATGTCTAACAGCTATGTAATTTTACTACAGCTTTCTAGACTAACAAACACTCTATGTGCCCAGAGAGAGCTTTAAATGCTAGCTGGCCGTGAAACAGAGCTGCTAACGCTTCATCTGTAGATGTGGGTTGTACCAGGGCATGTTCACAATGTGACAAATACATCCAGTGCTGTCTGTGGAGGAGATGCTGATCTCAACAGCACACCTTTGCCTCAAGAAACGAGAATGAGCCAGGTGCGGGCAAAGGGGTAACAGGCAAGGGCTGAAAATAGTTTGTGGAAAGAGACCCAGATGTAACTGGACCGCTCACCTGAGCTCCTCCCAATGGTGCTGGAAATTTTCTTGCCAAAGTTGTGTCCAAAAAATTGCCCAAAACATAGCTTTTACACCGCCATCTGTCTTTGACAGAGTATATGTGGAATTTAAGCTTAAAATCGAATACATTCGAGCTAATTTATTAACCATGACTGATTACCAGGTAACTAGTTATTTTATGTCATATGACTTACCTAATATTAAACCCCATTACCGCCGAAGTAAAGAATAGATTCCCTTAATTCAAGCGTAAGAGGGCCTAAACTCCCACATTTCAACACCCATTCCAAAAGACCATTGCCGTGTCCTCAGCACGTGCGGACTCTCTGGTCTCTTCCTGTTGGACTGAATGGGCGAGACTGAAACGCAGTGCTGAGGTCCAGCATCTCCCCAAGATTAATCAGTTCGAGATAGGGGGTGGGTTTTTTTTTTTTATTATAAATGTTAAGATTTCCATAAAATCTTTTACTCCAATCACTCACTTATGGAGTGTGACTGGAGTAAAAGCGCTTTTACTTTTAGATCCAATCACGTATGGTTTTAGTATAAGTTATCATTTTTTAATTATAGAGTTAAAAAGCCTCCATCTCTGATCAGCATTACACGCACACACAGCAAAAGGGTGCAAGGCCAGTTAATGAGTACAGGCTAGGACAGGCATTGGCAAGTCAACAGGGGATAACTTTGTTAGGAAAAAATTTTGAACTTTTTTTTTTTAAAATCAGGGAGCTGGCTTTTTCCAAATGACTGCAGCAGAATGTGCATTCATTCATTCCTGTCAACTCTTGCAGCTTTTAAGTGGTTGGCACACCTGCCAACATCCCAACACCAGATTCACACAAAGGTTTTATTTATAAATCTCTTTAAATAAATACCAAAAAATAAACTTTTAGAGGATGATCAGACCTTACAGCCAATCAATCAATAGTATAGCAATGGTAAGAAAATCCCTTTTTCTCAGTGTCACACATGCATTAATTAATACTTTATAACACTAACTGTAGGAACTATTACACCTATTTGCGTTTGATAAAATGCAGGTGATGAGTAATGCTACGTTACCTGTTAGCCAGTCATGACACAACATGACAGCTATCATTTTAAAGCAAAGCAGCGATGCAAAACTACAGGATGTTCAGATACCTACCTATGTGTCTGTTCAGATCAGGTAACTGTGGCGACTTAGACTCGCCAGGCTCCCTATATAAACAATTTGGAATAATAAGCTACGTTGAGTTAAATGGAGTGAATATTTGCTCGAAGCATTACATGTCACTGCAAAGAGTTGGGTTTGCAGCCCCAAATCTACTCGAAATTGCAAGTCCCCAATTTAACAGTTGAAAATTTTGAATTTTTAAATAAAGTTTCAAGTATTAGTGCTCTGAAAATTGAGGAAAACCTTGCCCCTTTGAAATTTTTGTGTGCGTGCACATGCGTGTAAATACAACATCCCCCTCCAATCACCACTATCCCGCCCATGCTGAAATAACAGTTGCCTACTTGGAACCACTTAGATTTTAAGGGGACACACTCACCACACATGTTATTTACTTGTTACTTGCTGCATGTGATTGCTGGGGAGGAACCTAAGGATGGCATTCAACATGCAATGCTGTAAAACTGTTAGCTTTTAACTGGTATTCTACTTTTGGGAGGGATTCAAGCTACCAGTTCACAGAGCTCCTAAACCCAATGGGAAGAGTCAAATATCAAGCATGCCTTAAAGAAAAAGCTACCGCATTCTGTCTATTTACAAAAGCAACACATGTAGCTGGCGAACGCCAGCTCAGCTGCTGAGCAAACAGATCAATAACTAGTGCCAAGTTTCCCCACACAGTCCTGGCTTTGTGCAGGAAGCAGACTGTTGCAGCCATAGCTTCCCTTTTCCTGCAGGAACTTTGCTGGCAACTGTATTATTAATCCAGACTAAGACACTTGATACTTGAATCGGGAACCTTCTACATTTTAATATGCAATAAGGCTCAGACTTAAAAAAGTATAAAAAAAGCCAATACTCAACTGGAAGCAGCAACGACAGAGCTGAACGGCTGGCGAGCAGAAAGGTTGGACTCCACAGGTCCAGAACAGCAGCTCCCCTCTGGCTGGCAGTGCGGGGAGCGGGGAGCCTGCCGTGCAGCGCTTTAGGCGCTGGCTGGAGGGGGGACCTGAAGCGCCTGCCACCAATTTTGCCTCCCGGTTCTTGAGGCAATGGCTGCAAATCATTGTCTGCAGAGAGTCGCTCTGGTACGTCAGTCCTAAGAGCTCCCCATGCTTCTCTATTAAGGCCTCGGGGGTTTTGAGGAGTGGCAGTGGGCCACATAAATGCCACGTGGCTTCTTCCTTAACACTCTCATTCAGCATCTTGCCAACCAGCACAAGAGCAGCAGTAAGAACGCCCTAGTCCGAAAGAAGCAGCCTAGCGGGGCACCAGCTTGCTTGCGCAACCCACAGTGGTTTGGTCCAAATCTTTGTCTACACTGAGAGACGTGCACGCAGCCGGTGTGCAGAAGTGAAGTTGTGCATACAGGTCTCAGAACCAACTTTCACATTTAAAATTGTTTCTAAGAACGACATGTACATAAATATTTATAAACAGCAGCACTATGCAGAAAACATCCTCCAGCCCCAGGCATACGTACAAACCTCTTCCTAAGAAAGGAAGATCCCAGTTGTTTCATCTGTGCTTCCCTGTTAGGAGATGTGGAGTTCATCATCGGGCTTCTGTATTTCTGCCCCCTCTGACTCTGCATTGACCTTTTTCACAGGCTGTATCCCCAGGGTCCACGGGCTCACCTCTACATGTCCACAGGAGGATCCTGCTGCCCAGGACTGAAATGATCTCTTACATATTGTATCCTGTACTTCACCTGAGCACCAAACGGCCTTCACCAGCTCTGTGGAGCGTGCTCTTGCAGGTGCTCCTACCTTCCTTCTACAAAGAAGTGAACTGCTTACAGGAACTTTTCAGCTTTTTTTCCTGTTTTCACCCTACTGTTTTTATTCTTTGTTCCACACGCAACTATTGGATGACACTTGGAACAGGATTCGAGGTGGTGTTAAGAACTGATCTAGTTCTACCCTCATGCGGCTAACATACCTGGTAAGTATTCCCAAAGCACAGCATCTGGAAACAACACCCAGAAACAGTATGAAATAGAAACAAGAAAATTCTTTTCCTTCCTAGTCCTATATGACAACAAAACTAACCAATAAGCAGTTCCTGAAGTAAGTGTACTCATACCTTCACTGATTCAGCATTTACAACATACACATCTTTAGCCTAAAATGTATGTATTTGAGCCATATAGGAAATGAAATAACCAGTGTCAAAATGTGGGACCTCTGCTGCAGTCTGCTAATGCTATAAGCTGTTTGGCAGGTTAATTTTCCTTTTCCTGGTTGTAACGAGCAGCTCAAATCCAGTCAATGTAGTTGGTCACTGGTGGACTAGATTTTAATTCTTTCCAGGTACTATAACAAGAGGTGCAAGGATTATGAAGGGGTTTAAGGCCAAAAAGGAGAGTATGTGTTGGTAAAACAAAGGAAAAACGGAGGGAATAATCACACAGAAGAAAATGTCCTTGGCCATACGAAACAGTCATCACTACTGTGAGCCACCGTACATAGTCTGGCCACAAGGTGGCCCTGCAAGTTCTCCTAATTTTTCCAATATTAAGCTACAGAGGTCAGGGGTACCGTGCTCACACACTACACAGCTAACATCACAGTGAACGCTTTCCGTTAACGCATAAGAGGCAGCACAAGGTAAGACTAAACCTAGCGTGAGCGGAACACAACTAGATTCTGTTCCTCATGTTCAGAACTAGCTCCAGTGTGGTATTTCACTTCTCCTGAGGGAGAAGATCACATGTGCATGTGGTTTTATATCCCGGTTTAGACTGTAATTCCAGTTAGATTGCAATAAATGTAGAAGTCTCTTCCTGGATCCTAGCAAACCAGCTGGCTGTTTGACTCCTGTTCAGCAAGAGTTTGATCCCAAGCAAGTCTTTCGGAAGGATCCCTTGAAGATATGTTAGAAGACTAAGTTTTTACAAGCTGGGAAGTGCAGAAACTCCTTCTTCTAGAGTTCAGTAGTGAGTAAACATTTCATTCTTATTGTAGCATCCTCAGTAACTGGGCTAAAAGGGAAAAAAAAAGAGGCCCTGTAAATACACTCCTCCAAAAATATCTGCCATGATGGATTAGAAGAGAAAAAGATGAGTATTGTTCCAAAGAGCATTAATAGCTGTTCCCCTTGTAATTTAATGAGACCAATGGACAAACCTTTCCAACAGACAACTGCAGAAGAGCAAACACTCAATTTCACACAGTGCAGCAGTAGCATCATTGCCATCCGCATCCGCACTGTAAGAGGTTCGCTGAAAGGCCTGATCATCACTGCCATCGTTCTGCCTCACCAGCACGGCAGAATGGAAGGCGAAAGGTTTCTACAGGTTCTGTTCTCTGACTTCCTTACAGTTTGGAAATAACTGGGGGACATCCCCCCCCCGCCCCTGCCAATCCTCTGACAGGTACTGAAACACTGCAAAGAGATTTCTCAGAAAATTCGTCTGTACCATAATTTTAGTCCAGTAGTAAAACATGTTAGCAAATAAGGAAAGAAAATGAAGTGAAATGATAATTAAAAAGAATTAATTGATTTTATAGCACTTATAATGACAACAGGTTTACCTCCAACTCCAGCTAAATTTGTATGCTTTGTTCCTTTACTTACTTGAATTAAAAAAAAAGTTTTCTTACCCTTCAAACAATGTTATATAAAAATATACACACATCAGCCGCTCTATTTATTTATAAGATTTAAAATGCTATAAAGTCAGACAGAGCTATAGTTTATAGGCACAGCAAAACAAGGCACTGTGTCTAAATGACCACTATAACTATTTAAGTGGAAGCAGCAGGAGCACATACTTCCTTTCCACCCCGTACAGACTTTCAAAGTGAGTGCTGAGGAGACCTTACCTTGCAAGGACTTCGGATGTCTGCTGGGACGGTGGCAATCCAGCTGACGACCACAGAGCCTCCGTGCTGCCTTTCACTGCCTTCATAGCTAAGGCAACATCATTTCCCAAAGGCCCATTGGAAATCACTCCAGTCTGAATTGGGAAGAATGAAACAGGAAACTGAAATAAAAACCTGCCACGACAAGACAAGCAAATTTTTCAATATGATTTATTTATAACAGTAAAAACTAGGTTTCATCAAGTTCCAGGGTGGGCTTCACTAAATGCAAGTTCTTAAAGAAACTTTATGGCATTTACCTGCAATGTAACACAGCGAAAATGAAGTTTAAATATTAACAGGATATGTATGTTGTTTGATTTACTCCAGCTGAATTAGTTTCCTTTATTTTTGGTCTGGTACATTATTTTATGGCCTTTCACATTATTACAAATTATTATATTTTACTATTTTACTTGAGCTCCTGTTTCTTAATCATGACAAGAGCTTTCTTTTTTTCTTTTTTATTGTTGTTAAGGAATGATCAAATAACTCACTGGCACTATCCACCTCGGTGTTATCGTGGGCTGGGAAGACACCTACAAAAAGCAAACAAATGCTCATTAGAAAAGGTTGGAAGTAGCTGCGAACATTCTCAAAACAATATTGCCTCCCAAAACGATCTCGGATATTTGTCCATCGCTAGGCTTTGAACGATGCTAGTGATTAACTACAGATGATGTGACTTCATACCCAAAAGTCAATGGCACCCACACAGCACACAGCTAACACCCGCTCACTCACAGAAACTCACTGGTAGCAGTTTCAGCATAGTGCTCCCTTCCAAAAGGCAACTGAACTCATTTTTTTCTGCTTTGTGGACAAAGTTAACCAAGAGCACACTTCTGTGTGCACAGTTTCCCCTTTTTCTTGGTGCATGCAATGTAACTCCTTTTTCGCCAGCACAAATTATAAGAGTTTTTTTTACCTACATAAAAGGGTTGATTTGTATTAAAAGTTTATTTTTCAAGTATTTATTTTATATATATACACACACATCTATATCTGTGTGTACATATACACATTTGCGTATAATTTCTGAAGTATTATATATACCAAAAAGCCTGAGAAGCAGGCTGGCACTTGCAGGTGTACTGAAATAAGACTACAGGCTCTTGTGGCACAGATACAAGTTAACGCTTCACGTTCCTTCACTTCCATTACAAAGCTGTAGGGTCTACAACCCTACGCCAGCCACCCTTCAAGTAGGGGGGCACATATGCAGTGATCCAGGTCAACCATCACTTCACTCTACTGCAGGAGATCCAAGCCTGGTGGACAGATACTAAAGCCAGAGGAGAGTTTATGAGTAAAAACCACTGTATGTGTGAAGGAAGAAGTTTGGTTTTGAAATACATTTACCCGAGGTGTGGCTTCTGTAAAGTCAATTAGATTCTCTGTCAATGATGTTAAGGAAACGTCCTGGTCATCTGGAGTGCTCTATGGAATAAATCAGTTTTGAATTGAATTCCCAGTAGTAGCAGATAGGTCTGCTGAATACTCTAGAGGCTTCCCAAGTCATAGACCAGTGTCCTTAATGAACACCACTATTTACCAGGTCTGTTTTCTCAAATCCTTCCATATGATCTTTTTTAATAGCCTTTTCATTTCACTTATTCTCATCAACATACTGGAAACAATGTCATTGCTATGTAAGCTGTGAAACTGTCCCATTCTCCTATGGGAAAATGGGGTACTGCGCCATTCGACAAGAAGGTCAGCGAGGTCTGTGAGCTGAGGATTTGAACTCAGAAGATTAAATTGATAATTATTCAGTGGGATCAACTACATAATACTGGTTTAGAGGGACAAGAGCTAAAGGGCATGGTGCTTTGGTGATCCAGAATAACCCCTCAGTCTGCTGAAGTAACAGCAGAGTCCAGTGTTGGACTCCTCTTTTCTTTTGGAGAGGGACACAGGAAAGTTTACCCCTGAATTACTATGTGCGTTTCATGGAGTCCAGTTAAAAATTACCTTATTCTTGAGGTAACCAGAATACAATAATTAAACATTTCAATTTAAAACTTTTCCCTCTGTGGTTACTTTGATAGGAATTGCCTATGTCAGAATTTCATCCCTGCAGTCTCTTTCCTGGAGCATCAAATCATTGGAATATAAGGGGCTCCCCACCAGTGTGAGGAAAACAATCAGTTTAAAAAAATAAGTGTCAGGCAAAGAACCTGAAAGGACACACAGGAATGGCCTTTGGAGAGATCAGTGTCCCTGTCTGCTCCAGAAAGCACTCTCTAGCATTCACCAATGACTCGTATTCATTGAGTTATGAGAGGCATGCAGCGAGGTCTGCTGTGCTTGCCTGGAGGCATCAGTAGCTCAGAACGTGACACACAGAAACCTTCCAGGCTGGCAGGTGGCGATACCTTTGAAACAGGAGCCTCCTCAGCTGGAGCCAGACTAGCTGGAATCAGCAGGTCCTCATGGTTAGAGGCAGCGTTGTCCTCATTTAACGCATTACTGAAAGAAGAAAACATTCTCATCAGCACACTGCCTGGATAGCATGAAAGACTGCTGCTTCCCTGATAGCTCAACCCAAAAACTCGACACCAGTTCCATGTGAGGCAGACAAAAGGCTGATGTTTGTGAGGATGCTGAAGTAAATGCCTTCCAACAACTCCGCAGATTACTGCTCTCTTTCACAGTTTCAGCTACAGCTGTGTACAGACCCAACAGTATCAATGTCTTCTATCTCAAAGGAGCTTCTTCAGCCCTTGTTTCTAATTCGCCTGAAGCCTTCCCTGCCATCCTCTTATCTTCCTCTTTAGAGCCAGGGGCAGCAGGATGTCAGATATTTCAGTCGTTTCAGAAGACGAGAGATTCGCTTACTGCTTGCTAGGATCCTCACCGTGAGGCCTGGCCTACACTGATTAACTGTTGCAGCAGTAATTAAAGATGCATCAGTAAACCTGCTTAGTTAGATGTAGCCTAAATGCTCAGCAACTGTTCCTCATCTTTTCAGACCTGTTCATGATGACCTCCACGTGGTTCCCTTACCCCAGAAACACGTTTCTCCTCAATCACTTACGGAACAAAGGCGTTTGAGGCAGGGATTGCTTTCAGCAGCTCTCTTGGGTCTTGAAATACTGGACTGGTTGCTGGGGGACTACTCTGTGTTTTGCCTGACGAGAGAGTGTTCCTGGCACAAAACAACAAAAAGCAAACCAAAACAAAAACCAGGTACAACCTTCCACCACGGAAAGCTCTTCATGAATCACTTGTTACAGCATATTTTTGAGATCGCTAGGTGTACAATATCCCCATGTGCTCTTTGAGGTCTGACACATGCTCATCTTCACAAATGGTCAAGAAATTACATGCTGTAACCCTTTAACTTTTTCAATGCCTGAAATCCCACTGGAACTAGCAATCACTTGAGTTTCAGTAATTCTCAAGAAATCAACTGTCAGTGTCAGATTTTTGTACACAATTTTTTTTTCTCCACTAGAAAACAGCTACTGTAAACAGACCCATCCCCTCTCCCCACACTGAAGTTGTTCACAGGTCAGAAATATAGTGATTGAAGCTGCTGTTGGAACAATGTTTATCAAATTAAAGTATGGGAGAATAAAGAGTATCTGGATTACCTTGCATATAATAAAACTTAGCAACTACAGTGCTTGCTGGTTTTCATCTTAAAAAAACTTCACACTCACTAGGTTAAGCCACACTATGCACGGTAAAATGCGATGACCACTGAGCCACTGAAAGACCACACTGAACTGCAGGTTCTCAGTGCTGTACTTGGGTAACTAGATCACGCGTTTCTGCCAAATCTATTCAGTACCTGGCAGCAGCATCCTGAATATTGGAATTCTTTACACCTGTCAGGCTGTCTTCTCTTATGACCTGAGAGGAAAAAATGAACAAAGATATAAATTTCTAATACCTGTTTCCATTTCGTGTCAGTTCCGAGATTCACAGAAGGGCCAAGCGCCTCCCTCCCAGCACGAAAGTGTGCTGTTCATCTATTGCTCAGGGACTTAAAACATCAATTCTATGTGAAAACTTCCATGCAGAAATAAAAATATTCAACAACATAGCCAAATAAAACACCATTATTTGCTACAGAATTTACTAGAACATGCTAGAAGCATAGTCTTAGTCACAGAATCACAGAATAATTTCTTGGTTAGAAAGCAACCTTTGGAGGTTACCTGGCTCAATAACCACTCAAACCAGGGCTTGTTCAGGGCCTTGTCCAGTTACATGTTGAGTATCACCAAGGATGGAGATTCCTCCCTGGGCAACCTCTCTGGTACTGGACCACTATTATTGTGAAGAAAGGCTGAAAGTCTCTCTTATTCTACCTTGGACTTTGGCTCTTGGAGCACCCTTATCTTGCAAGGCACCTTCCTCCCACACCAGGCAACTGAAGAGAAATAAAACGTTTGAGAATGTCACAGTCCTTATCAGTTGAGTATTTACCTTGTGCCCTGCTTCTGCCTGGGCCTTCAGGATATTGCTTTTGATATCTGCTGGAAGCCACGTTGCTGCTGCGATTGGGCTCTCAATTGCATTGTTAAGACATTTATCTGTCAACTTTACCACTTCATCCTAGACATGAAAAACATCTTTATTAGAAGCAGTTCCGACATGGAAAAGTCTGGGCTGAAGTTTATTAACGTCTCTAAATAACAACAAGGCTTTGAGTGAGAGGAAAGTCAGCAGATTTATACTGAAATGAAAAGCAATTTTTTCCTTTGTTTTGGAACTCAGTTGTAAAGTCACAGCAAAACATAAAGTAAAAAAAGCACAATGCTTAAAAGCGGAGATGCAAAGTGCTGTGCTAAAAATACAGCGTCCAAGAACTGAAGTGGACCCTAAATTTGCAGCCTAGTTTACTGATAAGAGATCAATATAGCAGCCATCATATTATATCACATCAGTATAGCCTAACTATAAGTTGATAATTTCCTGTCAAATGCAAGTCGGGAAGATTTTTACCTTAAAATCCGCTTATAAATTAGAACAACAGTTCAATGTGCTATTAGCTACCTCTCCCATCACTGATTGTATCAGAGCAAACTGGCAGCCAGATACATAATGAAGACAATTAAAAATTAGATACCTTTCACTACAGTATATTTCATTATGTGAATTGCGTTTCTTAATTATAAAATGTTAATTAAGCATTCAATCTACTAATTGCTGTTTGATTAGTGACAGAAGTTAATTAACTGAGTGGAAACTAAACCTTGTGACCTTTCTTCTCGGGGTATGACTCAGCAGGGGGAGACAGAGTCCTGCTTTCCTCGCCACACGCCACTGTCGCTGGCTAAGGCAGGCTCTTTCCTGGAGGCCAGTGCTGCGTTCCTGCAACACACCCCGGAGCAGGCACAATCCTGCTGCACTCCTACTTGCACGAACTGCAGCGTGCCCAGAAGGAATGAAGCCCGTCGCATAGAGAGCGAGCAGAGGAGAGAAGTTAAAAAGAGGTGACTACCTGTCCCCCACACAGCTCTCCATCCTCTTTTAGCTTTTTTCGTTCACTGGAAACGCTAGTGAGAAATTCTATGTATTTGGTCTTCAGAGAGGGAAAAACATTTCCTTTTCTTGTCTCCCTCTAAATCACCTTTCAGGGTATCCAAATAGGAACTTATGAGACTATCTAAAGGACAACCCGTTTTAAAATTTTGACCCCAGTCAGCAATGAATTTTGCAAAATATTCAAGGGTCACTGTCAACATAAAAAGGTATGAGGACCAACAACCAGTGTCGCTAATGACTATTGCTAGCAGATATTAAGAGACGCACATTCACATAATTCATGAAGACTAACAAAACAATTAATTATTAAACATTTAAGTGTTTTTATTTTAGAGAAGCTGCTGGAATTGCCAGAAGTCTGGAATAATTAAAACTGAATTGTTATTATTTGTACAGTCACAGTACCCAACTGTGATAATCCTTAAATCCTTATAGTGGACCTCACTGAACGGTACGGAATGCTGTACGGAACAGTCCCTGCACAGAATTTCTAATGCATTATTTCAGTACCAGCGATATAGTACATCTGATTATTTTAACTGAGCACATCAGTACACTGGTGCTTTAAGCACCACAATGTGGTTTAACTTCCTCTCAGCTTCCTCCACCTGAACAACCAGTTTAATTAGGTCACTCTAGTCTATTAACGATTAGATTCCCAACTTGTGAAAAGTTTAGTACTATTAAGAAATATTTTAATGTAATCAAGTGTAAGTTCTACACCACCAAAGAAATATTTCCATCAATATTAAAGACACATTTTTCTCAGTCCGTTCTATTTTATGCTTGAAAAAAGCATTGGCGTTTTACTGGGTTTTTTAATGGAAAGAGCATGTAGCTAGAGGGAAAGCTTCTGGCACCTGATAATGCCTCAAGATGTCTCATTTACAAGACATTTCACATAAAACAGCAAAGCGGCTGGGGTTTGTCAATATTCTACCCCGTTACAAATTGTTATTGTTTCCATGTACTAGACAAACTATATTTGTACTCTATTCTTCAATCAAAATATGGAGCTAGGCAGCGATGTAAAAAGAGAAGGAAAGATTAAAGGCAGCAGCAGGGCATGCGATCCCCATCCTTTGTGCTTTTGAGCAGCATTCCTGGTGCCACTGTGCAGGGAGATGGAGTCTAACACAGACACATTTTGGAGCAACTTCCACATGTTTACAGATCACAACAAATTCAGAAAAAGAAAACCCTCACGTCCTTGCGTTTCTGACTCTGGAGCAGACTTTGAACACAGGCAAACAGGGTGAACTTTTTATTGTTCATTTCACTTCAGAAGCTGATGAAAGCGGAGCGTCAGTGTATCTAAGAGCTGTTTGCTCTCTTTTGTCAGGTCTGGTCACTGCACTAGTGAAAGCTGGGAAACGACAAAGTCGCATTCTTCCATCCCAACAGATTTTGGCAGGGAGCAGTGGTTTAGAATGAAGCCATTCATTCCCCCCTTCCCAGTTCTCATTCTAGAAAGATTTCTCTTTTTCTCTGAAAAAACACAGATAGCCAGATAAATATTTCCCTATCAAAGAAATCAATCAAGATTGATTGATTGCAAGTATAGAATTACGTAAAGATGAGTGTCAGGCCATCTCTAACCCTTGATGGAAAATAGTTAAAGATTTTTTATTAACAAAGTTGAAGTGAGCAGATCATTGGCATTTGATAGTGTCACTTACGAAGTTCAGGATGCAGCTCTGCCTTCATAAGCAGAAAGCTAATGCTTTCCCCCGATGCTTTTTACCAAACCTTTTATGTGCTGTAACTATTTCTACATAGGTAGGTATCTTATGCACTGGTAAAACTTAAGGGAGATGAGACATGCTGAAATTTATCATCATACACTTTCAGAGAGAACACTGTAACACTGCGTTCATCTGAAGTAACAGCAAGCTCCAGGATCTAAGCTCATTGCAAGGTTTTAGTGGATATATTGCAGTCCCATTCAGTTCAGTCAGAAGAAGATGCCATAAACACCTATTTTACAAACAGATTAAGAACAGAAGTAAGTGCAGGAGGAGAGCCAATAGGTACATTTTGTAACAAACTCTGTAAGTGGAAATTTATATTTTTTTCTAAAGCAGACTTCAAAAGCAGGAAACAAAGTGGTTTTAATAGTTATTCTTAGGTCACTCTTTTCACAACTCATTTCCAAACCATTAACCACCATCTCTAATCACAACTGGGTGTGCTCATTTGGTGCTACTGTAACCTACATGTCTTTGCAATTTGAAGCATACAGAATTTAAAGTATACAGAGACAGTCTCTAATCCTTGTCTACCTTTTTAAACAAACACTCTAAAGTGACCTCTTGGTAAGCTACATCATAGGCTGAAAAGCTTTATTCAGTCTTTTCTATCTCAGGAAAACCACTGATGATCTACTTCATAATACAATTTGCACTTCCTTCTTGAAAGCTGAAGCCTCTTTTACCCAAAGAAAGATTCATGTTGTCATACTGTTGATCCATACATCACGTATTTCTCAGTTATGCAAATGTTCTTGCTCTCTAATCAGGTTACTATCACCCCAGTATCTGTAACCTCTAATATCCAAAGTTACTCGGCACCTCGTATGACAGCAGCTGGATAACTGTGACTGTACTGTATTGGCAGCTGTTTGTTAGATTAGCTCATTACAGGAATCTTACCTCGCTTACTATATATCAGCCACGATTTAAAAAACACTAAGACACTTCTGCTCCTTTCTCTCCATTTAACCAACTAAATGTTTTTTCCCCCCTCTCTGTCTGAACCAAAACGGAGCTCAACAGGCAAAAATATTCTGAAATAAACTGTGTTCATTTGCTTTAGTCTATGCGGAGGCAGTGTTTCAGCATAACAGGATCTATAGGCTACTGACTAATCTTCTTAGAGACTTGGTAATCTTTGTAATGCACTCACCAAGCAGAGAGGTGCACAAGGCATCCCTGACAAGAGTCCTTAAAGGGGACATGAGCCAAACAGCCTGCAGGACCAAGCATACCAAAGCAGCAGCCTTCTCCCACACGGAGGGGGGGAACAAATGCTCAGGAATGGGCTTAGCCCAAACACGTACTGCTAAACACCTCTCTTGGCACCTGGTTCAGTTTACTATTGAGAGAGCAAGAAAAATCATAGCTGCTTCACCGAAAGTTAGATAAATCCTCGGACCTCCCTACACGGGAGGGTAGTACAAACAGAGATAGCACTGCCAGGTGTTTTACTCTCTGCTTGTTCAAAACGCAGTAAAGCACCTAAAGCTTTAACACCAGGGGAAGCAGAGTGGAAATCTAAATTCCAAATTTTTTAAAGCTCATCAAAAAAAAGAAGAATATCCTGCATGGGTGCAGTTGTCTGATAACTGGTGAATCTATGAAAGTTCACTGCTGTTGTAAGGGAGGCTCCTGTCCTCTCCATCCCTTCCAGCAACACTACTTATTTTCACTATGGCTCTGGCATTTCTTTGACCCCTTCCATGAACCTATTTAACTCACTATTTAACAAGTTAAAAAAACCAAAACAAAACAAAAACCAAAAAACCCAACACCTTAACAAAAAGTTCAAAACAAAAAAGGCAAAAAAATTTTTGTTTGCCATTTTGTGGGCTACATTGGTTCACCGAAACATGCAATGATTCCTGGAGGTGACAGGAGAGAAGGAAGCCGGTGAAGAAGAGCAAAGAAGAGCGAGGGAGAAGAGAGCCCTCGCCCTGTTCAGAGCACTGAAGCTCGTACTTTGGCTCAGCTGCCATGGAAATGCAGCCTGACTTGCTCAAAAGGATTTATGAGAGCACTAAATCAAACCACATCACTCCTCTCTATGTCAACACACACCAACAGCTACATCAGAGAGCAGGTAAAAACCGGTTACTTAACAGGAGGGACGATCACCAGCAAACTTGACTCAAAACGAAATGTCAAAACAACGTTCTGGGAGGGTTACCAAAGGCAACTGAAAAACACCAGGAAAGCAGCTCGCCCCCTCAAAATAAAGGGTGAACTATACCGTACACTTAGTAACCTACAGATAAAGACAACTGAGGAACATTTCAAGCATTTATGCCTTTTACTCCCATTGATTTTAGAAAATTTCACCAGGCTGCAGCCTGCATACGTGCACACGCACCTCTGCCCCCCGTCTCTATCTCACTGCCCTGTCACACACAGGTTTACGTGTAACAAAGCATTTGGATTTCCTTTACTATCCTGCAATATTACTCACTCATATTTTTAAAAATCTTGCAAGCGGCCCAAGGTAAGTGGAAGACTTTTCAGAATGATCTGAACAAAACTCAGCAACTCTGCCAGAAGGAATGAAGCCCAAGTACCTGTACGTTTATGTTTACGTTGGGACGCTCAGTTGGCACAGGGCTGCTGCGCTCTGTCTCCAGCTGTCTCAGTTTTAAGAACGTGTCTTCAAATGCTGAAAAAGACAGAAAAGATATCATCTTCCTATCACTGTGGAGTTATCTGACTTGGAACTTGCATTCTTCCTGAACTCTAATTATGTGGTTTTAAAGTTGCGGAAAAAAGCACAGGGATGGGGGAAGCTACTTGCTCAACCTTCAAGGCAACCTTCAAGCCTACAGACTGTATGTACCTAATCACAACACTCCACGCTCCCGCAAGTTCATTTACCCAGCCAGCCTCACAGTGAACAAGCAAGCAGCAAGAGTTAATTGCTCAGATAGTTACAATTCACTTCATTGTATTTGTGGCTAAAGTCAGATCCTGTGAAGAACTGTGACTTTTCCCTTGTACCTCTGTCCTTGGGAATAAGCTGCTTCCAGCTGAAACGGAGAGAGCTGACCAACTTTGTTGTCCCGCTGGTGGGCAAAACTGTCCTTATGCATATAATCTAAAACACTTCTGGATTTTTGTAAGGAAACAACCTCATAACAATCTAATCAGTTAACTTTGACCCCACATGTCATGATAATAAGGAAAAATCTGTAAGTTTGCTTACAATCGCAGTCTGCTTTTTCAGCAGCAGTTTCCTTTGTGCCAGGATGAGGGCAACTAACAGCCTCTTCTGAGTCTCCAGTTGCCAAGCCAACAACTGGACGGTCTATGGTATCATCAACACAAGTTTCTGGCAACTCCGTGCTGTCTAGCAAATCAACAAGAGGTACACTGCAAAGGCAGAAAGATGGGCAGAGATACACAGAATCAGGTTACCACTCTTCCTATAACAAGAAAAAGCTTTAATACACGCAATCTCTTTTTTCAAGCTGTCTTCTGGTAACCAGAAACATTCTGTAAAAACTATTTCAGGTTTAGCCAATAGACATTGGCTTTCAGCGAGGTTAAAAAAAAAAAAAAAAAAAAAAAGAGAAACATTTCACATCTGTAGAAGAACTGACTTCATAACAGAACAGGTCCACATTGCCTGCTGCTTTATCACATTGCAATGGAAAAATTGAAGAGAGAAGGAGGAAAGTTATCATCCATTAAATACACTTTTTGGAACAAACATCTGAAGTTTTTCTAACAAACTCAAGGTACACTTTAGGACTTTTACAAGTGGAAAAAAAAAGCTAGGTGGAGGGAAGTTGATACTGTTCACAAAAAGCTGTTTATACAGCACTTCACCCAACACTTGTAAGCAGAACAGAGGACAGAAGGGTGCACTGCATAGCTCTGCATTGACACTATGTTATGGTTAGGCATACCTGTAACTACTTTCAGTTTTATTAACTTGGGCAGAGACATGAATGAAACCTTAGCAGTCACAATATTTTAAGTGAACCACAGCATGCACTCTGTACCCTGTTAGGATCACTTATTTCACCTCCTTTGCTTTCCAATGGAAACCTCTCCTTTTTATTTTGTCCTAGCATCTGTATTTAAAATGAAAACAGAAAAAAAATTACAAGACCAAAATTTATATTATGATGCTTATGTTGTGCAAACAGCCAGGAATCTCATCTGTCTCTTCAAAGTTCAGTAACAGCTAAGGCTATCGTAACAGCAAACTAACCAATACAGAAACAACAGCTGCTGCAGAACATGATGGTTAATCAGACAACCTGTGCACACAACTGCAGTTTGGTTGTCTCCCATTTCAATGAACAATCACACTTAGATACAGTTTAGTTGCAATATTGGTTTAAGAAGAAAAATCTTTGAAAGTCCTGTCCCAAATACGAGAACAATGATACCGACCAAGTATCCACCACAACAGAACTTACCCTTGTGCACGGACAGAGACGCTTCCTACTTGACAGTTCAGACCAGCTTCTCCCTTATCGCTAACGGGTTAATGCCCCTTGCCTCCCTCCAGCCCCTGGAATTTGGAAGCAGTCCCGTGTTGTCACTAGAGCTCCACGAAAAAACTCCTCCCTCCAGCTCAAGCACCCAAAAGAATCCTTCCAATGTTAAATATATACCTCTGGAAACAGATTACAGGATATCACTGTTTTAGTGCTAATAATGTACGAATCATCTTAAGACAATTAATTGCCGTGAGGCAAACTGAGGTCACTTGCTCGATTCTCTTAAAGCAGTGGAATAAGAAGCCACTAGCAAAGCAAATAATAGGAAACTTTTCAATCTACTATTGATTGAATAGCCTCTCTGTGCACCACTAATGGGAAATAGCAAGGGGCAGATAGTCTTGCAAAGGGGGAATGATGGATACATAGAATTTCAATTATTAGAAGTATCAGGCAGGAATAGATGCTCTTCCAATTAAGGCAAAAAAGAAAGTGAGACTGAATCCCATACCTTACTATCAGAGGATGCCTATGCATGAGAGTGAAAATGTTTTATAATCTTCACATGAAGCCAACATTTTTCTTCCTATTTTCTGACAGTTTTCTGTAAATAGCCTCCCAAATGTTTAATATGACGACGAGTATAGGAAGTTCAGATTTTGCCCGCAGCACAGAGAGGTGCTGATACCATGACATGTTGAAGGAACTAGATACAAGCTCCTAAGAACGCCACATAAGAGAGATGACGCAGAGCACCAGTAACACTTCTTTGTGCTGTCATCTTCTAACGCTTTCCTTAGCATTGCAGCATAGTGGAGAGAAAATGAGTGCAAAGTGAAATTTATCTTCATTAGAAAATTGCTAGGATAATCACACTAGCCTTTTTTCCCCCCTATGACAACTGCAGTAACATTTACTAGACAGACAAGAGAGTTGATTCAAAAACCTGCCCGCTAGAGATGAGGGCAATCTTGAAATCTGGTGGCATATTCAAATGGCACACTCAATGTCCAGCGTTGCTCCAAAAGCAGCGTACTACTTACATTAAGGTGATGAAAGTCTGTAGAAAACCTTATTGCCATTTACGCCATGGGATGGAGGACTGGCTGAGGTAGCAAAGACAACTGGGGTGAGTCCCTGCAGCTTCACCCCTGCATCACAGCGGGGTCTCAGGGAAACCAAATGAATTTTAGGCAGACTCAAGAGAAGCCTCTTAAGCCAAGATTCAAGTAGGAATTGACCCCATTTTGCCTTCAGACCCACTGAAACACCTACTCAGCCACCCTGAGATAGGCAGTCACAGGAGAAAAGTCATACTAGGGAAACCCTCAGCCACTGGAATTTGCAGGCACAAAAGACGAGTTCCCCAAAGAGTATTAAATTGTTCGAGGCCACCCAAATTCTTCACCCTCTTCAGCGCATCAGCAGGAAGTCTACCATGCAGGCTTCATAACAGGCCAGACTACCGAAGTAAAAATCACAAGACACTATCTTCATCACTGCACAGAATTTCTGACTTCTCTTACAAAACACTGGTGAACTGTCACGCCAATCATAAGGGAAATAATAAAAGGCCTCCCAGTAAAAGTAGGACTTCTACGACAGCCAGTGTGCAGTACTCAAGAATGAAATGGGCATTAGCTTTCCACGTTCCTGTATTTACCCACGTACAAAGGGATATTTGAACTTTGCATAGTAGTAAGTGCCAGGCTTTATGTCTTCAGAATCAATTTCTATCAGCATATTTTAAGAAATATTCTGAGGGAAAAGCTGATAAATGATACCAGGAGTTCAAGCCATACAAATTACGAATATAGGAATAATCAAAGGGTTTTGGTGCATGGAAAGGTTTGTCAACCCACTAATAAATCACACAGAAGTCGTTACATGCTCAGGGAACTCCCACAGTTAAGGGAGTTACCTACTGCATTATTTCTTCTTTTTGCCTGACATATATACTGATATTAGTATGTACCATACAGCATACAATGCATAACGTGACTGAGAAAACTGTCAGTTACAAAGGGTATGATTTTTTTTTTAATTTCCTAATTGAAAAACAAAATAATACTTCATTCTAGTTTGTGAAATACAATCTGCAAAATACAGTAACTATTCCAGTCTGCTGCAAAAGAGATAATTCTCTTGCAAGTAATCTAATTTGAAACAGTATGGAGCACTACGCAAGCTAATTTATTCTTCCAAACTGGTAGTGACACAAAATAGTTTCTCACCCTGACTCTGCAAGGTAGTAAAATAGTATGAAATTTTGTGTTCATTTCCTTCATTTTGGGGCATTCAGTGTTGTACCTGAAGGTAAGAAAAGTAGTAAATTTAAGCCTGTCACCTTTTCAGATTTTTTTTCCTAAACAAAAATGCAAAATATTCAGAAAAAATAGAACTTCTTTCTCCTTTTAAAGTGAAGAAGGCAAAAGAAAAAATCCTGGGGATGTATGATCCTACAAATGCAGACTGTTCACACGTATTAAGTTTCTAATGAAGCAGGCCGAGTCCCACATTGCAAGACTTCTGCTGTCTCCCATTTTTTGAAGATTAATTCCAAATACTGACATAGCGTAATATACGCAAGTCAACAACTACAGGAAAGGAAAGAAAACACCCTTTGGAAAAAGTGCTAGATGCAGACCCTTTGTGGGTATTAAGCAAAGATCTGTCACCATACTGTTTAGAAAGACATCCGTGTGTTTCCCCAATGCTATTCCTAGGGCACGTGACCTGCCCCTGCAGAAATGCAGCCAAGTCTTGTTGGTACTGGGCTGGTACAGCTTCTCCGCCTGCTACTGAGAGCTGTCACTCACCTTAGTGGAAACCAGGACAGTAATTCTCCCTAAGTCAACGGAGAGGGAGTCCTCCATTTAGTGTGACTAAAAGGCACACTAAAGTAAGCCCAGCACAGGGCAAAATCGACCCTCAGGATGTATGCGAGATTCAAAGCCACATGGCAAAAGCATGCAACATATACCATACCGAAACAAATCAATTCTAAAGGTAGACGGATTTCAGGTACCACGGTTGCTTCCCCTATCCTGAATCTGAACTAGTTCTGCCGTGACGCAAAAAATCGACTACGAAAATTTTAGCCACAGCTTTAATTACCAAACTTGCAGCTAATCCCAGGGCAGTCCGTGACAGTCAGCACACTGCAGGCAGCTGGGACACCCAGCCCTCTACTCAGCACCGGTGAGACACCCCGGAGTGCTGTGCCCAGCGCTGGGCTCCCCAGGACAAGAGAGATGTGGACGTACTGGAGGGTGTGCAGCAAAGGGCCACGAAGACGATAAAAGGTCTGGAGCATCTGACATAGGAGGAGAAGCCGAGAGAGCTGGGATTGTTCAGCCTGGAGAAGAGAAAGCTCAGGAGGATCTTATCAATGTGTATAAAAAACTGACAGGGGGAGCAAAGACAACAGTCAGACTCTTCTCAAGGGAGCCCAGAGACAGGACAAGATGCAATGCGCACAAACTGAAATACAGGAGATTCCACTTAAACACAAGGAGAAAAAACCCTTTTTTGCTGTGAGGTTGGTCAAACACCAGGACAGGTTGCTCAGAGAGGGTGTGAAATCTCCGTCCTTGGAGATACTCAAAACCTGGCTTGCATAGTCCTGAGCAACCTGCTCTACTTGACCCTGCGTTTTGCATGGGGGTGGACCACATGGTCTCCAGAGGCGTCTTCCAACCTCAACTATTCTTTAATTCTGTGATAGCTACACAAAACTTCTCTGATACCTGAGGAGTCAGCCACTACTTGCAGTGGCCTGACCACTACATAAGCACATCTGAACTCAAAACTCTGCAATAAAACAGTGACTTGTTATTGTAACAATGTTCTTGCATTTTAAATACAAAACTATCCCAAATTTCTCCACTCAAATTAATGGCTTCTTCTCCCTCATCTACACAGAAATTCTAAGATATTTTAAAGTTAAAACATCTGTTTTCATTTGCATATTCTTATGCAACTTTATAAATAATAAAGAAACAAATAGGTTTGCTTTGCTCCAGAAGTTTACAACATCCACCTTGCAAAATCTAAAACTAAAAATAGCACAAAAGATTGCTCTAATCACCTCTGGAGATCCCACAGATCTTTAATATGTGGCTTGCATATCCTTTTATTTTTTTTTAAGCAGCGTTGTAAAATAGAGACTCGTATTTCATTAGCAATCTCTTTCCCCCTGTCAGATGCAAGGGTGAGGAGGCCAAAATATCTCAGGCAATATTAAGTTATGTCCTGGCTGAGACTTTCTTGGTTCTTCAGGGCTGGATATCTGAAAACAATGGTTTTGTATTTCTGGGCTCTGTGGCAATTTGAAACTTACTCAAACAATTTGAAAATCATTCAAGCACCTTCTTTATCCTAAAAGCCAAATATAAGTGAATTTTAAAAGCGCTCTACCACAACTTTTCCTCTTTTTTTTTTAATAGGAAAAGAATATTGCAATTTAAAAGCAGCTAACTTCAGAAAACACGTGAAAACACAGTGCGTTCAAGGGTAAAGGTAGTTATTCACGTTGTTAAAGGCCCCCAAGAACACCAATGAGCCATGAAGCTGGAGTCTTAACCTCTGACTTAACAATTAACCTTGTGAATCATTTGGTAGGACTGGTGTTTGTCAGCAAATATTTCTGTTTCATTTCAACTGAAGCACAGTAGCAAAAAAGAAAGAAAATTTTCTACAAAGCAAAAAAAAAAAAATATATTACTCTTCGCCTTTTCAGGAGTTCTGATAATTTTATTCTTAAAAAAATTAAAATAATTCTATTCCATTTCCAAACAGTGTTTTTCAGAAGAGGACTTGTTAAAAAAAAAGGTTAGTTTTCAGATCAACCATCTATCTTAGATATTTTTAAATAACCATGGTTCAAAAGGAGGGGCAGTTACATCCTCTCTCTCTCTTAAGATTTTTGAAACCACATTATAACTCTCTAGTTGCATGTGTAGTTTTATTACAAATGTGACTTCCTGCACGGCTCTCAAACCCAGCTAAAAAAAAAAAAAAAAAGTATCTTTCAATCATTAAAAACCTTAACACAATTAAAAAGATATATATAGAGAGAGATATATACACACATATACTCTTTCTAATGTAAGAGCGACGGGTGGTTTCTGGTCTATATGTTATTTTTCCTTTAAAGACTAAATACCAACAACACGATATGCAGAGCCTTCGTAATAAAAGCTTTTTTTCCCCTGTATAGTCAGCTTTGGGTCCATTTTCCTTATCTCAGAGACAGCTCAATGTAATTTTCCAGCCTCTGCTAGAAAGCAGTCTCAAGCTCCACAAAGGTCCACGTCTCAGAGACTGGTCATGGTGGTTTGGACAGCATAGGTACCAGCACCGCTATGCATTCCTGCATTCTTCACATTGCGCTCATGGACAAAAGCGGTGTACTGTCCGTCCGCAGCGCGGGTCCTCGGCGGGGCCCACGTGTCCCACAGGGTTCCACCACGTTGACAGCGGTCGGCAGCGTCAAAGGGCCTGGATTATTGGGGAGCGGGAGGGGGCACAATTAGTAAACAGGTATGGATGAAAAAGAGGGTGGAAAAGTAAAGCAAAGGTAAAGACAAGAAGATTGATGTGAAAAGGCAAGGAAAAAGGGCATTGCTGGAAGGTAAATACTGAAGGAAAGAGGCATGCAAGTATACGTGTACATGACGACGCTGTCAAATAAACCCCTTTTCTGCTCAGTATCATGCACATTTTTGCTGAAGTCTGAAATGACAAGTTAAGCTATCTCATGTATACAATGTCTACACTTACCAAATGAAAAGCACTTCATATTTCAAAGCACTTCACAAAACTGAGCAAGAACCATGCACGTTTTACAGACGGGAGAAAATAACGTGATGGAGGCACAGACCTCCCAAGTATACAGCGCATTTTATTCACGGGAAGCTGAAAGGGTTTAAGTGGCAGCTCTAAATGTACACCTGAAACAAGCATCTATAAGCAACACAAGTTTTCAAAGACACTGGAAAATGTAGATTCTAATGCAAGTTAAAAAAAAAAAGGAGAAGAAAATACAAACTTGGAGAGCGAGCATTACTGTGCAGGAACAGTAGAGCGCACACAAATCATTCACAATTTAGTTGACTAACGGACTAAATACTACTGAAGAAGCTGACCATAGCTATACTTGATTAACATAAAAAATTTAGTTGGAAAAAGAACCATTTTAAAAAAGGTCACAATGCAGACTAAGCTTTCTAATTTAGCATATGAAGGCATAACGGTTCATAAATTTTAAATTTTGAATTCTTAAAATCAAAACCACAGAAATGCCATGCACAATTATGGCTACTCTATACCACAGTTGGAATAAAGTTCTCCAAAAGCTAGAAAGAGGACCAGGGGAGAACACTCATCACTTTAAACAGTGTTTTGGAAAATATTTTTATGCAGGAACCTTTAGCTATAAAACTGTAAGGCTTTAAGCACAAGCATCTCCAAAGCAGCAGGAATAAGCAATTTACTGAAACAGTTGAATTTTAAAAGACTTTAAAAAAATGGACAAAGATCACAATTGTCTGTGTTGTACTAGGATCCTTCACTGGTATGTTTTGGGAGAGGCTGATGCAAGGTGCAGTCAGGTATCAAAAACGTGCTTGGAAAAAAGCACTTTCATAAACTACTCAAGCAAGGAAACTCCTAAAACAAACGTATTCCTTCAGTTTAATGTAAAATTTTCTATTTAATGACCCAAATCTAAACAAAGCGGAAACGTTGTTCATCTAGAGGAGTCCTGGACAGCCCCCAGCTCAAATTCCACCTTCTCATGTTCCAGAAAGCCCGGTTTAACTCTCCCAGCCCTGCCAGAACAGCCAAGCAGCCAGCGCATAGGTTGGAAGATCACACGTGTTAAGGCAGGGAAGCAGAAAAGCACGCAGGATTCACAACAGTGGTAAATGATTAACATTCAGGGATAGTCCTCCTTTAGAAAAGAGAGAGGATTTATATAAAGGTCACCCATGGGTAAATTCAGAGTTTTGGTGTTTGTGAAACATGCTGAGGAAGTGACCTGTGAATACTGAAGGCTCCAATCCTCAACAGTTTGTTACATTATTTTCCCATTTCTCTAATTTAAGTGGTTAAGTGAAAGCTACATCCACTAGCAAGCAAAAAAAACCTCCCACCCCTACTTATTCCACAATAAGGAAAAAATTATTAATCCTTTGTCTCCTGTCCTATCCTAGCACAGAAGCAGCTTCTTGAGAAAAGACTAAAGTTAGAAAGACACTGATTGTGTCTTAGGCTTCCCTGCCTTGCAGCTAATATTCCAGACCATTTTCAGACCAGTACAGTTTTCCTGTACTGACCATTTTACAGGAATGGAGCAAAGAAAAAAAAATTAAAACTACTAAAATCCTTCCTATCTGGCACAATTGCTGTTGGCAGCTGCAGCATTAACATTTTAAATTAAAGGAAACATTGACATTAGGAAGGGATATAAGCTGTGAGGTAGCCAATACAGGCATCTGCCAAGCAGAGTACAGAAACTCAAGAGGTCAGGACCTTACTTCTAAACCCCTTCAACCTAACCATCTACAAAATCCCCAGTCCAAAAGATTTTGGTGTGCTCAACAATCCTTGGCAAACTCTCTCTAAAAGAAGACTATTTTTCTGACAGGAAGCAAAGATAATTCATGCAGAAACAGGCCAATTAAAGACAGCAGCAGTTGAAAAGAGATTTTGTTAGCGGCATCGAGACACCAAGACTTGAAGGCACAATAGCCAAGTTACAGCCCACGCAATAAATACGTATGTTCTGGCAATTATATTAACCTAACCCCACTTCCCATCTAGGAAACCAGAATGTAGCTCAATTGCTGACTCAGCTCCAAACCGTTGTCTTCTTCCTACAGCTGGATCTGCCCTTAATTACAGGCAGTACTGTTTCCAGTGAACACAATAAAACCCCTTTGCCAGAAGACAACTGCCTTCAATAATAATGATACGTGTCTAAGAAATGTAATACATATGCAGTACAAGCATTACTCTCTCAATTAAAAGTCATCAATTGCCAGGAAGCATGTGTTCTTTACGGCATACTATTTTCAGTTACATGCAGGTATGTTTTATACTCACTCCCCCTCTTGTATAGAAAGGCTACATACTGCGGCAGCTGGCATGTAAGCTTAGATTCCTTGACAACGTTAAGATAGACAGGCTCAAGTTCTTAATCCTAAAACAGGCATACCAAGACCAAAACTGAAACAGATTGGCTACAGAGTCCTCTCTGCTTCTGAACAAAAGCAGCAGGATTTCAATAAGCAACAGAAGTCTTGCAAATACTAGCAAGAACACTAGCACGAATCAGGTACCCAAGAAGAGCTGTTTGGAGCAAGAGTCAAACATTTCCACCAGAGGAAATACCGGTTTCTAGCACGCCTCTTGCAATTAGACCAAAAGAACAAAAACAAAACCGTATTGAGAATGCTGAAGAATAAAGAAACCACCACCTTTCACCCACCACCATGGATGGAATCGAGCGATCAACAGGATCTCACCATAGACAAGCACAGATTTCAGATACTAGATAAATCAAGGGCAAAAGAAAGAAAAACAGCATTGATCATATGTTCTGATTGAAACTTCAATAAAATGCAACAGATAAAGCAGAATTATCATCCCCCTTATAATCTAAAATCCATAGTATTAGAAGTATTTAATCAATAAGATTTACAAAATTAAAATACATTTGTCATTGCACTGTTAGAAACAGGTATCATCTACTTTTAAGAGATATTGAAGCAAAGTAGGTTCACGTGCCAGTCAATGGGAGAAGGATCTTTTCTCCTGAGGGCTGAAACTGCTTAGGATAAGAGCTTTTGTGTCGCTACATTCCGTCACTGCTGCTCCTAGAGAGTCTCGCAGAAACCGGAATTACCCTTCTAGGATAAGCCATACTGCCTCTGAATGCACAAGAAGCTGAAAAATCTAAAACGACATGTGCACAAGTACTGGGTTGATATATGTCAGTTTTGGTTTTGAAATAGCTTTGCAATATAGAATTACTTTCAGAAAAGATAAATGATATGGTACATTTATGTTCAAACACATCATCCTCGTTTTGAGATTGATCCAATCCATAAAACAAATACTCTGATTACATGACATCAAAGCTCTTATCTTCAGCTTGTGTCATTTTCCTCAAGCTTCCGTTCTCCCCAAGAGAATGAAAAAAATCAGCTTGCTCATTTCAAAAAGTTCAAAAGAGATTCACAAGGATACTGGTTTACAAGGTTCTATATTTTGTTAAGGATCAAGGTAAGTCCTTGGGCCCCATGATACCAAGCAAAGGGTTACAAGGAGTATTATGGCACATCAGAAGGACCCAGCTCTCTCCAAGAGTTGAAAATGCTGTTCCCGATTTAATCATTTCTTCAGCCCCTGAAGAAATTTTCTTCTGGTTGGCAGTGCCTAAGCCTATTGTCCTCACCTCCCCACACTACATTCACAGCAACAAATCAGCAGCATCATCACTAACTTGACTGTCAACTTACGTTAAAGATACAAGGAAGGTGGCTTATTTAAGTGCAGATAAAGAAACAGTCACTTGAATCATGCATAAGCAAGCAAAATTCATTTCCCAGCAAAGCAGAACATACCACTTCTTGTCTTGCTGGCTGGCTCCTGGGCTCCTTGGGAGGTTTTCTATTTCCACTAAAACTGGGGCAGAAGGAACCGCCGTTAGGACAGGTAGGTTTGGCTTTGCATTCCAGCTCTTTGGAGACAGAATATAAACAAGTAAGTTACTATACACGCATTAATGAAGCGATGACACATTAAACATAACAAAACATATCACCACTTCTCCTTAAGCACAAAGCTAAAGCAAGGCTGTTGTCTTCCATTACTTCCACAGCACTGGATGCCTATGCCCAGTCTTTTCCAGTACTGCACACAGTACTGGGATCATAATGAATCCAAGGCTGCTCAAAGATTTCAGTAAAAAGCTATGGCCTGCTGTGTCCTTTTTAAATTCATGCAGGAATCAACATAGGTGCTGATGAATTATGCCCTTTTTGTTTTTTTTTTTAATGTTACTTAGCATATAGAATTAATGTGCTTTGAATAATAACAACTCTTACACAAAGGTACTTTGTGTACCTATGAAAATCTATATCTATAAATAGCATAGTTTCTATAGTACTGGGGCATGGGGTATCTTCTTTACTGCAGCTAAATTAACCAATTATCTTGATTGTAAATTAGTAGTCATTTCTTGGCATGCAATTTAGTAGTTAACTGTTTGTAACTTTCAATTGGTCAATCACTGGATTTTAAGAATGAATAACAAAATCCTCAAATCTGTTGAAATACATGAAAACTGCCTCTAAAAAGAATGAAAGAGAGAGTCCTTACTTGTGATCCGTTAGTTTGATTGATAACAGCATTGTTTGCAGCACTGAAAGACAAAAAGAATTTAAATCAGAATCAGATCAACAAACTACTTTTGCAGGCTGGCAGAACTGCAAGGATTTTCAGAAAGAAACACAAAGCTTAACAAAGATCCTTCCAAAGTACTTAACTGTTCCTAATAGAAAACTTAAAAACTTATGGTTTAGGTCAGCTGCCTCATTCTAGGTAACTAAGGTTATCACATTATTTTTCATTTGTTCAAGCTGTAGTTTATCTGTAATTCATCTGGTTTTTCCTCTTCCTTTCCTAAACCAGTTCAGTTTAGAAAGTCCTCCTGATTCAGCAGTAAGGCGGGGCATTTTTAAAGCAAAACCGATATACTTTTAGTTAAACACCCAGCAAAATGTGACATTGTCGAAACCTCACCTACATGCTGTAAATACTATGTTTGTTCCACAACTAGGACTCTTCTGATTTGAAGTTTCACATCACAAAGTTTATCAGAAAAATTCATGAGTTTCTTCTACATACAACCTCTAATGGACTGAACTACTGCTTTAGAGTCTTAAAAGCAGCCATTCGAAATTACGTGCACAGCAGGTCAGCACAACATTAATAGTAATTTTATATTATTAAATATTTAATATATTTCATAAATTAAATAAGATCCCTGTGCTGATGATTTCTGAATCTGCAAGAGACATTTCACATTTTCGAGAGACTTAAAAGCATTAACATTGCTGTTAATTAACTGCACAATAATTATGCATTATAAATCTCATGCAAAGCAAACTTTTTTTCCTAGACTTCTAATCTTTTAAAAAATGGTTCCAGTCTCTTACGACCCATTAATCTTTTGATTTACGGTCTGGACAATAACTATCCAACCTGGCAAGCTGACAATTCAAATAGATTTCTGTATCTACTTCAGCGATTCTTTAGAATTTTTTTATTTAAATACCATGTCAAGACCAAACAAGCTGTTCCTTGCCTGTTTCCCAACTTTGCACTTTCTCTATTGAGAGAATGTGGAGGTTACCACAGAATAGTGCACATTTAACAGAAATATTAAGGAATGCCTTCTGGGTAGCACTGTGCTGAGTTAACACAAAAGAATGGAACAACATACATCTTTCATGATGCATTTCAATTAGCGACACTCGAGTGTAGAGTTTCAGAAAAGGCATAGATTGCTCTGGAGACTAACGTAACAGTGCCACACCTAGGTGCAGATCAGAAGACCGCCGTCTTATCAGAAGGAGAAACTGCATATGAAGTTTCTCTTCCCACTCTCAGAATGACCTCAGCAGCATGAAACTCGGAGAAGGGCATGACAACACAGCATGACGAGAGTACTAATTAATCAGACAGTCACATTTTGCATGCAGAGGATCTTCAAGCATTTTAATGACACCCAGTTTTGAAGAGTACTTTCCCATTTTATAAAAAGAAAAGACAATACAGAAGGTCACAAAGACAGAGAGACCTCCACTACAGTAACTTGTCCCCACACTTCCTAGGCTTCTCCCCCCTCTCATGCAACAATCAACCCTGCTGCTACAAACATATGGCTGTATTAAGCCTGTTGTTTTGAAATGTTATTTGGGTATTCCTTACCCAGCTCCTGACTGTCATGATGCTTAACATCCATGAGTATCTACTTTTTAAAAATAATTTGATTGCAATTGGTCATTGCAACGTTCACAAGTTACTAGGGCAAAGGACAGAAAGCAGAACTGAGTGACTTAGTTCCTTTAGTACCAGGTAATTTTTTTTTTAGCTTTGTTTCCTCTCTTCCCTTAAGAAAAGGTATGAAAACTGCATGATTCAATTCATATGAGTATTTTACATTGCAACAGCAAGTACGAACTTACACATGCAGAAAGAATCTAGGTATAGAAATAAAGAACCAAAAGGCCTCCCTCTCAATGTTGATCATGAATAATTTCATATGAATACATAAAAATAAATACTTAAGTATATAAAAATAAGTGCAAGTATAGTACAGAGTATAAAATCATCAACATATTTCAAGTATTTATTTTACTGTATATTTTACCTGTCTCTGACCTTCACTTGATTATGCATTTCAGTCACATAGCCAGAGTAGGCAGATTTCAGAAAGCAGACATCCTCACATCCTTCTACCTGATCTCTTTACATGGCAGCACGCAGAACTACAACTCATATCCAACAAGAATCATAGCTAAGTCATAAACAAACCTCTTTGCCTGCTAGTAAGCAAGTCTGGCAAAATCTTCTATATGACAGTAACACAGGAACTTTGCTTTGAACAGTAGATTTTATGTAAAGCAAACAAACACAAAACCCACAGCAAGACCACAGTTAAGAAATTAACGCTTTCTACATTTAACTAATCTTATAACCTCCTTCTGCAGACACGTGCTCAAGTACAGGTGGCAAACATCAAAGAGAAATTTAAATATTAGAATGCATCTTACCTTGTTTCTTCAAGTTTAGCAGCATGTGCTGCAAAAATATAAAATGTTAATTAAAATTTAATTTGCAATTAGGTTATCAGTTAAATATTAAGTATATTATTAATAAAAACAGTCTAGCACTGCCTAAAAGTAGGCATCTAAAAAAGCAAAAGTTGCATGTATCCCATGTCAAATGTGTGTAAAATAAAATTCTAAATTGGAAAAACAAACTAAAAAATCTGAAGAGGAAACCAAAAAGCCAGATTTAAGCACGTATCTGAAAGCATGCATGGAGGTCACGCTTGACCTACGCAAGAGTGGGAATGAGAGACAAGGTATCACATGCTGTCAGGTTGTGATAACAGAGTGCAACTCCTAAGAACAATGAAAAAATCTCCAATGACAAAAGTTTCAAACTTGATTTACAAATTTCAGATATTATCATTAATATATCGCTGTTTCCTAGACCCAAGTTTTTCATATTCATACAGAGACCTATTGTGCAATAGTCACAGGTGTTTTACCTGCTAGGCAAGCTAGAATGACATGCTTTGGACGCAAACTTTTTCTGATGAATACATGCGGTCTGCCAAATAAGTCAAAGAAAACCTAGTTCTGAAAATTCAAGAGAAGGGCAAACAAATACAGAAGAATTCCTACACAGAACCTCTAAAGGATATGATTACTTGATTCTCACAGTGGATTATACTTCTCAGAACGGAAAGTCTTTTACCTTTCATTTGCAGCGTTCGTCTTGAATATCTCTTGCTGGGCCTTCTTTCAAAGGATGCCGATCTCCTGGCTTTGTTGGTCTTAGTGGTTTGATATTCTGTTTTCCCACTAACAATGCCATGTAAAAGTACAAAACAATAAAATAAATCACTTATTTTTAATGACAGAATACAGACACTGCTCATCAAAACATCACATTTCTATTTTAAATTCATAGCTTAATAATCTGATCTCAGTTCTATTAAATAATCCCAAATGTAACACCTCAGAAGGCCTTTCGCAAAAAAGGGAAGTTTTACAAACATGCTAATCTTCACCCCATTTGCCCAAGACAAAAGGCTGAAGCAACAACTCCTTAAACATTAAGTTGCTGAAAAAGCACATTTGCCCTTTGCATATTTTTGTGGTCACAGTGCAGGCAGTTTGGGAGGTTGAAAATTCTAGGAGAGAGTAAAGCTTAAGGTATGTTGCCAAAGGTCATAGAGAAAGATGATAATAGGACTAAAACCCAGCATCTAGACGCTCTTGTTCACAGGCAAGTCTTTCTTCCCCAAGGTTGGCCAGACGCTGCCCCCAAGGCAGTAGCAGCCTCCTGTGCTGCTGGCTCCTGGGTACCACTGATCCCTTCTGAAGCAGACTAGATGGTATTGCTGCAGTTGCTGGAAATGGAAGCAAAGTATACGCCTACTGCCTGGGGTCACGCCCCACCCCCTTCCATATGTTCTCTCCAACTCTGGCAGGGCAACTGACAGCATTCTGCAGGCTAGTCTGGGACCGCAAGCCATTGGGAAGTCTGTTACACGCAGCGGTAGTGCCTAACATGTCATGGGCATTGTCTTAGGCTTCCGAAGCACTACCATCACTCCAACAGTCAGGGACTCAGGAGTCAAAAGACTTGCAATGTCCCCAGCTGTGCAAGTCAACCATCCATCCTCTATGGTTCATTGATAAAAGGGTGGGCTTTCAAGATGAAGTGATCTATAAAACACAGTGTACTATATATGCTATGTAAGGAACATAAACCTTGAGAAACCTTTGGTTTCCTACTGCACAGACCAGAATCACCTAAAGATAAATCAGAAAATGCAGGAGGAAAATCCATATGATTTAAGAAAACTAATAATGCAACTCACTCAGCTTGCAAGTTTCACTGCTCTATACATTCTAGGTGAATGAATACCAAGTTCTCTCCTATTTCTATGCATAATCCAAGCAAAGCAAGAAATGACAGAAGATACGTGCTAAATGACAGATGACACTGACCTGTATCGGAACCGGGATCCTAACCTAATGAAGCCTGATCGACTTGAGCTTTTTTGGACAGGACCTCGGAGCCGGAAGAAGGCGTGATGTTCCACTGCACATTTCCACAAGTGTTTGCAGGCTTTGGGATGATCCAGTCTAAAGACAAAAGTGTGCTCCTGCTCCTTTCCCTTAAAGCACACAAAGCACGCTGACGATTTACAAGGGACTTGAATAAGTCAAAACTACAATTCAATGCAAGCAAGTAAAATTTGTTTTTTATGAATACTGAAATGTATGTTTAAAAAAATATTTTAGGCAGAAAAATCAGCCTTTTCAGAAGCTTTAATGAACAACTACTCCATTGTCTGAAGTTGGAAAGGGCTAGAGCCCATATATTTAACAAGTCAAACCTCTGAACTACGAATTAGACATCATTATAATAGGAAGGTACTTCTCAATGAGGCTAACGTGATCTCACTTCCAAATCTGATCTCCTCAAATTACCAATGCTCACATTTTTATTATCTCTGAGCAATTTCTTCCCATGGGAACAATTCTGGCATCTGCTTAAGGAATGCACTCCACTAAATGTGGTACATGGCCTTTTTTCAAAGCTTCTTGCACAATGCCCACTGTTTCCAAATTATCTGGTCTATACTAGTTTCACAAGGTATTCCCCTTTTAAAAACAGGGTGAGAAAAAAAGTAATTGAGCCTATTTATTTTATACTTAAGTCCCTTCATTCCCTTCCTCCCCCCAAGTCACAAGCAAAAATCTTGCAAGGCATCCACGTTAATTCTCAAAACTTAAAAATAAAGGAAGAGATCAGGAGTATGTAAACTAGTACTATATAATCAATACTGAGATGTAACTAAACAGATAGTTATCTACCTGTTCATCATCTTCAACAACAACTAGAGTGAGTTTGTTCTTCTTGAAGTCAAGCCTTGTTATCTTTGGCCTGCAAGATGAACAGAAAAAGCAGGTTACATCTAACTCTCTTTGTAACTCACTGAGAGGTATGTTCGATGTGCTGGTCCAAGCCTCTCTACCAAATATTTTTTTTCTGGTTTTGTGGGTGTGTTAAGTTCATGCAGTAGGGCTTGATTATCCTGTGGATACCCATGTACCACTTCAAAATTTAACACTTAATTAGAAACCTTAAAGATAAGAAGTCAGCAACTTCTAAAGAGAGAATTCTATTGGAACTTAAAATAATAAATTACTTGAACTGAAATCAAACTCCACCCAAATAACTCTGCTTGCCTAGTCTTCCACAAGCCCACAAAACTGAACTCAGAAAGACACAAAGGCAGGCCAAAATAATTCTGCTTTATTAAAGAAATTTAAGTCACTGTACAATATATCACAGAACAATTCCTATGATGACTCTGTTTCAGAAAATCCCAGCCAAAGAGAACAACGTGAACATGATGTGACACAAAAATGCAATCACTTTCCCTCCTCCCTGCCCACCAAAAAAATACCCAGAATTGATGGTGGAGGAACAAGACACACAGATAACATTTCTGCTACAAAGTGAGTGTTTTATGATAAGTTTATAAAATTGGACTGGGCTAACCCAAACTAACTATTCATGTGATGAAGTTTCACCTCATCATCTGCCTTCTTATTCTTTGTGTACCGTTTTGAAAGACTGGATAGGAATTACAGAATAAAGCACTTAAAAATCCATAAATGCCTGTGTACCCAGACTCATATATGCTAGCTAGAAGGTTCTCCACCTTGTGTTTTATGTAATACAAAGCCCTGCAAAATTTCATCAGAATGCTTCTAAGAACTCGTGGGGTGTTATTCAGGTATTTGACAGATAAAGAAGCACATGTTCATAAAAACTAAAGGAAGCTCTATATCCCCTGACATATATAAATCTGCTTTTGAGGGAGAGAAGGGTAAGCTGTTTGGGGTTTGTTTGTTTGTTTGTTTTAATTAGTCCTTATTGATGGGCAGAAAGGGACTTTTCTGCCCTTTACTGGGCACAAAGAGACATTTTCTTAATAAAAAGCCTGCCCAGATGACATTATATGTAAAAATTGCAGTAGTAATATTGCTTTTGCCTCTTTTTCAACAGTAAGGTGTAACTCTCGTCTAGAACGCCTGAAGAAGCTTCATTTCACTGACTGGGTGCATACTCTGTTTCCAAAGCAATCTAGTGCAAAATTGTCCTGGTTTCAGCAGGGATAAGAGTTAATTTTCTTCCTAGTAGCTGTTTAGGAATAAAATGGCAAGATGGCCATTGTTAGATCCCAATGGATGTGATAAACAGAATAACAGCCATGTCCCCACCAACTAGCAAAAAGGAAACACAAGCTTTCTTAATGTATATCATGTTAATTGCTATAAAATAATGTATATCATCACTTTTATACAACAAATGCCTTATCAATGGTATTACAGTAAGAATCACCCAGATTAATGAAGAACGAACTTTGATGAAACCGAGCAAAGTGCAGCGATGATAGAACCGGACAACCACAGCGATAATGAAACCAGAACTGGCTTCAGCATGCAACAGTCCAACACCACACACCATCTTCCCTGCCCTGAAAAACCGTTATGACAGATGGAGCCTAAAGTCATGGACTAAATGAACTCAATGGACATTTTAAAGGGATGGCCCATAGTCTAAGGGAATGATATCTCTGTGTGTGTATCAAAGAACAGGAAAAGTGGTGGTGATTAACTGAAATGTATTGGAAAGTGTGGGACCTGTGCATGATGTAGATGGTATAGAATAAGGGATGGATACTGTCCTGGTTTTGGCTGAGATAGAGTTAATTTTCTTCCTAGTAGCTGGAAGAGTGCTGTGTTTGGATTTAGTATGAGAATAATGTTAGTAACACACTGATGGTTTAGTTGTTGCTAAGTAGCACTTACACTAGTCAAGGACTTTTCAGCTTCTCATGCCCTGTCAGCAAGAGGCTGGGAGGACAGCCAGGACAGCTGACCCAAACTGGCCAAAGAGATATTCCGTACCATATGATGTCATGCTCAGTATATAAACTAGGGGAAAGATGGTCGGGGGGCAGCAACCGCTGCTCAGGAACTGGCTGGGCATTGGTCGGCAGGTGGTGAGCAACTGCATTGTGCACCACTTATTTTGTGTATTCTTTTATCATTATTATTTTCCCTTCCTTTTCTGTCCTGTTAAACTGTCTTTATCTCAACCCACGAGTTATACTTTTTTTTTTCCCCGATTCTCTCCCCCATCCCACTGCAGGGGAGGTGAATGAATGGCTGTATGGTGTTTAGCTGCCTGCCCAGTTAAACCACAACAAAAATACAACTACAAAAACACTATAAAAAAAATAAAAACATCCCAAAGTTATTCCATCTTTTACTTGCCTCTAGCATGTTACATATATACAGCCTATTAACATATCAACCAAGAATGTTAAAAAAAGAAATATTTTTGGACACCATGAAAACACTCACAGGCTACAGAATATTTCTGCAGTTACCTAGTATTGACAGTGCTCTCATATCCCAAACAAATATTTTTTTTGGCTAGTGTAAAAGAAACAAAAGAGTAAACATCTAAAATACATTTTAATGTACAATCAGAGAGCTTACCAGAAAAACAAACCAATCTTTGTGTCTCCTTCAAAGACAAGAACTCCTGTAGGTGTTAGTCCCAGGCTGTAATCATTGCCGTCTCTTGCCTAATGGCCACAAAATAAAGATTATGTTCATTTTGGTGTTTGGCCCTTTATCCAAATTACTCCAGCGATTAATGTAGCTTATTTGCCCAGTGTTACTATTAAACACATACCTGCTTATTTTATACAACAAAACTCTCGTGTTTCAATGCTCTTATGCAATGGATTTTTCTAGTTTGCAACCCTTCAATAAGGCTGACTAAAGTGGAAAATTAAAGTTTCTTGATTTGTCTGTGTAATAAGGACCTCGTTGTGCAGTTCTCTGCACTTCCTTCTCCACAGGAGATCTATTTTTACTTGTAGTTCTTCGGCTGCCAGCTGACTGGACCCCAGCCAATTTTAATTTAATTACTATGATTTTCACATAGCTCTTAGTCTAAATACAAACTGCAGTACTTATTGCCACACCAATCACATATTTAACATGGAACAGATATGTTTGGACTAAAGTTATACTTTCTAGAAATGTATACTATAAAGGGGAATGTTGATGCAAAGCCAGATCACTTGTTATACAGTTTAGATGAGTACAATATTCCTTCCCCCCCCCCAAAGCAAAACCTGTGTTGAAATGCGGGACAAAGCTAACATTATCATTTCCAAAGGTCACCATGCTGTGGTTAAACATACCTTGACTATGTGCATGTCTACACCATACATTTCCAGCCACTTAGCTTTGTTTAAGTAGTTAGTTTCAGCCTGTGCTGGTGTTTGCCCCCTGAAATAAATTTTTTGCTGTTAGGTAGATGCCCGAAAAAGCACAGAAAGGAAAAACTGGCATATGAGGAAAGAGGAAAAGAAATTCCTGAAAGTTTGTGAAAAACCTAAACACTGCTGACACTTGTTCGCTTTCATGAACATCGCAGTCTCTTTTGTAAATTTTAATCTGAAACCGCTGCTGCAAAAATTATTGCATTTCAAGATTCTGTACCTCATCATTTTATTCAGACCTTTGAAAAGCTTCATTTTTCACATTATATCCTCTTACAAAATATGACAGAACCATATTAGAATTATGTTTCTGAACACGACCACAGAAGAAGCGTCAGCAGCATCTTTTTAATACATTCTCTTCACAGAAAAAGCAGTGCAAACAGCTGGTTAGCATGCACTGGAAGATTAAATACCTGCATTCCTTCCACTTCTCAAAAATGGCTAGTTCCATCTCTTCAGTCTGAGTGGGAACAAACCTGAACTCAGACACCAGTTCAGGGACATGTTCAGCAGGATCATAGTCTCCAAGTTCAGCTACAAAAGAACAGCATTGTCAAGCAATGTTCCCAATAAACACAGTGAAGATTAACAGGAACTTTTGCATACTTTTCTAGTTAATCTAAAATACTAAATTTATTTTCTCCTCCAGTCCTCCCAATATTTGAAGTGCCACCTTTTTTGACAGGGAAATTATGGACACTGAACAAATGGTCGTGTTGTCTGCACAAAAGCTTTCCATAAATTTTTACAAAGTGCTATTGATATATGCCTTAACAAGCTTCCTATAAGTGGAAGTTATCAACATCCTTGAAACTCACCTTTTTTCTTTCTTGCAGAAAGTTTTCAACATTTTTATCACTGAAGTCTCTACTGAGACAACAGCTGACTAAAGTTACAATGGAATTTTGCCTTAAATTATCAAAACAAAATTTCTTGAGATTTGTAAAAAGCAAAACAAGTTCTGACACTTTTCATAGAACTATCTGTCTATTCTAAAAATCAATTTCTGGTTTTATGACTATAAATCCCCCTGTCCTGCTAAAATTACTCTGTGTCAGGGCACAATCATGCAGCTGTTATTTGTTGCTGTCCTTTTCATCTAAGAACATAATAAATGCCCTACTGGATCAGTCAAATGGCTCATCTAGTCCCCTGCTGCATGCTCAACAGGGGCAATAAGAGATGCTATTTAGAGAGCATACTGGAACATACTAGTCAATGGGTGTGCCACATCAAAAGCACAACCTCCTTTTTCCACAGATGCTAACAAGTCCAGGTTTTAAAGACTGATGTATGCCTAAAATGCTGAAGCTCACAGTTAGAAACCTTTATAAAAATGTCCTGATTTTCAGAGTCGCTAACCATTTGCTCCTCCCACTGATTTCAAGCGGCTTCCTAATGTTCGGCTCATATCCAAAAAATTAGGAATAATTCTGTAACTTGGAACTTGGGTATCTGATATAGGCCAATAATTGTTCTGTTTGAAAAAAGAAACTACAGATGTTTGTGTAGGAAAAAAATAGTGACCTCTTTGGGAAGACCTGGAAAAGTCAAATAAATACACACAGTATTCCATAGGTACAAAAACTACATACTATCTAAAAACCTGTTTCTTGGATTTCTGAACACTGCAAGCATAATAATAGTCCTTTCACTCCCTCGTTTTTCTTTTTTTTTTTTTTTTTAATGCTGACTGAGGAAGTCTGTAGTTCTATAATAATTTACTCCCACTAAAACGCCTGCCTCTGTTGAAAGGAATGCTGTCAAAGCCAGCTTAGGTTCCAGCTGATTTAAATAAAAGTACACAGCTGTCAGACAGTAAGATTAAAGCCCTGCTACGGGCCTCATTGTGGAGAGAGGAAAGAAAAGACCAGCACAAAAAACAATGGATATATGGCCTAATTAGATCACTTTGTTTTTCCAAAAACTTATCCACTGAACCCGTATCTTAAGGCTCTAACGATGCTAATATTTTTAACTACGGAATGTATTCTAACTGTCTTCCTTCCACACAAAAGAGCAGGTTAAAAAGGCAAGTGTCTTTACAGTTTAATCCCAACTCTCTATACCTACACATGATCAGAACCATTAGTAGTTCCTGCCTCAAGAACAAAATATGTTTTGGAAAATATCTATAAGAGAAAGAATTTCAGTGACTTAGTCCTATTACCTAACTCCTGCAAAGTAAGCACAACAGTGCCTGGGTTTATAAGATGAATGTTGTGTAGAGAATTTGTGTGGCACAAACTCATGGCACATCTCCAAATTCCCTCTTCATCAAAGAGGACTGTACAACAGCTTTACAGCAGAGGTTCTGGGATTTTTTGTAGACTCATAAACTGGGTTGAATAAGGCCATATAGCTAATCCTCCAATAAGGATCCAAAAGCCTACTCTAGCAGACATTTCTAAAACTTCAAGCCTCCCCTCTTTCGTGAGTTCCCCTGCTTGAAACCACAGCGAACTTCACATTCGTTAAGATCACACCCTCATCCAAACAACAGAAGACATTGGCCATGAAGACCAGTGATGTACAACCTATACAAGCAAATGGAGGTCAGACCACAGTTCTCAGAGAAGCTATGGATGCTGGAGCCTCAACTGGAATCAAAAGTTAAAGACAACTCATTAATAAGAGTCTCACATGACTCAAGCATAGTGCTATATAGCTGAGAAAAAATATAGTATGTCATCTCTTTTGGCTGAAGAAGGATCTGAAATACCAACACGGGCAGTTCAACCATAAATGTTCAAGTACAAGCGTGAAATATGGGGCACTAACATGTTTCTACAAATACGCTGAAGTCAAAAGCTGGTGGTTTTTATATACAAGACTTTTCAGTTGAGTGTAGAACCAAAATAATTTTGTACCTGATTTGTACAACAAAGAAAACACATGGCAGAAACTACACGATGAAAAAAAAGTTAACTGTGTTACTACATCAAGGCAATTCAGGAATTCTACAGACATCGTATCTTGTGTGAAAGAGGACAGGTTTGCACACAAGCACCTGAGAAAACAAGTTTAGGGCAAAGCTGTCTATGTTCAGAACCTCCTTGTTCTGTTTCACGATTAATTTTCTATATACGCTCTCGGCAAAATTACAATCGGAAAGAGCTGTGTTTCACACTGGATTGCTAATGTCTGGGCAGAACCTATTTTCTGGATATAACGAGGACAGACTAAAAGAGGTAATAAGAGTCTACACAAAGCTGTTCGTACAACTTCATCCTTCCCCGCTTGTACCTACTCACCTTGCATGTTATAAGCTGCCAACTGGATGGCTGTGTCAAAAGGACATTCCAATCTGCCGAAAGAGAAATGCATTGTTAAAACCTTAGCTGACACTATTTAGCAGACAACGCATATACCTGACAGTGAGAAACTGCAAATGTTTGGGATAAGAATGTGAAAAAGGATTAGTAGATTTTCAGCAAATTAACAAGAGATAAGCACGACATTATTTAAGCATTCCTATGCTGCTATTCATGCGTAGAAAAGTAATATTTTAGAGAAAAAAAAAACCATTACATTACTTAGCAAAACTTACTAATTACCCAAATACAAGTTTAACAAATTCTATGCTGAACACACTGTAATTGTTTAAAAGGCTGTTTATTGGTAATACTTACTTTCCACTAAGAATATCCAGTTTAAGTTGCAGAACAAATAAATACCTGTAGGATTAAATAAGAAATAAAAGTCACTGATTAATAGTTCTAACGTGTCACTCAGCCAAGAAGAGGAAGTTAGAGCCTGACAAATAAAAATGTTTTCTACTCTTTACATGGGTTTTCAAGACTGAAGAAACCGCATTGTGATCTTTCAAGGCTTTATCAGTTGGGTTTGTATGTTTTGCATACATTTCAAATGAAGTCCACCCAAAACTAGAAGTTGTCACAAGCTGAACTACAGTATTGCACGGAAAAAGAAATAGGACACCTAAGTAAGTCTCATTTTTTCTCTTCTGATCCTACTTGGACAAAGAACAACTTGCATCTTCCACATTTTCTTCATTATTCATAGACATATCGATCTCATAAAAGAATGAATATTTTGAAGTCTCTCAAAAATAAATGTTCCTAATATGGATTGCTTAGTTAAAATCTAACCCAGAAAGCTGACTGCAAAGTGACAAAAAAATAAAGAGTAGGCTGCAGCCTTTTCAACTTGTTTACTCTTCAGAGCCAGTTTTCCTTCACTGTCTTGCTTATTCAGTACTCTTCTTGCTTAGAAATTGGGCAACTATTGAATACAAATCTCCTGTCCCTTTGGTGTGCAACACCAATCCTTCCGATCCAATACCCACAAAGAGTGACCCTCTTGCTTCATTATGGTACACAGCTTTCCTTTAACAAGAGAAGCAGTCTCATCAACTAAAACACTGGCATCCGCGATGGCATCCAGTTTGAATTCTACTACAGATGAACAGAAGCCTTACGCACAAAGCCAAAACCGATGCTTCTGTTTCAACATGTGCATATGTCTCCTCATACTTACATATATAGACACGAAACAGATGCAGGCATTTTTCCTACAGGTCCCTTGGAAATCCACAAATACTTTGCCAAGCCATTTGTTATCTGAAGCCTTTTGAACACTGGCCTCTACTTGGGGAATAAATTTGTTTGGTACTGACCCTAGATATCAAAAGAATGAGCACAGGCCTCCAGTATATAGGGTGTGACCAGTCCGTGCTTATCAGCCACATAACGCTTGCAAACAATTCAAGCATACTTCCCTTGCTCAGGCTGTGTTACATGACCTCTGCCTGGTGGCATCTGATGGGAAGCTGGCAGAAAACGTGAAAGCGCTGCACCTGTGGAAGCTGAAAAGTGGCTCCAGCTGGGTGTCCTGCTGCACAAAGAAAAGGTGAAACCCTCGGAAAGCCCCTGCTAGTGACACCTATAACCCACAGCAGAGCTCCCCTTCCTACTGCTTCTTTAAGGCATAAAATTTCCTCGAGACAGAAGACTTGCCGCTTTCCTGTTGTGGGGGATTAGCTAAGCAGACAGACAGGGTTTAAAAGCCCTCGGGTTTCAGGCCTGCCTTGCTAAAACCTGTATAGCCAGGTCTGACTGGCAGAACTCAGTCAGGATGGATGAAAATGTTTCAGAGTGGTAGATACAGATGTAGGTCTGAATTTTGTCTATGGTTACTATTTTTAAAGACAGTTAAATGTTTATTCACAAACATGAATGGGGAAATAAAACGTTCTTCCCAGATCGGCAGGAAAGCATTAAAGAAGAGCAGTTATAACATTGTGTTACCACATGTAAGTATGAAGCTGCACAGGGTACATATGGCTGTAAGGCGTAATGCTACTATAATCTTCCTGGTAGCACTTCTAGGGATTTGGCTAAAGTGCAGATCAAAGATTCACACAGACATAAACCTGAACAACAAACAAATGCACTTCACGCTCTTACAAATGGCTGAGGGTATGAAGCATCTCCAGCTATCCAGAAAACATAACAATTTCGTTTTCTCTCCAAAACAGATCATCAGCAGTGGTGACAACGCAAACGTTGCCTTTTTCAAGAGATTTATACTACTGACAGATGGTTGGTTGTGTTCTCTTTCAAAGCACCCCATGTATGTCCCAGTCCAACAGGAAATGCAGCATTATGAACGGAGCTGGGAAATGTTTTAATCAAGAGAAACTGCTGTTCATCTGATATTACAATCCTACACATATAGTACTGTCAACTCACATCTCAACATGGTAGTAAAATACTATTTTCCCTTTCCATAAGCTGTGCAAAGACCACAGAAGTAATGAAACATTAACTGAACTTATTTTTGCCAAAGAGAAGCTCTAACTTGCAATTCAATACTTTTCTGCCTAAAGAGATGGGATGACTGCATACAGTTGAAACTAAATGCAGCTTAGAATAAAGAAAGAGGAATGATGTCTGTTCTCTTCAGTAAAAACCTCTGTCCATTGTGTATAAGCTACTCAGATCAGCCAGAATTGCCTAATGAAAAATGGTGCATCGAGTAACACAGTAAATATATAGATCTCTATATTAGAGCTCATGACAGCTACATTAGAAACATTTACAAAAAGCCAAGTAAACAAGCAGCTCTAAGGAATTCTCCAAAACATCATACAACTGCGTAAATAAATACCACAAAAACATTTTCCTGGCCTTATTTGGGTACCTCTCTCTCACACAAAATCCCTCTTACCTTGTTAGCTCTTCACGTAGATTGTTGGGCTCCGATGAGTAAAACTTTACACGAAAATGCAGACAATACGGTGGGCCAACTGCAAAGTAGAATTAATTCAAGACAGCGGTAACAGTAACTGGATGAGACATCTTATTTTTTTATTACACAGAATCAAAACTTGACTAAAATTGGCTCTGTCCTACCACAAGGTCTTAAGGCAGGAGGAATTCCTTTGTGACAGGGAAATGCATGAAAAACATCATGGTGAAAGGACACTTAAATACATGCACAAAATAGTTTTATATGTTACAAGTCAATCCAAGAGCCATACCACATTAGGCTGGTTTGTCCTGCCAAGAGCACACGAATCTAGGTTAATCCCTATATTTAAGGACTCTATCCATCACCAAGAAAGCTGTGCATCTTGGCTCTGCAGATGACCAAACCCCCAGGCACCCTGTTGGTCTCTGTAACGTCTTCCCAAGGCTCTGGGAAATACCCATTGCTGACAACTTGGGACCCTTCATTCCACAGAAGTTTAGACATATTTCAGGGGGATTTAACAGACCCTTCTGTGGAAAAATCACCTTTTCTGGAAACCAAAGAGTTAATTCTGCAAAAGGATGGATTAACAGTTCTTTAAAAATGTGCAGCGCTCTGCTGATTCTTGCATTTGACAGGAGGAATTTTCTCTCTCGGTGCTTCCAAAACCTCTGTTGTATTAACACAGCACCACAAATCCCTGAAGACTTCCCACAGTGCAGAGCAAGGAAGCTGCTAAACAAAAATCTGCCGATGTCACAGCTTACCCAAGCGCGCACCACCGAAACAACCAGGCCACACTAAACCCTTGTGCAGCAGGTAAGGACTTGGTGGAACGAACACAGATTCGGGCATTCAGGACTGCCCCAAGGGACGGAGGCTCCAAGACAAGTTTTCCTACAGTCAGGATAACGATCTATAACACCGAAACGTCCTCAGCTGCCTTGACTCCATTTAAACTATAATTAATGAGCCTATAACATGTTTAATTAAGGGCATTAGACTAAAGTAATATGAGCTACAGAGGGAAGAGGTCATTAAACAATCGGCAGCACCATGTCGGGTTTTTGTCACCAGGTCTTGTCACCCCCCACAGGACACTGCCCCACACCATCCATTTCAACTCTCTGTGCCTCCTGTATGTTCAATATGAGATCCCAAGAGAAAACGGAAAGGACACTTACTTTTAACTTGCTTTTTAATGCTTTTTGTGTTGTCCAACCAATGCTGAAAAATAAATTACTTTCATTGAATTATCAATAAAGAAATCTCACACAAAGAACAAAAAAAAAAAAAAACACTATTCGTTAGTGAAGACCACCTTGGAATAACAAGTAGTTTGTTAAAACAATGTAATCCAAATCTTTCACAATTCACAGTGCTCATCGAAGATCCTTTCACCAAAGTTTGAAATGCAAAATGTTGGTTTTGAACAACAGAAACACCCTGTAGTATCTTACTTAAGGCCAACCTTCAAGAAAGCATTATCTACTTAAAAAAAAAGTACTGACAAACCACTTCAATTACTAAAATTTTCATCCTGTCCAAACAAACACTTAATTCACACATTAGTAGGTCAGCCAGTGACAATGTTCCAAAGAGGCATAAATCATAGCTGGAGACTCTGGCACTCAGTTGTGTGTGATGTTTACTTGGGGTGGAAGGGGAGAGACAAAATAAATATTGTTGGCTTTCAGGCATTTTCTTTAGATGACTCAAATGCAGTAACAGCAAAGCCGTCTATGTCCAAACATAAGGGTCAGCTCTACCTAATTCTCCAAAATCTATTCACAGGTGACATTTTAGCAGCTGTCACGTGGGAGGACAGAAGTTACTGCCTCACCTACTAATGCTAATTATAAGCTATATACTAGACGTGAAGCCAAAATAATGGCTTCACTTATACTGCATACAACAGCATGTGAAAAATAAGCTATAGATGGCAGGTTAAGAGAAACATCTACACATATACACTATGCTCCCTAAAATAATTGCTTATACTCCCACTGCTGAAAAGTTTAGACCAGAAATTAAAGATAAAGCTGGAAAGCTAACATACAGCTAGCGGTAGAGACCTACTTCCAAGTGCTGTGCACAGTGAACAGCTCCCTCCTCCAAAGGAGGTGACTCAGTTAAACAGTAAACACAGCACCCTATTCAACATAATTACATTGACTCAACAGCCAGAGCAAACTACCTAGCACACCATGTCCTGCATGGTTCACAATGCCCAGGTAACACCACCTCATTTGATCAATCCCAAATGTCACCTTGCAACTAATACAGATGAATTATATACTTAGCAACACTCCTTTTGTTAAACTATGTGCTGTGAAGTTCACAGCAGGCCCCATGGAGGACAGAAAAGCAACAGGGGTATGAGAAAGAACCGGTATTTTCAGGTTGCAATGCCAAGTGCAAACACGTTCCTGTCTTCAGAGCAGCCCTGCCTTGTGTGTAAAGTCAGCCTGTAATACAGCCAGGATACGCAGTGAGTGATGTATTAGCTGCAGATCAGAACAACTGAACCATCTACTGCTGCTGTGCACACAGCTGAAAACGCTCTCATTACCTATTAAAGTAGCTACAGAAAGCTATCTGAAGTGTATCTAACATTTTTTAAATAAAGCTGAAGGAAAAATGAAGCAAATATTTCTGTCAACTTTGCTTACACTACCAGCGAAATGGAGTTGAGCAATTTTTTTTTTGTTTCTTTAAGAAAATGGTATAATCTCTCTTCCTATTCCATAAACTCACTTGCTGTAAGAGACACAAAAATACACAAATTACCCACTTGGAGGCTTGCAGGTGATTTAGATACAGGAATAGCAGAGAGTGCCATTTCTAGGCTCCAGGACTGTCTGTGCACGCCTGTCTCATCTCCCTCCTGTTTTCTCTCATCTCCTCCACATTCCATGGGAAGGCAACTGAGAGGCCCGCGACAGGCACTGATAGCGTTTTACTCTGCTCGGCTCCTACCACCGCTGCCTACAGGAGCTCCATCCGCATGGCAAGGGTGTGGGTGGAAGAAGGGAAACAGAACTGCTTTTAAATGGAGGGAGAAAAAAAAAAAAACCAAACCAAACCAAACCCAACACATGCATGGGGACACACAGACGTCAGGAAACTTAAGATTTATTCCAAGTGATTAAAATGGAATTCAAGTGGACCTGGCAAAAGGTTTACATTTTGATGAGAGTTTGCTCAGCACAGTCTACTTCTGAAATCCAGAGATAAAGTTTGCTAAACAAAAAGCAATATGAACAACAGACTGCATAGAGTACTCGAAGTCCTTACTAAAAGTTTGTTCCTTCAGAAATTTTTAAAAAACAAAACAAAACAAAACAAAACAAAACCCAGCAACATTTCAAGAAGGTAGAGCAAACAAGTTTTTTAGTAAGACAGTGAGGCTAAAACTGGACCCATACTTTCTGGAATTAACGGGTGCATACTTAGTGTAATGCTATGCAAATAATTTTCAGCATTAAGCACTACATTAGATAAAACTGCCAGAGTAACAAACCAATGTGTTGTACAATTCCATTAGGAAGAGTAAGTATGATGTGAAATTTGCCACCTGTTAAATGCTCAATGCCTCCTTACTAGAAACATCTCTCCAGCATTGCTAGAGGAAACGCCAAATAGCCCAGCAAGCTAACAGCAATCTTCATCTTTTGTGTCACTGAACATGCTGTGCTGTTCATTGTCAGCCTGAATCGAAGTTACTCAAATTAACAATAGCCTGTTCCCTTGGCTGCCAGGCCAAGTCTGATGTATGGTGGACAACCTTGCAAATAACTCCTTTTACCACCTCCTGCCTCTTACTTGGCGGGGGGGTGGGGGGGGGGGTTGGGGGGGAGGATCTATTCCTAACCATCAGACGAGCAATGAACAGAGAAATCACATGAAAATGACAATTCTTTCACTTCACTAATTGTTTCAAGAACTTCTTTAAAGAAGCTAGTATTTGAATCCTAAAACCCAAAATGTCAGGAAGAGTTTGTATTATCTGGGTTCCCCCCACTCCACAGTACATCATAAACTCAAACACCTAACTACTAATCGTTTCAGCAGCTCAGAAGAAGGAAAAAAAGCTATCCTTCAGTTGTTCGAAATGAATCTATGGAAAACTCATTTAGTTAAAACAAGTGGGGAATTTATCGATTTTTTATTTAACTACACATTGCTAGTTTGTCAGTGTTTTATATCATCAGATGCAACTAGCTAGTAAGGCAATATACTTAAATTTAAATTGGGTAGCAGAAAGATTATCTCCTTCACAGCCAGCGGACAATTCTGTCCCCAATAAGGGACTGGATTCTCACAGTTTATTTAACAGGTCTCCTGAATAATCTTTGACAAGTCACTAGATTAGTCTCTGACTTTGTTTCCAGCTGCAGATTGGGTTTCTGCTAGAATGTGCCAGCTCCTTTTTGCAAGAATGGCTGTCATCACAACAGTTCTTCATTTCTTAAAGCAATTATCTCTGGCTGTTGTGTTCAGCTCTTCTGGCAAAATGCAATCTTTTCTTCTTCGTTATACAGAGTGTATCATTAAAGTCCAGTTTAAACAGATTGTTATCTCTACTCTGCCTCTTTTCAGTCACACATAGTTAAGAAAAGGAAGCAAACTATGTTCGAAATCGCTTGTACTTGGTAGATTGTGCAGTATCAAATACTCTACCAGTTGCTGTCTGGACTGGAAGTAACAATTTGCTGGACAAAAGCAAGCCATGAGCCTTTGCTGAGGCAGAAAACATTAACTCTTAGTTCCCCATTTCAAGATGAAATGATGTTATTTGCTAAGAGAACAGTAAGAGAAAAAAGTTTACCATTCAGATAGTATCACCAGTTACAACTAACTCACTGTGAACTCTTATGAGATCCTAGAGGCACATGGAAATACTTGAGAAGCCACATAGCAGAAATTGAGTTAAGATACCTAAAAAGTACTGATTTTTTTTTTCCTGAAGCAAAAGATAAATGCAGTAAGTCATTCACTATCGATACTCAACAACCTAGTCTGCACATGCTTAACACAGCTAACATGATTTTTATATATATTAAATGGTACGCAATGGGCTGTTTTCTAATTTCTGCTGGTAGGAGGTATGCATGGTTCTGAATGGCATCCCTCCGGCAGAGAAAATGGTCTTTTTCTCCTTAGTGTTAAATGTCTCTGTTCTGCAAGAGGTTTTAAGATCACTTTCACTACTGGGAACTGCAGCCCAGCAGCAGCTAATCCCACTAGCCATGAAGTTTGTTTCAGATGCTGAACACAAATTATTTTCTCCGAAGAGAATGCTCTCTACAATTACAAGCTAAGCATAAAACTCTATTGTGATAATTTTGAAAAGAAGCCATCAGGTTATAAGTGTGCTTTGGGATGGATAACACTGTGTCCAAAGCTGTCAGCTTCTTTCAAAGATTCAAGCTTGCCATTGTGCAAAGTTAATTACAATTAATATATCACCTTCATATTGTTCCGGACCCTTACAGAAGTAAAGGAATATATGTCATTGCCTCCATTTTGCATGCTGACCTCGAACAGTTCAGGTATTTAGCTCAGCAGCAATTCTGCCATCCTAATCATGACATAATTCTGCAGTGGACTTGAAACACAGAAACAATTAAGTCATACATCTAACAAATAAGATTGACATACACAGTGTGAAAACTCAGATCTCATTCTACCTGGGGGCGTCAGGATAAGTGAATACAAGTTTACGGTAGAGGGATGCAGGACAGAGACAAAAATCCACTCCTTGTCTAATGCCTCACTTAACTTGCAGCTATCCTTGCGGGCAGGATTAAGTACTTGGCCATAAGAAGTATCTGAATATGAAACTGCACAGCCCACAAGTGAAAGAACTGTGGTTGCTTTTGACAGACAATGCTGTGCTTCTGTTTTCAAAAGCAGTCACATTTTTACAAACACACAACAAACTTCACAAACAAACTCAGGCTTGCAAGAACCCTCTACTCAAACTGTCCGGTACATTCAAACACACCTATATCCTCCCAAAAATTTCTAGTTGCTGGTCTGAGTCACAACTGATTTGAGCAAATCAAAGGTATACCCCACTTGCCAAGATTATTTCCCAAGCAGACATTAACAAGATGACTTTTGCTGACGAGAAAGTTGATGGCATTGGCAAAGGAAAACTTTCTCCACTCTGTAGAAGAACGACGGGCCAAGCACACACTCTAGTTTTGCCCCTTCTTCTCTGCATCAGAGGCATCAAGAATATCTACATGACGCGCCAGGCTCTGGGGTCCTACCGGACCAGCCTGCCTAATGACAATAGAAAGTGTGACAGGAACAAGTGAAAACAAGAAAGAAAGAGACAACAGCGTTGTATTCCGTTAGAGTGCTCGAGGTGGAATTAAACTTGGAGGTCACTTAAAATTAACTCAAAACCGGCACCTTTCTTATAGAAATTTTGTCTATATTAAAATTGAACTTTTAGACTGTTCGTTTAAAAAAAAAAAAAAAGGCACTGCTACTCACCGCCACTTGTGCGGAATCCATGAACCTTAATCCAAAGTAGTCGCTTTCTATAAGGTCCAGATGATACATGATCTGTTCAAACAGGAGCTGGCCTTTGGCTTTTTTCTGAAAATATAAAAGGATTCAATACTTAGCAGGTAGATTTATTGTAGCATCTACCTTCTTCTAGGCATACTTTATATTGTAATTCCAAAAGTAAGAGAATCCCAAAATTAAGCTTCTGAAAATACAATGTGGAAATTATTTTTTTCTCTCCTATTTTTTAATGGCTGTTTTTCTTAAAGGCAAAAGTACACCCCACAAGAAGCACACATAATATCCTTAAAGGACTTGCATAATCTCCTTTTTTGGAAAATGTCAACATTGACTTGCACAACACAGAGTGTTAAAACGCCATTTTATCATTGTCTATTTTAGGCTTTCCTTACTCACCAAAGTTCAATAGAACTGGAAACATAGCTAGTACAATTGCAATAACTAATGCACCGGAAAATTTTCAGAGCGAAGTACAGCAAATTGCTTACGAATTTACTACTGTTTGATACCTAGGCAATTCACTGGTTTTGAAGCAGGTAGCAAAGCATATTGAATTAGGATATTGCATTGCATCAGCAAGTGCTTTTAACAACTGCCAGGAAACACTCTGGGGCAAGCAACTTTAACAAATAGTACTTAGATAACACATTCACAAAAATAAGTTCATAAAACTCACTTCTAGCTACAAAAAGCCACCGCATATGCTTACACATAATTTATGAAAAAACTTAGCTCTGGCCCCAAGTAAACATAATTTTTACAGTCATGATCTAAAAAATTAAACAGTTGTTTTTAAAGGGAAGGCATGTAAATAGCACTGGGCAGTTTCTACACCACATCCGTTTTTCTTTATATGAACTCCTTTATAGTAATACACTGAAAGAAAAGCTTAACAGTAATACCTGAGATGCCTAAATGTAATAAAAATACATTAATAAATTAGTAGGTCTGAGTACAGTTTCACGGTATTGAAAAGAAATATTTTTAACTGCAAAGAAATGCAGAAAGGATTTATGCTTACTCTGCAAGCAGTTTAAGGATTTCTCTATTTCCATAATGCTATCATCTTGCAATCTTTTATCTTAATATTCATACATTCACAACTTGAGAAATGGCCTAACTTTCTAAGCATATTTTTTAGTAAACTACTAATTAGCAGATTTAGTCCACCTCTCAAAATTCTGGGCCAGCCAGAATTCTTATTCTCAGAAATAATCTGGTTTAATCACCAAGTAATATCCATGTAAGTAAAACAGCATGTGTAATTTTTGCCACCTTCCTCTACCCTGATCTTCAAATATTTTATATTCAACTTTGCAATCATAATCATTGGTTTACTCGACGCATTAGTTAAATCCAACATGACATTTCACAGCTCAAAGCAAAATCTCAAAAAAGTCTGCAAAATGAACCTGCCTAAGCAAGTTCTCCCACAGTTAGTTATGTCCAAGTATTGGGGGAGGTAGGGGGAACGGAAGGCAATTAGACCAAAAGGCAACTTCACATGCACATAGCATCTACAAAGCGTTGTATAATGAAAACGCTGAGATGTAGACCCCATCGAATTCATTTAGGGCAAGTTTTTTTCTGTTGACTTCAAGAAAAAGTACTTCTCGGGCAATAGCAGATTTATTAAATACCAGCAAGACACTCCTAACAGAAGCCTTAAAGCAAATCGCCTACATATAAAACCAGACATTTCTTCCACTATTTGAGTCTGTAGCCTCTTTCTTGAACGAGCAAGGCATTGAACTGTTCTCTCAGCACAGGATATCTTCTGCTTGAACAGTAAGATATACTAATACAACTGAAATCAATTCAGCATTTACAACAGTAAAACTGGAAAAATGTGCATGAAGCTTTCAGCACCTGGTCTAAAACTAGAGGAAAATCTCCCCTTATTGGGCAGAACATTTTAGATCCTTCCTCAATTCCTCAGTAAGTCATCTCTTAAAACTGCAATTAACCAGTTACCTCGGCCAAATTCCCTCCCAGGGACAGGCAACGGAGCACTTTAACTCGAGCCTGGAATTACTACATGTACTATTCTCAGACTACCAACAACCAAAACTTATTATTGTTCAAAATTCTGCAGCATCAAATTAGTTTCAGAGCATGTTCGTCATTTTGGTAATCTCAGCAGAGGACTCAAAGATCAAGTGGACCCAGAATGACTAATGTGGGACAAAGTCCCTGAAGAATAGCACTGGAGCAGCCATGGAAAGGTTTGCAGGGCTGCTGGTTGTTTTCTGACTTAAATCACCAAGGCTGTCAACATGGAATTAATTATGCAGTACTTTGCTAGCTGTATTTGGTGCAAGTCAGCAAAAGTGTCACACGTGCTTTAATGTTAAATTCAAATTCTTTCTTAAAGCCTTACCAAAGTCCTTCCTCCTTATCTCCTTATATTTAAACAAACAGCAGCCAAAAACATTACTGTTTTGTAGCCGGTCAATTTTTATGACTCAAAATTAATTTCTTTGTATTCAATAAAACTGCGATCTTAAGTGTTTTCTAAAGAGATAGCAAAGATACACTTTTATTACATTTTCTGGTGAAAAAATACCCTAACTTTCTAATGGCAACATTCAATTTAAATGACATTTTTATCCTGCTGCTACCCCATGCCTTCCCCACGCCCCCTTTCTTTTCCTTACAGCAGAGCTCAGGTTACTCTCAAAGGACAAATATTTTCAAGCTGCTTAATGGTTACCGATGAACTATTAACGACTCCACTCACAAGCAGTCCAGCCTGTGGCTGGTCCTCCCTTCAGGGCACAAATTAAACTCTTCATGGGTTTGTAATTCACTACTTGATTTACACAGTTTGCTATACTCTGCAGGAAACAACAGCAAACATCTCAAAGCAGGAGAATCAACAACTGAACTGGGAAACTTAAATAAAAGATATCATTTATATAGGGCAGGGCATCTAGTGGTTTTGCCACACTTCGGAATGAGATAAAAGCCTCTTTTGATCGCTTTGGCATGAATCGTGCCCCCCACCCCTGAATGGAAGGGATGCTCCCAACTACCTCCTACTGACATCTCATGCTGCTCTTAACAACTGCAATTGCCGGCTGAGTAGGTGTGACAAAGGCTGGACTTAACCCCGGTAGCCCAGCAGCAAGGCTGGGTAAGGCCACCTCTGGTGTTCACCGCAGCAGGCTGGCTTGTCCCTTCATCGCCGGGATGAGGTAACACGGAGACATTCACCTTGGCTCAGGCACCTCAGTCGCTACCTAAAACTAGAGAGGCAGCATGTATACCCTCTCCTCATGGTCTCAGAGGTAAAGGTTATTTCATCGAGACGCATTCAAGAGCATAAGCCAGCAACCCAGTGCTCCACAACTTGCCTGTCTGATGTAAAAGCCATTTTCAGTACCAGCAGCAGCCAGTACAGACCAGCGCTGGTGAAGCAACGCGGGTTTTCAACAGTGGGGATGAGACCCGTGTGCTGGGCGGGCACCCGCTGAATGGCTCACATTTTAAGGTTTTTATCAGGTTTTTAATCACTTCAAACTTCCAAAACTTGGGGAAAAAAAAAAAAAACAGAACTAATGAATTTACTAAATAAAATGCTTATCAGAAAAGGATTTTTCTCCTCTTTATTTCTCTTCTTTGTGAAGAAAAGGAGGTCCTTATATAACATGAACTCTGAAAAAACAAGATGAATAGGCTTTACCTTCATGGCACTTATTAACCCTTGTCTTTGCAGCTGCACTTTTCTGCCAGAAGATTTCTTCAAATGATTATTTTAATATTGCTTATTCGTAACAACTAACAGTAACTATTGCCTTCAGTAGTTACTGAAGGGCAAAAACCTCCCTTCCTGTTTTTTGTCAACTCATTAAGAGTGTTACCATTCTCATTCATACCAGTTTCCTCAAAAAGACCTCACTTACCCCCCGGAAAAGTTAGGGACCCCTATTCAGGATTTACAGCTACCCAGTTGCTGGGATGTCACCTGCATGTTTGCAGACCATGGCAGTGCGGGAGCAGCAGATGAGCCTGTCCATTTTTTTATGAAGTTAATCCCCCTTCTCCCAAATGACAAGTTTCACAAAAATAAGCCATGCGAAAGCTCCAACAGTGAGCTTTAAAGGAAAAAAGATTTCATCTCAATATAATGAAAACAGTATCTATAGTTAACACCATTAAGGTTTGCTGGAGAATTGGAGGGTTAAAACCCCCTATCTTTACAAAGGCAGTGTTAGAAGCACACATTATTTGTATCACCCTGATCTTCTTAATAGGTTTAAGTACTGACCTACAAATGGAGTTGCTCCTCTCCTCAAACTCCAAGCATCAATCTTTCAAATAACTTTTCCAAACTCCCCAGTCAATCTTCTCCTTTATCTAAAGATGCCACTGGCAGCAAAGCACCAGTTCTGCTTCTCTCTGGTTTATGCCCAGCCTTTGACAAACATGCACCATATGTTCTCGTACTGAGTAAAAAGCCCCGCAGGCTGGAAGGCTGCAGAGAGTAATTTCTACCTCCAGAGATAGAGCTTATAAAATCTTCTATTTACTCAATCTCTCCCAAATATAGGAAGATAAGCATTTGGGATTAAATATTTTGTTCTGTTATTCTCTGGAGAAAGAAAAAGGCATCTCCCAAAACTCTTTATAAAGCATTGATTTCAATACCCATTATAACTGTACGTTTATTAGAATATATATAGAAGGATTTTAATGTACTGTGCTCAGGTTTATTGACCCTACACATAAGAAGATAAAGATTCAAAACATTCATACTTGTGAGTTTGTTTTGCCACAAGTCCCTTATTTTTCCTCTCCCAGAAAGTTTGTATCTTCTAGTTACACATTTGATTTAATCAATTTCTGAACCTACCTCCTAATGTTCTTTCTGATACAGAATATATCCAAACTGCTTGTCCAGCATTAAGGTTTAGAGATTAAATACCTCACCCCAGTATATTCTCAAACATTTCAGTTTTATTTGATATTCCACCTGCAGGTTTCTCAGGAGCAGTCTGGTTAAGAGCATATGAGAGTCTCAGTCTTTGAGCTCTTTACAGGGGCAGTTCAGTGGGAAAGCAGGGCTTCAGACAAAATTTGCTGTTACGCTGCGAGTTAGGAATGCTAAACCTTCAGGCAACTGAACCAGCCTGCAGCACCATCCCCAGAAACACTCGGCAGCACACGGCAGGCCAAACAAATTACTCCGACAGCAGCCACAGCTCGCTTCCAGCTGCTCCCTTCCTCCATTCCCAACCGCGCCAGGGCATCGTGCATCGCAGCAAGCCCGAAATGCTCACCTGCCCTTAACCCAAAACGACTGGACTCCCAGCACGACTCAGTAGGGGCCGTCTGTGATTCTGCTGCTGCTCAGAAGTGCTGAAACGACTCAGCATGTACTATACATGTTTTACATTCAATCTCAATATGTATTTACATCTGGCACCCCAGGAAGCACTGGATCGACCTGCGCTACGGCTGGGCCCCCTTCCACCACACAGACAGCACCTCCGCTTTGTAACACTCCGCTCAGGATTGATTTTTCCAGTTTCAGTCCCATAAAGGTCTTTCAGTAGTTTAAGCAAATAGTCAAAAGCATTTCAATAGTTTAAGACAAAGACCACACGGGGAAAAAAGCTTTAATCCAAAACTTTAGTCTTAACACACACACACACACAAATAAAATGTTTATTTATGCATTACTTTTGTCAGCTGAGCTTTATTTTGAAAATTTAAAAGCCAGCCTTGAACACTAAGATTACTCATTTTATTCAAAGACTGATTTTTCCAACATTTTTAGCATTACTAGATTTTCTTTTTAATCAGCATCTGTGTCACTGACAGCATTCTGTATTTCATATTTACAGCTACAAATATGCAGCAAATAGCCACAAATATTCTACAAGCTTGTGGAAAAAAAAAAAGAAGAGTGGATTACTGAGTAAAAACAACTATCACAATACATCTCTGATCTTGTAGTTGGATCAACACAGATTATCTTCCTCCACACAAAAAGCCATCAGCACATGTTAACAGTTTGCTGGCAATGTTTTTGGCATTCCAGATATACTTCTTAATTTTATTTAAAATAATCACTACAAATACAGTCCTTTTTATCTTATTTTGTAAGCATTACTCCACAACTGTAAACAGCTTAGCTAATTCCTGCTATTCCACAGAGCTGGTTTATATAAGACCTTGTTTTAATGATACTTCATTATAATAAGGTCAAAACCATCTCATTTTGCAATCTCCATATTAAATTTCATGCATGCATAAGTAAGGAATATTCTAAGATGAAAAACTACTCAGAGAGCATCCATTCTCATAAGTTGTGTCTTTCACCTTATACCACTAGGAAGATTTTGCCTAAAACTTAGGTTGCACGTATAGAAACTGGAATACAATTAACGCTCTATTATCCATGAGAAGATTATGTAAATTGTAGGTTAAGCAGGGTCAGTGTTTTTTTTACCAAAACACCCCTGGCTTCTACAAAGTACCGAGCTGCTTCTACAAGACCCCATACTTACTATCTGTTGCTATTGTAAGGCTGACGTTGTTCCCCCCCCAGAAAGCTATCCACAGATTTTAAAAAGATGTGTATTCCAAGTGTATCCCTGTAATTTAATTTACATTATTTATCTTACCATTTTTCCCTTTTTTCTAGGTTATCTTTTCCCTCTCCCAATTATTACTCCGAATAGCGTAGAATTGACTATCTCTACAACAAATGCTCAATTTTCCTATCTTTTGATTTAAAAATCCTCTGGAGCCCTCCAGTACTCAAAACAGCACTTTATATGAAATTCTTGGCAAACATTTTTGTTCATAAGTATTTCATAAGATGTCGGTGACTCCAATTAAAAACAGCTTTCAAGGAAAAACACTGCTAAGATGCCCTCCCCGTCCCCAACCTCTCTTTCCCCACGAACCATGACCACCAGAAGAGCCAGTATTCCATCTGTTGAGGGGTTCACTTGGGAGCCCAGATCAGTATGACTGAGCTGATGGAGTCTTCAGGTACTAAACTGGGTCTGTTCATGGCTTTTGAGCTTTTGGGAATTCCAGAGGGGCGATGGGGGAAGATGGAGTTTAGTTTCACGTGGGAACAGGATTAAAAGTGAGATAGGGGATGTCAGCAAAACAGAGTTCTTGTCCTCTCACCGCTCATACCACTAAGCAAACACTCCACCCATGGATCTTAAACAATTAGAAGAAAAAGCACAACCCAACTTTTGTCTAAAGTTGAACTCAAGGTAAGTTAACAGTAAAACAGCGTGTATGACTAACATCATCAACAGCCACACAGTTAACAGACACCATATATTCTATAAAAACTTTTCATTGATAAAAAAATAGTAATAAGCTTCTCAGTGTTTCACTAAGCACATGATAAGTCTGTCAAAATCACTGAATGCATTTGGACAAACATAAAGCTTCAAAAAAGTGGTAACAGATGAGGAAAACTACCAGGTCGAAACACAACTTTAGAATCTGAGATGAAGGTGGGGAAAAAAACCCACACACCTTTCAATCTGCCCCCAAAAACCACTGGTAACTCGCATGAAGTTCATGGCTCCCATTTTGAACATACCCAAGTGACAGTAAATAGTATACATAACACAGATATTCTTCAGTCATTGACATGGCTACAAAATAAGTAGATTCTTAAAAACCATCCAGTCCGTGTACTGTGTAGGACTGTAGCTGATGAACAGTTCAAGTCAGGCAATTTTGTCATTAAAAACAAGAGAAGAAATAGAAAAGCAGACAGATTAAGTGGCTTGACAGACACAATAGATAAGATCAGTGGACAAAAAGCAGAGTTACTGCTCAAATCCTGGCTCTGTGTTTAATAAATTATTCTCAACTGCATCACTTACAACATGTCCCTTCTGTCTCATTGTCAATATTCATAAAAACATAAGTCTTTGCTGCGTATAAAGACTCTGAAACATGTTTGGCTTACGTGATACTGTTCCCTGTAGTGGGGTGGGTTTTTTTCCTTTTGTGGTTTGGTTTTTTTTTTTGTGTGTGTGTGGGTTTGTTTCTTTTTAATTTAAACAGAAATTCAGCAATCTCAGATTCAAGTATATGAATGACTGTAACTCCATTAATACTATTCTTTCAGTAGTAAATTCACTGTAAAAGTATAGCTCAACAAGCGTTTTAAGCAAGCATAAGCCTGATAGAGCCTCTAAATGCTGCTTCACCACATTTGGGGAGGCACATGGGGAACCAGATTGGAGAATCGCTCCAGCTGGAAACAAACATAACAAAATTATACTGATTATTTTCAGCCACAGCATTTTCTTGACTTAGGTTACTGCCTGGCTGCCAAAAAATGTTTCTTCTACCAAGGGGCATGCAAAACCAAGAACAAATGCAATAATGAAAGCAACATCTTTTCTTCCTGTGGCAGCAACAAATTATGCCACTGTAAAGTATTTACGTAGCCATGGATTAAAAAAAGCTATGGCATTCATTCCTGCCAAGACAACTCTTTCTCTGGCCATGAACTAACCTGTTTGCTAAGAGATTCAGTCTTAAGAAACACTTTCTGTTATTTATTTTTTTTTAATAAAACAATTTCACAGAACTCAGGTAGACAATGGGACTATGCACAACTGAACTGGCAGACCCGAAGGCACTTCTTTGAGATAACAAGAGTTCATTTTAAACCAGATCTACTGCCAATAAAGTAACAGAACCAGTCTTGGAAAAGGTGCTGGCTCAAAGAGGACAATGATTCTAAAGGAAAGTTTTTGTAAAAGGGAAGAAGAAAAAAAAAAAAAAAAAAAAAAAAAATCTATCTCTACACACATGTATTTTTAATTTAGCTTTAGATTTTAGAAAGCAATGTTGTTTTGCCAGGACTTTGTACCCTCCACTTCATGCCCTGTCTCCCCCCGCCTGGCTTTTTTCTTTCCTCTTTAAGAGTCAACCCCAAAATATGAATGACACAAGTGGAGACACAAGAACAAACACATTAAGGAGTCTGAACTGAAACATTTAATCTACTTTTAATTTATTGTATTTTAATCACCGAAGGAACAGGTACATGTCAGCCACTGATGATGCACTGTAATTACTGCATCTAGCTATGTTGATTTAGCCTATTTGTTTACTGTTACTCATAACTTAGATGTCCACAGCAAGCCTTTACGTTGGCTTATAAAGAAAAAAAGAAACAGTGAAAAGAAGTTTCCTGTAGAAATAAATAGTTACTACTGCACTCTGATCTAAGTTTTATAGTCCAGATGGCAGGTCATGACACCTCTTCAGGTTCAATTTATGCTCCTCAAAGCCTTAGAAATGTTGTTAGAGGCGCCAGGAATTTGCCTACAGAGCCAACTCCAGCTCCAAAGATTACTGCTCTGGTTATGTGGACACACCAATTTAAACTTGAGTACTTTTTAAGTGTAACTCTCGCTATAAAGTGTTTGTTGGCATTCCTGGCCTCAAATCAAACATCCTAGGCACTAAGCAGCACTGGATATGCTCATTACATCGTTTCAGAGATGTACAAATTAGTTTTACTGCCCTCTATAAACGCCTATCTGTATAGTCATTTCGCAAATAAAGATGCCAAACTGTTTCTTTAACTCTAGATTACCTGGGGTTCTGGATATCGCCGGAGTTATTTCTGCTCACTGTGCCAACAACACCGCTCAATACTCTAACAAGTTGGGCCTTCCTTAGACTACCTAACATTATAAACACTCTAGAATTGTGCTTAAAATAAGAAAGGGAGGAAAGAAAAGCCACTTCAAGAATGGCTGCGCCACACGCTCTTTCTAGCCAGTTGCTCCAACGTCAGCGCAACTGTTATTGCAGCCGAAATCCTGTGGAACTAGTCAGAAGGTCTCGGAGACCCACAGCTTCCTAACTCAGCTATGTGAGCTCAAAACAAATCACTAACAACTGTAACACGTGGTAATGGAAAAACAGAGCACATCACTTCTATTGCTACTGTTCATCCTGTTGGCCAAAAACAGGTATATAATTAAGCAGAGCAGAACAGACACGTGTATATTAAGGGAGCTTTAGAAATGTAAAACAGCGGCTAACACCTCACTTCCAACAAAGCACTATGCTATGAGACAATCCCTGTTATATAGTCTGCCCTGAGGAGGGGAAGGAAGTAGAATTCTTCTCTTCCCCTCCCCTCTCAAGTTAGCTTTAAAAACTGCATCCATCTCTGACACAAAATCAAAACAAACAAGACCCACACAGAAATTACTGCTAGTACTTCTGCTCATCCCTCCTCTTCAACAGAGTTACACCAAGAGATTTACCTTCCTTCTCAAGATGCATACACAGCTCACTGAAAAGAAAATCCAATTATCCGAAACGTTACCCTCTCCAAGTTAAGCCTTAGCACAAAAATTACATTAACACACTAGAAAGCATTCAAATGTACAAGGCACAATCTAACAAAACACTCTCTAGTTTCAGTGAAAAACAAAGTTAACTATTCTTTCAGTACCTTTTTATGACCAGTAACTTAGTGGATGTCAAGTCACAAAGTTGGTTGCTACAACAAATAGATACGCCTTTACCTAACTTGTAAACAGCAAAGAGCACAATCAGATTGACACAAGCCAACAGTATTTAAAAAACAAACTTGCACCACTCGTACCGGTAAGTCCACGCTGACATCTGTTCCATCCAGCAGCGCTACTCGGCAAGTAATGATGGATTTTGCGTCCCCAGCTGCAGGGATGTGGGTTGCAGCTCTTTGGGCCTCTCTTAGCCGCTCCTTCTCTGCATGCTTACGCATAGACCGCCGTCCAAGGGTTCGACGGAAAAAGCTCAGCATCTTTGCTATGAAATCCGAGACAGAAAAAGAACATGTTAATGTTAGTTTGTCACAGAAAAAAGAAAAGTAACAGCCCGCATTTAAAGTTCTTAGAAAATGCCAGACTTTGAAAAAGAACTGTTAGAGATTCAAACAGACCTTTCACTTCTTTGGATTTAGATACCCACAGTCTTTGGCTACTTTGAAAAACACTCAGCTCAAACCTTTGACAGTAGTTGTAGCGATTTTTGGGACAATCTGAAAGTACGTTAGGGGAAAAACAGCCATCGTGTAGATCCCATACAATTAATTGCAATCTTTCGTTAATACAAATGCTACTGCGCTCTTCAACGACATGGTGATGTTCTCTCAAAGCTGGAAAACAACCAAGAACTACACACCACCAGCTATTTTCTTGGCTGACATACTCCATATCTCTCATCGAAAAAAAGTTATAAACGACCCTGCCCGCCCCAGAACTTCGCTTACAGACCAGGTGCCGAGCCTCTCAAGGAAAGGCTTTGCACAGGCAGGCGAGCGCCTCACGGGCACGGCGACTCCCGCCTCTGCGGCCACGGCTGCGCCGAGGCTCCCGCCGGCGCAGGGAAGGCGGCCTCCCAGCCGGTCACCGGCACCGGGGTGGCGCCTCCCGCCGCCAGGGTCCCCGGTCGCCGCGGCAGCGCCTCCCGCCGCCAGGGTCCCCGGCCGCCGCGGCAGCACCGGCCCGGCAAACACCGGGAGCTCGGCGATGAGTCAGCCCCGAACCCCAACAGCCGGCCGGTCTCCCCGAGTAGCAACTCGGCCAGCGAGCACAGAGCGCCGAAACGCGGCGCGGCCCGGCCGCCTCACTGGGGGAGCCCCGGCACGGAACGGCCGCCGCCCCGCCCCGCCCGACTCCCCCTCCCCAGGCCACGCCGCGGGGCGCCCCTGCCCTTACGTAAGCCCCGAGACCGGCCCGCGGCCCCGCTCCTGCCGCGCCTCCCCGGCGGCCTCGCCTCAGGGGTCTCGCCGCGCCCCCTCCTCCTCCCCCCACCACCACCACCGCGGTCGCTCGGGCACCGGCGCGGCGCCGCCGACCCTCCCTGGCGCCGCTGGCGGCGATCGCAGCGGGCTCCCCGCGCCGCTCACCTGGCGGGCGGCCCCGCGGCCCGGGCGGCGGGAGCGGCGGAGCCGGGGGCGGCGGGAGCGCGTCCCCGCGGCGGCTCCTCAAGGCCCTGGGGGCGGGCGGGGGGGGCGGTGAAGGAGCCCCCGGGAGGGGGCGGGCCGCCGAACATGGCGGAGCGATGTGGGAGGCCCTTAAACGGGCAACGCCGCGCCGTCCCTTTCCTCCTGTCCACGCTTACTCACCTGGCGGCTTCCGGTGCTGCTCGCCGCCGCTCGGCGCAGGAGGGGAGATCGAGGAGGGCGGCGGCAGGGAAGGAAAGCGGCAGGCGGACGGAAGAGAGAGCGCTGCTCTTCGCGCCGCGCGGTGGGGCCAACTCCCCTTTAAAGGGGCGGATCCCAGTGGAGAGGGTGCGCCCCCGCCCCGAGCCAGGTGGTTTCGCCCGGCGAAGGGCCGCCGCGGGGGGCGGCGGGGGCGCGGCGCGGCCCACGTGCTGCCCGGGGAGGGGGGCGGGAGGCCCCGCGGTCACCGCGACGTGGAGCCCGGGGCCGGGAGGGGTCACCAGCGGCCTGAGAGGGAGAGCGGCCGGGGGCCGCCTGAGGAGACGGGCCGCCGTGCCGGACAAGGGCCGCGTCGCCCTCGGCTGTTCACCAAGAACCGTAAGAAGCGCTCAGCTGGCCAGCAGTAACAACCAGGCTCAGGCAAACGCGCTCTTACACCATTAAGTTTAGGAGAAAATCGTCTCTTTAAACAGTGCCTGAAAGGATAACTGTAGCGATACATTAAATAACGCTGCTAGTATTCATACACTGAAAGAAGATCATGACAAGATGCAGTTTGTAATCTCATGTCCTTAGGAAGTACGAGGACGGTTTGTCCCAGCGATCTGTACGCACTTCTATCCTTTCTCTTACTGGTTACTCCAGCCTCAGGGGAGGAGCCCTGCTGCTCACTGGCATTAGCCACAGCAGTTACAACGGGCTGCACTTCACTGTGTTTTCCGAGTACATAAATATTTGTGTTCAAGCTGTATTTGGGATCTCCAAATAGAAAACTTCAGGAAAGGCAACATAAACTCTGCTTGCAAAGTATAGTGCTGGCGAGCGGAGAGACTGCTCTGGGTAAATGAGCTCCAGCCTCCTTCAAAACCCCAGGATAACCGGGAATCCAGTCTACGTAACTGTCTGGGAAAACGGAGACTTTGGCTCGTTATTGGGACCGCTTTTGCTAGCAATAATGCAGCATTTTCTGCACTCAGCTATGAAACCCAGTCCGAGATAACCAGTCACTCACCTGCCACGCAGAGCAACTGGCATATGAAACACCGGACAGTACATTGCTATAGCAAAATCAGCTCCAGTGCCCGAATATACATCGAGTTATCTTGATGTTATTTGCTGAAACGGCAAAAAAAAACCCTGCCAGATAATTGTCCAGTATTTGCTGACTAAGCAACAGGCTGATTTTAATGTTAAATGTCAGTTATTTTAGCACCCCTGTGTTGACAACAGAGCAACCCTCCTGCCACAAGCAGAAGGAGCAAGGCAAGCCTAGGGGAAAGGTGAGATTCAGGTTCATGCCTGGTTATTTACTCGGGAACCAAGATCACAAAACAGGGCATGGGGGGATTTGAATACTTTTTATCAGAGGAGCAGGGACTATGCTTGCTCCTTGTACCTAGGGGAAACATACAAAATCTTACTATAAAGGAAAAAAAAGAAAATTTATGACAGGTTTTCAGATATCTGATGAATTCTCAGTGCAGATCAATTAACTGATCATTTGCACAAGGATGCTTAGCTTTTAGCAGAGATCTCCATCACATAAATGATAGTCTCCTTGCTATTAAGTCTACATCAATTCACATTTTCCTACTAGACAAAGCATTCTGGAGAATAAATTACCTGATTCTTAGAGGCTGTCCCTAAATTTTCTGCCCATCTCAACTATTTCCTCAAATTGAGCTTCTTTCCACTCTTGTCACTCACAAGCTCCCTTGTCGCCACCAAAACCTCGCATTATTCCCAGCTTCCTTGCTGTAACTTCAGTAACACAAACATTTTTGCTCAGTTTTGCTCTTCCTACTTCACACCAGCCTCTCGCTACTCTCCATGTAATTGCAGTCTACTCCCTCCTCACTATTTGCTACCCAGATACAATCCAAGTGTATGCGCATGCAGCTGTGGCACGTCTTCTATCCAATCTTCCTACTCCAGTTTGAACAAATCTCTTCCTACTTAACATCTCTTCTTACTTCTGTTTCTCTCCTTGAATGCTTTCCCAGTAGTTTATCTTTTTGTACTTCAAATCCAAACACCTTGTCCTCACTTTAAAGTCCTAAATTAATCAGCCAAATTAAGAACATATGGCGGTCTCTCTCTCTTCTTAGACTCCCATCCCTCCTGAGACTTTTGTCTTGCCTCCTAAATCTTCTTTTCCTACTTTTGCTTTGAATATCTCCTCACTTTTTGGCAGCAAATATTTCATCACAAACTTCCATCTGGAATTTTTGTCCTTCACATCAGTATTCCTCATACCCTCAAGTTTTGTGATCAGACTATAATCTCTACTGAACACTGTCTCCAAGACACTCACTGTATGAAAGATAAATAAAGAGTTATTCTTACATTAGAGAAAAACTGCAGTGTGTATTTTCAGGTAAAAAACTTTGGCTGATATTGTCATGCTGCTTCTGTAGCCAAGCCATTTCATTCCTGATAACTTAGCATCCTCTTCTAGTGCTCAATCCATAGAGGTGTATTTATGGCATACAATGTCAAAAAGTAAAACACAAGATGAACATTATCTGGCATCAGAAGTGTAATAAAAATACCATAGCAAAACTGTGTGTACAGTAGCAAGAATATCACAAAAAAACCAAACTTTAAATTACTAAAGCACATCTTTATTTTGCAATTAAACAATTAAGATCCACAAGTAAACTATATATATATTTTCAAGTCTGTACCTAGACAACTATTTGTCAACTGAAATTAAATATATCCACAAAATATGCATAACAGCTTTTTTCACATAATAGAATGAAATTTTACTTAAGACTAAAACAAAACTTGTTAAATGTTAATTAGCATATTTATCCTGGGAACTGCTGGTTTTCGGTAGAAGTTAGTGTATCATTTTAATGGCAAGAAATTTCATTTTATCAAAATGAGGACAAATACGTAAGGCCCTTTAAAGCATACAGTAGCTGCAGTGACAAAAGCTGAATTTATTTTCACATTGTCCAGTGTTGACCAATTTCAAGTTTCCATCATTTTCAATCAAGCACCCCAGCTGTTTAGCCAATATGTATTGTGTTTCTTTTTTTATTATTATTTTTCCCTTCCCCTCGTGTGCTTTTAAACAAATTTATAGGCAAAAGTCTACTTATGGGAAGAACCTTCCCATCCCCCCAACATTAATAAAGATACACAAGAATTAGTCTAAACAACAAAAGAGCAATTCAACTCTGAGATGATTTACTTCACACTTGCAGTCCATCATTCAGCAGTATAAACTGAGATGAAATTTGACAACTGAAAGCCACAGCTGGAAATGCAAATTAATTACCAGAAGTAACTAGCAAAAAATATTGCCACCATCTGATTGTTAATAATGATCTAAATAATATTCTTCCCTTTGTATTTACACATAGTATAGCACCTGTTACAGAAAAAAACCCCAAACCTTACACAAACAGCCCTGCCAAATTGACTGGTTAAAATGGGATCACTGGTAAACGAACCAAACCAAATGGAAAACAAATATGGATACACTGGATAAAATAAAACCTTCGTTTTCTTACCTTAATTTTCCTGTAAGATTATTATGGGTTGTTACTGTGGTGCCCCAATGTACCGAGATAATTGCACTGGATCATTTATAGTCTAGTCTTTGTGGATATATTCTAGTTAAAGAAAACAACAGCTTAATGTAAACTGTTTAACCCTTTCACTCGTGTCTTAGGCCCCTGGCCTAGGAGTAAAAGGGTGACAACTTCTTTAAACTTTGTTGTGCATTATCTTTAGTTATCAAAATTCAAATAAGTTAAGTTAAAAAAAAATACTGATTTCCAGGTAATTGATCTAATGTTAAAAATAATGCTTAGCAGAAACATTTACAGTAAACATAGCTAATTTGCAGCTAGCTGAGAGAGATCACAGAGATAAATTTACAAGTACCCTGTAGTTTCTATTTGCACCTTTTTTTTTTTCCTTTTTTTTTTTCAAATGCAAGCTTTATATTCTTTTTAAGACAGGAAAATTGAGATGATAGAATTATTAACACCTTATTAATATCTACTTTCTGAAAATCCCTCAGAAACACATGAAAAATGAACCAGAAGTGGTTGGAGCAACAGAAAGCATTCGTACCAGGGTGTAATCCGAATCATCTCTGTACAGAAACCCATTAAGCATCTCTCTCCAATTTAAGCATCTCTCTCCATTTATTTTGTCCAATAGTTCAGTCAGTAGTAAGCATGAGATAAAGTGCTACTATTCAAACATCAAAACACTTTGAAAAAAAATTACCCTTTAAAATATGTAAGCTTGCTAAATATGAAATAACACAACCAACAAACTGTCAGCCAGCCTGTGAAACCATAGTTCATGCTATAGCAGACCAGAATGATAGATATTTTAGTGGCAATTTTTTTTTTTTTCAAGTGAGGCTACTGGCTCAAAGAAATCAAAAAGTCCAAATTTTTTTAACTTAAAATTTCAGCATTTTTTAAAAAAAGTGATTTATCTCAAATTTTTACCATTGAGCTCTCAATGAGCAAAACATACCAAAGCCAATAGCCAGAGTTTACACCAATTAAAAACTTGTAGCTGGAGCAGCCCTATGAACTGAAAAGATGCACACTTGTGGTAGCAACCAGCACAGAGGTAAAATCCAGTGATAACAAACTGGCCTCCTTTGCAGACTGCTAAAAAAAAAAAAAAAAAGATCAGTTTCAATTTATAACTGCAGTGGGATAACAGAGACTGGACAGAACAGTTATACTGAAACAAACAAACCATTTTCCCCTTCTAACAGCTTCCCAATCACCACTAATTATAATCCCTGCAATTTCTTGCAAGATCCACATCTAATCAATGAATATGTTTTTACCAGATTTTGATATTGGATCCTAGCACTAGAAGTAGCAATGGAAAAGAGATTTTCCAGTCTCAAGACAAAAGGTGGGTACTTAAATTAGCAAATACACCCAGCCAACCGGGGACCTGAGATGTGAGCTACAGAAAGACTACAAGTGACATTAGAGGGCACCATTCCTGTACTTTGTGGAAGTCCAAATATGCACAATTTTAATTTGGACCATAACCCAATCCCTCCCTTTATCCTCAGGGCTGAGGGTCTTGAAGATTGCCTGCATAGTGGCTCTACAGTCAAAACTGCAGCATGTGTATTGGACAACCTGCTTTCGCTTGGAAATCGGTGGATCTGTAGAGTTTTTCATGCTCATGCTAATTCCCTGAGCCATCAAACATCGCCCACACACCTGCACACACACTGCAGAAGCATAAAAACATCACGTAATTCAGCTCCACAGCATACCTGGAGCTCCAGCATCTCTGTGCCAGACCTTCCCTACTTCCCGTCTCCCTGGGCAGCGCAACTGCAGCGGGTTCGCTGCGCTTTGGCCCTTCCATGGGTACCACGAATCTTTTTGGAAGGTCTCCACAGAAAGTTGCCGGCTACATGGGCTCCATAACAAACTCCTCATGTTCCTTAATCTCCCAACTGCTTTCTCACCTTTTCTCTAATAGATGGTGTGCCAGACCGTAATCAGATATTCTAGAAGAAGTTGTTATGGCTTTATCTATATGGGACATAAGCTTTCAAGATTTAACAGAGAAATGTGGAAGAAATGTCACAGCTAGCATTAAATGTAGTGAGAAAAAAAAAAATCAGGCTTTCTCTTTTTCATAACTGTGAGAGAATATATAAAAATAAAATGCATAAAAGCAGTATTTTACTGCTTAAGACTTGCAAGTTATTTAAAATACCAAATGCTTCCAAATTCAGGATAAATGAATTCTTCAGCTCTCAGTTATGCAGTATATCTAAAACAGTATTTCTCAAAGTGGATTGGCTGACAATCTGTAGGTGTTTTATTAAACAATACCTGCATCTTATTTCATATTTAGCAAAAATAAAAATTGCCCCCAAAACACTCAAAGCCCCCGCTACAGCCCCATGTCTTTCTACTAAAAAAACCCCTGCAAATCCACTTTAAACAAGAGATGGTAGTGGTAGTTTTCAATCTGAACCTAAAAGGAAAACAAAAGTCTTAACATTATACATTGGCACAAAATTGTCATAATATTGCTCTTATTTACAATGAAAACTTCCTTTTTTTTTTTTCTTTTTTTTTAAACCTGGATTTGTATCATGGAAGTGTTATAAACATACTCTTTCCCACACCCACCCAACATTTTTCCTAATCAAATGGTATGAAAATAATTATTCATAAAATCCAACAGTCATAACACCAATCATGTATAGGTCTATAGGTCATTATGTCTGAAAGATACATTCATGTTTTGTACAGCATGAAACATACAAAAACTCCTTTAAAAAACTCTTAAGGATGATACAGATCTTCATAACCCAAAGTAAAATATTTAGCAGTTTTGCTTTTTTTGGCCATATAAAAATATTTTAAAGGCCATTTATACCACAACAGTAGAAACATTTGAATGAATGAATGAATGATTTATGGTGCAGAAAGGCTTCAATGCTATTCTCTTTCCCAATCAGTTTTTGGTTACCACTACTCTAGCTTTCGAGAAGCCAAAAAGCCAGTACGGCGCTGATGGCCAATTATCTAAGAATAGTTACTTTGTTCCAATTTCTTTTCCCAGCGCAACTACTTAATACACTACAAATCAGCTTAAGCCAGTGCAGAGGAAGATTTTGAAGAGACCTATTATTCTTGCCTATGTTTGTAATCAAAACAGTAATGATAGACAACCAATAAATATCCCACACTTAATTGTGGTATAAATGGGTCTTTTGAACTCAAACTGCTTTGGCAACTTTACATAAGAATATTTAAATATGTGACATACAACACTATATAATGTTGCTATAAACTTCATTTCTGATTTCCCTCAGAAAAAAAGGGCAAATGCTATTTTCATTTACAACTTGACTATGAAGAAAATTTATTTCAATATAATGGATGAATTATTTTAATTTTTATACATTAAGTGCTGAGTTTAAAATAACCTTCCAAATAGCCAGCATCTCAGCTAATAATCTCATCACATGGAAGTTAAAGCTTATACTTTCCTAAAGAAGAATTTTCTTTTGCTGCAAATGGCTTAAAATAAAACTGAGATTAAAGCTACCTTATTACTCTCTTTTAGTTTATCAGATCTAGAGATTCTTGTAAGATTCATTTTTCATTGAGGGATAATATTGATTTAAGTATCAGATTTAGAAATATAAGTAACAGGGCCACAGGCCAGCTAATATTATTTTGTTTTCTAAAAATATTTAAAACTCTATCTTCCATTTGGCATTGTGGTTCACATTTATTACTAAGTCATAAGCCAGGATTTCACTTTGCCTGAATCCCTTTTCACTTAATAGTTCATAGCTGATCTCTTTCAAATGTCCACAGAACACAGTATATTATATAATATAATTCTTCAATAGTTAAAAATTATTTAGTGTAGAACTTTCCATTTTAATTCTATGCTCTATATAGCTTACAACAAAATTTACTGGATAAACATTTTCAGGAAACCAATGCAATAAATTAAAACTTTTAAATAGAGGGCACAAAGTTATTTTGTCACAGGGCAGTCAAAGTAGTGACTGATTTTTTTCTTACAGTATATTACACTGGATATCTTGCTTCTGACTTGGTTTCTCCTATACTGGAAAAATATTAAAAAACTGGGACATTTATGTATCTTTAGAATGAGCTCAGATACTGTATCAGACAGACATTTCTTACAAATCTTCTACCTACTTAAATAAGAAGCAACCCATACCAACTGGAACAATTTTGCACAAGCATAACAGAAGGTGACTGGGGTCATTATGGAATTAAAATAAAGTTCTGAGACAACTTCATAGTGTTCTCCTCCCTTCCCCCCCACCCAAACAATTAAAAAAAAAAATAAAAGGCAGACCTGTACGAACACGGCTTGAAATCAACTATGAGGACTTAAAAAGTAATTGGTTAGCAGATAATGGAATTAAATCACATCTGATTGTAAGTTCAACTTAATTATCGATGCTATTAAAGAGTTATGTTCTAATCGGGTAAGACAGCTATTCTCAATAAAAGAATAAAACAAAGTATCAGCTTCTAATGACCTACCAGCATTTCATAGTAAGCTGCTAGTAAGTTACTAGTTGGAAGGAATGTGTCAGATTTTTCACATAATTACAACACAGCAGCATACAATGCTCATTCATTAAGTTGGCTACTGGGAGTAGCACGCAGGTACTTGTATAAGGAAAGAGGGAATGGTATTTCCATGACCCCTTGCAGTAACACATTCCAAGCACCAAGGGCCGTTTTTAAAATCTGAACCCATTAAGATAAATATGACAGGACAATACCACCCCCACAGAATCATGAGTGCCTTTCACTGGATGTACGCTGTAAGTCTCAAGGCACTTAAGGGGTTAAGACATAATGCATGCACTAGTTCCCATCACGTAATCTTAAGTCACACGAATCAGAATACACCAGTGTATGACACACAAGCTGTGTCAAAGAAATGCTGTTTATTTAATTTTTTTTTTATTTTTATTGTTATTGTTATTATTTTGTACAAGATGCTGGTAAGGGGGCATTATGCAGCTACTGCTGGGTTAACACAGACGCCAGCTTTCCTCTAACAACCAGCTGGTCTCTAGTAAGGGTGTAGGACAAAGTGTGCTGCATCAGTAGGCAGTGTGTATCTATCTAGTATCAGCAATATTGCTAATGATGTAAAAAACAAAACAGTGAGAGTCTGTACATAGTAAATAAACCTAGCACTGGAAAAAGACCATGGCTTAGTGTATTTTTTTCATTTGTTTTTCATTTTAAGAGACATGGGTGTAAAACAGAGTGAAATAATTCCAAGCCTTGTTTGTAGCAATTCAACCAGAAGCGCAGTACATGGCACTACAATGAAATATCGTAGATTACCCTGAACACAATTAGTTCTTTCAGTTTATGGTTTGTTCTGAGCAAAGCACGAAAATAAAGTCTTCAAACAGATGAAGGTTAGAAGAGTTTCAGAGACTGATTTTGTTTCAACGTAAAGTGCAACAGTGCTGAAGTTTTCAAAGTCCTTTGTCAATTCTTTGCTGTACTTCACTATCATTTCCTGCAAGCAGTATTATGGCACAAAGAATGCTGCCAGTTCATTATAGAGGACCAGATTCCTCAATTGATATCCTAGGTTTTTTGCTTTTTACTTATGCAGTGATGCTTGTAAAGGTTTAATAAATCCTTCTTCATACACCTTCAAAATAGCTTCACATACAAATCTGTATTGACTCTGAAAAGGAAAGTAGATTCAGTCAGTTGAAAAGAAATGTAATTGAACCACGTCATTTGGAAGCAGAAAAGGCCTCTAAGATTTCCCCATCCCATTCTCTTGACAGGCCAAGAGCTGTGCTTCAAAGTTAGTTTAGGAAACACAAAACAACAGAAACTTTATATTAGAACACCTTGTTTCTCAACAGGAGAATGGGATGAATGGCACTTTCAAATATATATACCAAAAGTCATACCCACAAACCCAATACTATTATTACAACATCACCTATTTAGTAATTTTCTGCTCTTCATTTCATTGCTGAAGTTTCACTGACCTGAGGTTTCCATACACTTGGATTTAGAAGCTATAGTTTCAAAACACTTTTTCATACTTGCATTAAAATTCTGGCATGTTACCGGCACCTCCCTCTCAGAATTCGATAAAAAATAAAATTGTTTCATGTTTTAAAAAGCCAGAACTCCAGTTTCTTAACATTATATAATGTCTAACTCCTCAATGTATTCAAGTCTAGCACCGGCATACATAGAGGCCACTATTATTTTGTTTTAAACATATAATAGCTAAAAAACCCAACAGTAATCAAATTGGAATACAATTAAAATAAAATGAAATAAAATCACTGTTTTGTAAAGCACAGCAACTAACATTGAATACTGCATAATGGTGTATATGCTGGTCAGAAAGCCAGCATGCCTGCCTTTTCAGTGTCGTGGAATATCTCTCTCTATGCAGTAATTAGTGATGTCAGATCTTAAATGGGCACAGTAACAGATTTAGGAATAGAATCATTATTTACTGTATTGTTGCATGTATATTAAAATAGTGAAATTAATACATAGTTGTGTAAAATACTTATTTTTCCTCCAGTGCTCCCTGAAGGAGACTCTGAACTCTCCTTATATAGTACACACAGCAGACACCCATAGGCCATGCATAGGCCATCTTGTGGACATTGAGTGAATCCTTCAGGGTATACAAAATCAGGAAGAGAGTGCCAAGGCAGAAATTATAATAGCTAATGTTTATGAAATCTTAAAAAAAACCACTTCAAGTCTTTTATTATTCCTTCTCCCTCTGATGCAGTAAACACCTGCGTTTCACCAAAGCTTGAAAATTCTGATTTCTCTAAGAAAAACGAGAAGACCAGAAGATATTTAGCACATGCCATGAAAAAAATATACTTAAAACCCTTACCACTGCACCTCCTACCTTTACTAATAAAACTCTCTTCCTCTCTCTGTATGCCAGAGACACATGCTATTCATACTGCATAGTCATCACAAACAGCAAGAGCCATCCTTTATTATTTTTCATGTATCATCATCTTCCTCATCCTTCCTGTGCTAGCTGAATAATGCAACTTTTTTTTAGTGGAACATGAATACTGGACAGGAGCACTGAATGATAGATGACCTAGAAATGGAGGCCCATACATACTTTTTGTCAGTCTGAATACTCTCTGAAGAACACAAAAGGTTTATTCAAATTTGATTAGAGGAACAGCAGCAGGGACATGAAAATTACTACAATGAGTAATTACCTTCAGGTAATTGTGGGAGAGATTTCATACTGGATCTAGCGCCTTCAAAATAGTTTCTCTTTAAATGCTGTATCATACCAGTAAAACTATACAAGTGATTACTGATTCAAAAAAACAACCAAAACCTGGAACTGGTCAAAGCTTGGAACAACCAAGAGTCCAACCCTTTTTTTTTTTTTTTTTTTGAAAGACAACACAACTCAATCTTTTGACCCTTTTTAGGTATTTTCTACAAATGTAAACACAAACTGTAGCACCTAACTGATACAAATAAAAAGTTTCTAGATCTGTTCTAAAACTTTTACATTCTGAAATACACTACACTAAAGCAACACCGCAATTACGCCAAAAAAACCCAAACATTATAGATCTAGGAAAAATTCTAGCATCTTAAGATACATCAAATGTGAAGAGAGCACCAGAAGACTCCTGGTAGCAAGTTACTTTTTTTAGACTGAATATACTTAAAATTATTTTGATGTATCTTGCATCAGATTTTTAAAGATATTATTTCTCTGATTATTTCCCTTTAATTGAGTCACTACAGGGCAGAGTTAAGGCTTGTTTTCATTATAACTAAAGCAACATAAAATCACTGAATTGCATCACTGAAGGTTTTTCTTGCATGTCTTGGATCTTTCCATGTTTACCTTTTATAGTAGTCCCATTCTTAACACCTGGAATTAGGCTCCTGCTTTCTCCACTGAGTAATTTTTACGCTACTGAAAATTGGCCCTATTTGACATTAATTGTCAGGTATACCTGAAACAGCTGCTGCTTTTTTCTTTGTAGAAATTTACAGAATTGCTCCTTTCCAATAGCCTTAGCAATTTATTCCTGCCTGGAGTCAAGGCTACAGCTACACTGTAAAGGGTAAAAGTGACCTCTTTACAATATGATCAAGAGCAAGTATATTAAAAATCCGTCTAATGATGTGACTAGATAATAGGAAATTGTTCTTCTGCAACATAGAACAGCAAGTATGATACTCACAGGTGTTTGGATCATCATGGCTCTTTGATCTCTCATGGTTCTTACAATATCTAACGGATAAACAGGCTGATTGCACTCAATGAGACACATAGCTGTCTCCATAGTGATAAGAACTCCTGTCCGTCCAATCCCAGCACTGAAAAAAAATCAACAAAAAACCCAAAATGGAAAATGAAACAAAGTGTCTGGAATATAGTTCATACTTAAAGACCTTCCTTCTCAAGGATTCTCATGATTGATCATTATGATTCCCATGCTATTGGGGCAGGGGCTAGACAGATTATGTCTGCGTCTCTGGAAGCCTCCATCCTGTCTGAACAGAGCAAAAAACAATCAGTGCAGAATTGTCAATCCTTTGAAGAGGGACTGTCTTAACCCAGCCATTCACTTGAGCCGAATTTACAAACAGATATTTATCCAGATCATATTATAAACCATACTAATATCTAGATGATAACAAAACACAGAGATACCTAGCATACACTGTGCACTTTGTGTCAATTTGACCATTACTGGAATGACCATTACTGGAATGTTGGGCTGATTTGATAAAACCATGTTTATGTTCTTTAAGTGATCCATACCTTCATATTTCAGGATAAGGAATAGAACAATTACTAGAAACCTTTGGAAGATGACAATAATGATAGTTTTCTTAGTATTAAAAAGTACAAGAGAGATTTAACTTGTGTAGATTGAAAAGGAATACATGCTAGCAATCCCTTTCGAGACAAGGAGGAACCATAACATATACATCTCGGAATGGCAAAATTGTTAAGAGACCTTACATGAATCATTTTTAGCTTAAAAATAAATCTAAAGATTTATCTGCATTGTTCTACATCTACATGCACTTTTCCACAAGTAGCAATCCTCAAAGACTGAATATTTAACCTTGAACTTCATAATCAGTTTCAAATTCAAGTTTTCCATATTCAAGAAAATTACGTTGCACTTTTGAAATAGAAAACCAATGTTTTTCGATATTTGAATACAGGACCAAATCCATATTTTCAAATGCCAGCATTATCTCAAATCATACAACTAGCATTTTAGTCAATAAATGAAAGTGCTTGCTTCTAAATTATTTAATATAAACATTCCAAACTTTGAAACTTAATTGTTCTGATTTTGAAGCGGAACTTCAAATTAAGTCTGCCCAAACTACTACTTTAAATCTTTGCCCAGAAGGTGGCATTAAAGCTACTATATATTTCAGTGATGTCATGAGAATTTTATGACAGGATGTGAATGTGCTGGTTATGTAAAATTATTCAATAGCATTTTATATTTCTAGAATTTATATGTATAGAATTTATATGCAGAATGCTTTATCAAATCCAAACAGGAACAGCATCTGTCAAAGAACCTAATGATCCATTTTACAACTTCAAAAGATTCAGAGAAGGGCAACAATGATGGAAAGTGTGATAGTTTCCATATGATAAATATCAGGTAGGCCACGACTCTTCAGCTTGGGAAAAGAAATAATTGACTGATGGAGGGGAACATTGAGACAGGACATGAAAATCATGAAGGGTATGGACAGGATGGGTGGCTCACAATCTCATCTAGAACGTGATTTAGAAACTGTTCAACTAAACTAGTAGGAGCCTTGTAAAAATAAAAACAAAACACATGAACACAAGCTTGAAAACTAGTGTTTTAAGTAGTTCAACATAACAAAAACCTTTCCCATTTCTTAAGGTTTTTGTTGCTTTACAATCTGTTTTTTTGGTTTTGTTTTTAAACTACTATTGTACAAAAGAAAAGTCTGCTCTACCAGCTACTTGGATTGCCCACACTAAAGCTGGTAGCTTAGTTCTGAAAACATGTTTCACCATTTTGTTGCACTAATGCCTTGTCCTACTATCGCGAAGAGACGTTTAAAATAGAGTGCACGCACCATATGAAGGAACCCCTGGGCTCCTCCAGCTTGACTCACTGGTGGGATTTGGTTATACTTCCCAACAGCCACCAAGTTAGGCCAATTAAGTAAATTATGTTGAACTGTGATATTCCCTCTCTTTTCTTCTGTGAAACATAAAACTGTTATAGATGTTGGTATTGAAATTATCAGTTGGAGCTGAATTGATGTCCCATTGAGATGAATGAAACTGTTCATACTCTCCAATGTTGTTGTTCCAGTGTCTCTGCAGACTTGCACACCTTATATTGTAAAAGTTATATTTGGCTGATATTTTCACTATTTGTTCACAACCATATCAACCAAAAGTATATCAATAATGGAAGTTGAGGAACAGTATCATTTAAGACAGTGGCATCCTGGTACTGGTTTCCCTGGTTAATAAGGTTCACCCTGACCACCATAAAGCAGAAGAGAGAGCAAAACCAATTAAATACAATTTCTGATACACAAAGTATTAAAAAGAGAAAGCATTTTTCTTTCATTTTCTTCAATAAATGTCTAGTTTACTTGTAGATTAGATAGTCTTTAAATTGATTTCTCCCCTAAAGCTCTCAGCTTCTCTCTGAAACAGGAACGATGCATACCTGACTCAGGAACACTGACTGTCTGGGAAGTAGTTGGGAATTTAGGAGTCAAATTTTATTCACAGAACTGCACACCAGGAATTGGTATAGCACATGTTCATTTGAAGACATTTGGCATTGTGCATTATTATAATTTACTAATTAGGTATTTTAAAGGATTAAGATTTTGGAATTTACTATAGGAATGTAGAATGCTATTAAAAACTATTGCACAAGAAAAACAAAAAAACCCATATTTCATGTGTACATAAAGATCTGAGTAACAGCGTTATTTTAATTCATGACAAAAGTAAATTGTTGAGAAAAATGTATCATCTTAATGTATGTATGAAAATATCATGTAGCCTAAGACTGCAGACTTGAGAGAAAGTGTCTTTTATTTGATCATTGCACGTTTTCTGCTATGGATTATTTCTACAGCTATTCTCGAGTTTTGTGGAATAGTCATCAAGAGGAAAAGGTTCCTAAGTATCTTTTGGCATTTCCCTGAATTATTACATAGGCTGTTAGCACAAGCATTTAAACTGTAAACAAAACAAAACACCAAAACCAACAAAATCCCTGCACAGATCAATGCATGTAGATACTTAAAAATTTGCTTACTGAAACGTGATTACAATTTTAAGTAATTGTTTAATTTAAATGTTGAGTTCTCCTGTCATCCCTAAAGCAATACAATTAAATGTTTATTTCAGCAACCAAGCACAAAAAAGCTATTTGTTGATAAATAAGTTCAGTTTGATAATAAAGTTGGAAAAACATGGATACCTGCAATGAACAACAACAGGTTCTTCTCTGCCAGCTCTCTTCTTTCGCACAAGACACACAAAATCTAGGAAATCGCTGGAATCATCAGGAACTCCATGATCAGGCCATGCTATATACTGGATTTGGGTTAGTTGGCGGCTTTCCTCTTTCTAATCAGAAACATGAAGTTTATTCAAGGGTAATTCAGGTCCCATTAAAAAAAAAGCCAATAATAAAAAAAAAAAAAATCAATGGTATTTACAGCAACCTGTACCCGTAATAATAGGGTAACTAGCAGCACTTTATTAGTGTTAATCAATGCTCATCTGGATTTTAAAATTACATTTTTTTTCTTAAAAACAAAAAAGGCAATCCACAAATGTTTACACCTTCAACAGCTTAAAAAAATTAGACGCCACGTTAATAGCAAAGCAATTCGAGGATACCAATGATCTATCTGAACACTAGATGTACAAGAAGGTGGTCAAATTTTTAGCAAAACAAATTTAACAGAAAGAAGGTACTATCTTACTAGATCAAATGCCAGAACTAAGGGCAGGGAGGGAAGAGGCCGGACTTTCAGACATAAAAGCTTTCCTTCAGACCCCATGAGAACAGCAGCATTGTTTTGGCTTTATCTGCACCTCTTAATTTTATCCAGCGTACTATACATAAGATGCAGAATGCCTTTGTTTTCGACTCCCTCCTGCCCCTTGCTCTAATATCACAAACATAATCTGCCTCTGTTTAGTGGAGGGGACAGATCACACAATCAGTGTAAAAGCAGCATTTCAAAGAACCGGAATAACCTTAAAGGCACGGAACCATTTACAGAGGTTCCACTGCTTATAACAAATGAGCAATTGTCTCAACAGGACACAGGGAAGGAATTTTAACTGCAAATTGACTAAAAGGCAGCTCTAAAAGCTGGCATCTCACCTGGTAACCCAAGCAGTGAGAAATCAGTATGTGAACTAATTTCCAGATACTCATTTCCAAACATTTCTGAGATTGAAATGCTAGCTGGGGAGGCTCTGAAAACTACACATGCCCTGAAAATCATGCAATGATGTTCAAGAAGGTCCTTGTTTACATGTAGTCGCCAATCCCAATTCATCTTTCTCTCAGCAGGATCTATCTTCCACCTACTTGCACATATTCTCCAAGATGGAATTATTAAGAACTGTTTGCCTCTACAAAGACAGAATTTCACTTGCAATAACAAAATACCTCTAGTGTCTCATGTTTTGAAAACATCAAGGGAATAACAAGTTTCTCAACTTCTTTAATTACTCTTTTTCTTTGGCCAGGGCATGAAAGACAGTAAAGACTTTTAAGACAAATAATACATCTTTGATGTTATTTAAAACCAATTAATATGATTATGGAAACTGAATCTTTGTGATATTTTGCTAGTGAAAGGTTTGTTATCATTATAAGAGCAGAATTTATACTAGGTAAGTACATGGCAATATGAGTAGTTTTCTAAAGGCTTCTAGAAATAAACAGTTCTATTTATGTGGATATGCAACCAAGTTGAAAAGAAAGTCTGATTAAGTAAGTTTAGCTAGTCTGTGAGGATTTCACAGATTAATACTTAAAAATATGTATTATGATTTTACCTCCAGATTAGTCAATGTCATTTCTCGAAAGACATAAGCAGGATTTCCTTCTTCTGAATGGCAGGTAATCTGGAAATTCCCATATGATGAGCTTCCTGATGGCTCTGGCCAGTACTGATGGCATTTAACCTAAAGTCAACACATTTTTAAAGATGCCCATGTTTAAATTCACAGGGTATTATTTTCATTCTATCTAGTTCCTTTTACCTTTGTTCATTAAAGACTACTTTGATCATTTTGTAATCACTATTAATTTACTTACCAAATAGACTGTGTTATCTTATTATTGTTTATAAAACAAGGTATCGCAGAGATTTCCTGGTTCTCTTTTCAAGAGAGCTCTTGAGGTTAGTTTAGCTGAAGATGGATGCCTCTAAGTTTCATTACAATTTTAAAAAAAGTATATCTATAACTATTCCATCTTAACACTTGAGTGACAAAGATGCTGCTTTATAAACATTTCTGACCTCCAAAATCCTAATCTGAACTTCTCAAAGGACATTTATATGGGAAAAGAACAAATGAAAAAAAAAAAGTGTTAAGCAACAAAAAAGTTGCTAAACTAATGCAGAAATTAGGCGGATGCAGATGGTGGACTTCAACGACTCTTGATCAAGTAATCAAATGTGAATGAAAACATCAAACACTAAAATTTTCAGATATATTGCCTAATTACAGAGGTCATTTCAGCTCAAGTGTACTTTTGTTTTTCCAACCCACCTGGCGATTCTTTAAGAGCAGCCAGATTTGCAGACTTCCTGCTCCACTGAGACATTCCGGCATGCAGTGGGATAGTGATGTCAGTAGCCTCATGATCAGCTTTAGAGCAGGGAGTCTGCCTATGGGTATAAGACAGATAAGTCCTTTTATTTCATTATTAAGCAGCTCTCCAAAGAACTCCACAAATATCATTACTGAAGGGGTGGGGGAACCTCAGAGAACTGCTATTGCAAGTCTGTTCTTAGCAGATCTGCAAAGAAAACTCAAATTAAAAGGGCACTTGTACTGAAATTCCCTCTAATCATGTTTATTTGGGAGCAGGCAGCATCATGCTAACACTGAGTCACTGAAAAATGGTTTAAAAAAGCTGCAACTCCCCTTCAATTATTTTAATTATATTTAGAGGCCTGACCTCCCAGCAAATATATGGTTATTACAAAGTTAGAATATTTACAGACAGTTGAACTACAGTCCAAGTTGATCAGAACACCCACAACCTACTATAAATCCATCTTCAAAAGAAATCCTGAATGTGAAGAAATTCCACTAAATTATTATTCCAGACTGTCATTTCTGTCCACACACTCAACCAGCCAGTGCTACTGTGAAGGCTCCAGACTCTGAAATAACTCTGGAATTACATCGGGTGTATGACCAGGTTTGATTGTTTTGCCTGTCTCCAAAGGACAAAGCTGCATTACAAATAAAGCTATTAAGGAATAACCATAGGTTAAAAAAAAAAAAAACAACATCCCCCCCCCCCCCCAAAAAAAAAACCAACACCCACCACAAAAAACTACCCACAAAACAAAACCAAAACCAAATCAACCACAAAATACACCGAAGCCTTTTACACGACCATACACAATTATTTTTACTAATTTATAACTCTAATTACTTTATTACTAGTACTACTCTATTTTTACACATTTTTGTCTGGAAATGACTTAAAGGACAATGCTTCTTTCATATGATTAAACAAATATTTATAGCCACAGAAGAAAATTTTAGATTTGAAGCTTATCAAGGATTCTTTTAAAGACAGTCATCCAGGCATGGGATCTTAACACTACAAAGCTGCCTTAAAAAATTAATCTCTCTACATATCGAAGAGCTAATCTACAAAAACTGACAAAACTTCTTGGAGTTCCTTCACTTGAAGTTTAGAGAAAAAAATTCCTATGAAGGTAAATTCTCATTGTTTTTTACTTTACAATAAAGAATCAAACAAAGAAGCCTAAAAATATTTTAAGAAATACATGAAGACTTCAATGTATTTCAGAACTGAACAGAGTTTAAATTTTAGCTACGTTAACACTATCAGAAGGTTTAAAATGTAGGAGTCATCATTGCAACAGTATTAGGAATGCACTGCCCTTATGAAAAAAAGTCATAGAATCACAGAATAGTTTGGGTTGGAAGGAACCTTTAAAGGTCATCTAGTCCAACCTCCCTGCAATAAGCAGGGACATCTTCAACTAGACCAGGTTGCTCAAAGCCCCATTCAACCTGACCTTGAATGTTTCCAGGGATGGGGCATCTACCACCTCTTTGGGGAACCTGTTCTAGTGTTTCACCACCCTCGTTGTAAAAAATTTCTTTCTTAGATCTAGTCTAAATCTACCATCTTCTAGTTTAAAACCATTATCCCTTGTCATATTATATGTCATAATAGTATATTCCTCTAATCCATTAAAGGCTAATCACAAACAGATTTTTAGAAGATTATAAAAGTAGTGCTTAAGGAAATCTTTTACTTACTCTGCCCCGTTCAACTTGAGTCGTTAACATTACAACCATAGATGAGCCTTGTTCCCAAGTCATCTGCCAAAAATCAGGACAAGTGTTCGGTAATGGACCTTGACAAGCAATGTACTGGTTTATTATTGTGGAAGAAGGGATTTCCATCTAAGAGAAGACAAAGTCATTATTTTAATTCTTACGCAAATATAAGTCAGGTATCAGATATTTACTGTTTAGTAACTAATACATTAAAAAAGCATCAATATATTAATTCTATTTATTATAAGTTAGCAAATATGGATTGGCACGGATAAAAATTCTTCCAAGTGTTTCATATGCAAAATTATTACAAAGATCCAAGTACATTTCACATATTAACTGACAGTTATGTAGTTGCCATAATCAAGATTAATGGTCGAAAAAAGAAATGATAGACCAGTTGGCAAATAATTCAGATGCAAACATTTCATGCTCTGTGGGTTTCTGACATTAGCTTTTAAAATACTGATCCTGGAATTTAATTTGATCTCTGTCTTTTGTTCCTGAAAGGAAAAGTAAGTAGCTGTAATTTTGTTGTTACTGACAATGAAGGGGAAAAAAAAAAGAGAGAGATGTGAAAAAGTGCTGCCAGATTAAACTTTACTGATGTCGAACACTACTGCCACATTAGTAATCAGAAAAGAAGAATGAATTCCTCTGGTAGAGGGCTTCTCTCAGCATTTCTTCTTTTTCTTGGTTTCATTTATAAAAACACCTGCCACAAAGCATTAGCAAATAAGTATACTTACAGTAAATTTCAAACCATCTGACTACAGGTTTATCAGCCATTCTAGTCTGAACTAAATTTATGAAAAATTTTTTTATTTAAATCAACTTCTCAATTGAAAAACTGCAAAACTACTTAATGTCTTTTGAAAAACACTACTCACATTTATATAATTTGCATTGATGTAATCTTCATTACTTTTTAAAATAACCCGTGTAGCATCATCTGAAAAAATTTTTAAAAAGATGTTACTTTTTTACTGACCACAGTAAAATACTTTTAGAACACATATACAAACACATACTTACAAGGCGAAATGTCTCTGTATCTATTTTTGGAAATGTTTTGAGGTAATCTGGCACAAGACATTGTCATTCCAGGCTTTTTCCTGTATAATTGCTAAAAGACAAAACCGATGGTCAGACCATAATAGATGCAAAAGACCTGTTAGTATATTATTTGCCTAGAGGTACTTTTTAGAACATAAAACTACTGAGCAATGGTAGCTTCAACACACATGAAAACACTTTTCAAAAGAAAGCACTACAAATTTAGTTATGCTGTGGGATCACTGAAAATAATCAAGATGTCATCACAATTTGTTTAAAGACAAACTGAACATTACATTTCAAGCTTCCATAAGAACACTGATCCAGAGAAAAGTCAATATTGTATACTGGTAAGGGAATTGACTGATACTCACATTCCACACAGTGATTTGGGGCAAGCAGATTGTGTTGTGTATAGGCATCTACCTACATTGCAGTTGTTTCACTCCCCCCTCCAAGATGTCCTTCCGTATTTCAATAACTGTAAAGCAAATCCTGGGCTACCTTGTGCTTTTCCTGCACAAAATCTCCTTTGAGAGGTTCCTGCCCTCTCACATGCCTTAGTCGCCACAACCCTTGCACTGCAAACAGTATCGGTGAAATGATGCAGGTTCAATAAAAAGCACTTCAAAAATTTTTAAACATTGAACCTGTTTGGGAGACTGAAAATGTATGGTTAAGGAGGGATTTTAAATCACTTTGAGAAAATATTTTCTTTCTATATATAAAATTTTACCAAAGTCCTTAAAGAATAGTATATCAATATATTTTATAAATATATGTTGTAATACATAATGCTAGGTCTCCGTTTGGTGAGGAATTCACAGAATTCACACTGCTGTGTTTTAGAAACCTACTGCTTCCTGCTTTAAGTCACTTGATCTCATGCATTAAAGATGGAACATCATCAAGGTACAAGTTAGTGCTAAAGAAAGACTATAGCTATCAGTAGCTTAGGACTCCACAGGAAGTGCACTGGTCTTTTGAAATGTGTTATTAAAAAAATAAACTATTTATAAAAGACATTGTTACATTAACCCTGAAGATTAGAGTTGTAACCCTTAAAATTAGGCTGTATTTTCTACTGGTAATTTTACCTTCCCTCATTGAAATTGTCCATAAAATGTCAACAGCTCAGCTGTCATTCAGGTTCTACAGTAACTTAGATATGGAATCAAGGTCTGAGTACAGAACACATATTTTGGTATACATTTTTCAGTCTTCATGTCTATGAAAGTATTTTATTAGCATAGGTACCTGATAACCACAAAAAGCTGTAAGTAATCAATAAAGCTATATGTAACAAACACCACTAAAAACTAGTATTAGGATTATTCGATGCCATAAGTTTGCACATACAATACAGGATTGGATTTTTTTTATTATTTTTCTTTTGAGACTGTAAAGACAATTGCTAAAAGATGCTGCCTCTACAGAAATTTAACTGAAATCTGCTCTGCTTGAAATAATTACTATCCCAAAAGACTCGGAACTTGCACACAGCCACAGGCAACAAGGTACTCACATCAAATTGAGCCAAAACAGTTCCAGTGATAAGCCCCTCTGCTAGCTGAATCATGGATTCCCTCAGAGCATTATCATCTTGATGGACACCATCAAGCGGAGATTTCTCAGGGATGTACTGGAAGTCAGGCTCACTCTCCAGCTTCTCCTCCACAACATCATAGACAGCTATAGCAAATAAAGGTATGAACACTCTGACTGAACATGCTGTTTGGCAAGTAAAGTTACATGACTCTAAGTCATTTATTTAAAACAACAAAAAAACCAAGTGTTTCTCCTGTAGAAAAATCCACATCTATTAACACACTGATTTTAGTCCCCATCAGCAAGGGCAAGTAGCCTTTACTGATCATTACAATCCATGACAAAACTATTTTTTTTGTTTAACAGTAATTTTAAGTGAAAGCACATCACTGACTGCTAAAACTTTGATCAAAACTCATGTTATACCCTACCTTGTCTGATGTAACTCCCTAATCTCAGATTCTCACATCATGCCTCTGAAATCATTACAGTTGCATTTACATTTTTACTTTTAATTCACTTTGAACTGATTTTAGGCTTCAGTAATTAGGGCAAGATGTGCAGACCACCTGAGAAAACGGCATTATATATGCCATTATAATGCTATCAATGCTGTACGCGTGCCCTGCCTATAAATAAACTGAAAAATAATGTGCATCTTCTACTACACATAACAGACATGCTGTTTGAAAGCCTGTTATTAAATGATAACCCATGACCACGAAGGAGGAAACTAGCAACTTCTCACTTCTACAACTCAAATTTTTTTATCCAGAATACAAAGATAATCAACACACAAGGGGAAACTGTTTCAGTAAATTTGAAAACAAAGCTAACGATTTTATCTGAAAAAGAAAGTAAGCACACAAAATCTGCAAGACAACTTACACACAGAATGAGAGCACAAGTAAGCGGGGAGCGCAAATAAGTGAATAAAGGAAAAATTGTTTATGAGGTGGCTGAGGTACCCTCCTAAAGTAATTTCAATTATTCCAATTAAACATAATTATTTTTCATTTTGCTTTTTCTTCTGCAACTGTATTATAATTGGGATGTGCCGGAGAATTAAATCCAGTGACCATCTGCTGGCAATGCTCCAACAGCGTATTTCATGAATATATTGCACAAGCTGTTATTTAGACTGCATTTTTAGCACTTTCTTCTATTAAGCCTCCTCAAGTAGAAATGTTACCAGTCATTCTGGATTGTTTTAAAAACATATGGAAGGATTTTGCATGTATTGACCTCCAAAGTCATCCAAACACTGGGTGTTTGGTGAGGGGTTTTTTGTTTGTTTGTGTTTTGTTTTTATTTTCTTTAAGGGAATAACAGCAACCTCAGAAACTGCATTCAATATCCATAGAGCTTTCTGAACATTTTTATCAATGAAAGTGAGAACAAAATTTAAATTAGCTCTCTGTTAGAAATAATTGATCTCTGACTTTCCTATTCATTTTCAACACTTAGTTATGCACAGCTCCTTAGAGTATGGGATCGATCAAGATTTGTACAATACATTGTGTTGTTGCAATTCCTTTTCAAGGAAGAGAATTCTTTCTTACAAAAATGTTGAGCATTCCATCTCAGGACATAAAATGGAGGCTGGCAAATGAAAGCAAGGTGTGGACTTTTTTTTTTTTTAATTATTATTATTATGTACAAATCACTCACCATTGGGTCGAACTAGGAGCACGAGTTCCCCTGAGTGTCTCTCACAGCTAGCTTTAATAAACATAACAACTTGATCATGGGTATGTTCTGCTATATCCCTGCCGTTAATCAGCACAACCTGGTCCCCTTCATTCAAACGTGGGACACAGAGATCAGCCTGCAAGGGCGGGGGGAAGGGGGAGGAAAAAAAGAAAAAATCAAATCTGTAAAACAAGCCATTTCCAATTTCTCACCCTAAAATAGCAACTTAAAGTAACTATACTTGGGGACTTGAATCCTAACAGCCTAGTTGCTATGGTTGCTGCATTGTATTCAAATGATAAATTTAAGTATTACACAACAGTGCCATTCACACGAACAAATCAATTTGCAACTGGGAGATGACTGTCATTGTAACATGTTTTTCAGCAGCTGTTACTCCACTCCTCTGGTTGAAGTAGAAAGCTCCTCTGTTTGAATCACATTTTGCGTGGGCAATTAAAAAGCAGGATGTTCTTATCTTTGAAGGGAAGGGAATAACATGGCAAAGCTTTGTTCAAATCAATTTCATTGGCTTAAATGCTTCAGGTGTGAAATATCGCAACTGTAATGACAAGAGTAAGACAAGGACTGAAGACAATGCACAAATCCCAGTAATCCCAGAGTGAAGAATCATGTGATAAAAATCATTATTATAATCATAGTCTAAAGATTGTTGCAAAAAAGAAAGAGCACATGCTGTCACCAGATATCTTCTCCTTAGAAAATGGATGTTTAAAGCATTCAGCCAAAATTATATACGTTATTAAATATTTCAGAGAGAATAATTAACAGGGACAAAGAACAATGCTCCTGGAAAACATTTTAATAGTTTCAAATAGTCAAAAAAAAAAAAAAGCTGTACTACTTAAATGTTAGCAAATAAACAGTTCACTCTAAAAGGTATAAACAGAACTGACTCCAGTCAGCTGAATACTAGGTCAGTATTTTTGGCAATCAACTGACAAAATATTGTGCCTAGTTTGAAGACACCATTGATAGTCACTAAACACCAGTAATAACAGACAAATCAGACGTGATGAATGATTCATGATGTCTGATTTTAATCTAAATCTTGGCTTTATTCAGCTACATCTGTCACTAAAATAAGAGAGATTTGCTATTTTAGTTATTTTTAACATACTAAAAGACTCTTTCAATATATAATTTATGTGAAATTATATGAATGCCTATATTTAAAAAAAGTAATAAAGTAAATGTATTTTTAGGATGACACAGCTCATGAAACAGTGCATACTGAACATCTGTAATTCCCTGTAATTTTCAGGAATTAAATTTTGTTTCAGTAAGAAAAAAATATTTTTGAGGATTGAAGATCTTTTAAAATACGTTATATAGCCCCATCAAATTCTTACTGCATAATTTGCTTTGTTAGTATAATGGTACAGCACAAACTAATTTTCATAGGCAGCTATGAAATGACTTACAGTTTTGAATACATACTTCAAGATACACAGATATTGCTATCAAGTTTGGTTTTTTGATAACTTACAGGTGTTCCTGGAGCTACCCTGGACACTATTACCGGCATCTTCTGATCGTATCCACCCTTTAAAAACAAATTAATTTAGTAATAAATCGCAAATGTCAGAAAATAATCTTAATAGACATGAAGGGAATAGATGTACTGTTACCTTTACATTGAAGCCAAACCTTCCATTTTCATCTGGTTTCATTCTGATCATAACAAGATTGTCATGGGGGACACCACCATTGGGCTAGTAGACAAAAATTATATTATATTAATATATATTTTGTTCATAGTTAGACTTTGAGGATATTGTATGTAATAATTTTGCAGTTTCCTCATCAAGTAATTGCTCCTGGACACTTGAGAAAACATCAATAGTGCAAACATCTTATCTTGCGCTTTGCATAGAGGGAAAAAGTTACACATTTAAAAGTCTTGGACATAACTAAGTTAAAACTGTGTTCTGTCAAAGCAAGCTCAAAGTAAAGAACAGTATTAAAAAAGACTAATTGGCTTAAGCAGTCTTAAGAAAAACAGTTTACTAAATAGAAACTCCTTAAATTCGTTTTAATTAAGACCGCAGTGAAAAGCCTGCAGTAAGAATGTAATATGATAAAAAATAAGGTAATTGAAGGTATACTTTTGTTTCTATTAACAGCAATATGACAATAATAAGCAAGAACAAGTTTGGCAACAAAATCTTGATTCCATATACCCTATTCCATTTTCAGTGCAGTAGAGTATGAGGAGTGACACATGCTCTGCACTGACCAGGCTCTGACAATACTAGCTGCTTTCTTTCTGGTTTCATTCTGATCACACCACCACTGTTCAAGGAACTACCAATAAACTGGGGAATACTAGATACTTTTTTAATCTCGAAAAATCCACTTAGTGCCATTGAAGTGATTTTTAGTTTGTTCCCATCAATATTTATTTCACAGACTGAACACTAGCTAGTATTTTCATGTAGTTTCTATGGTGAGGATGCAAAGTATTATTAAAGAAATTTGTTTCAAGGAAGTTCTCAATGTTACCAATTACAGCCAAACCATAAGACTCAGAAAGGAAGAAAACAAAAAATCTTATTAAAGCAAGGATTTCTGTATGTAAGAAAGTAAAAGAAGTCTGCTCAACTTGGCTCATAAAAAGTTAACACAATTCCAGGTGTTTTAAGCTCTTGGTTAAAGCAAAACAACCCCCCCGCCCCCCGAACACATTCATAGTAATGAAAAGATGAAAAATTTAAGGAAGGAGAGGAAAGTAACAGCATAAGATATGTTAATGAGAAGGAAGGGTGCTTAGGAAGCCTGATCATATGCAAATCATTTTAGCCTATGTTCACTGGCACGGGAGACCAGACTCGGGTTCCTGGGCAGAATGAACAACAACCAAGTGCTCACCTGCAGCATTTGGCAAATTTTGTGTCATTGCATTCCCCAGACAAAAATGGAATAATAATTTCCTGCTATAACAGGCTATTTTGAGCAGCAGTTTATAATGAAAAACCTGAAGAGAGCACTGTATATCATCATTAACCTGTTTGACTGAAGGGACTCCTGGCCACACCTGTTTTCAAATACTTCTGGACATTCTCAGACTGGATAGTTGGGGATTGCAGATGGAGTAAAAAATTGTCATTCCCGTACCTGTCCTACTACCTTTCTAAATAGATTTTCCATACATACAACAGACGAAAGAAATTCAATAGCTAAATGAAGTCAAAATGGTGAGGGGTTTTCCTTAAAATATTTGAGATGGAGCAGCACAAGAGATTTTAGTGGTGGAGGAACCTGAAGTACATTCTGGTCAGAAAAGCAACTTTGAAAAAAACCACATTCCAAATTCTAAATTTATAATTTCACAAAATTTCAGAGTCATGCTGCGTTCCTTCTTCTCTAATATCCAAAATAAAAAGCCATCAGATCAAATTAGATCTTCAATTACAACAGTGTAATGCCTTAAGCGAGGCTGCATAAATGTGGCCCATTGGACCACAGCGAACAATCACATTGACAATGCACAAAGAAAAAAAAAAAATCTCATTCTCACACAGCTGTGTTGGTTTTGCAGAACTAAAAGGAGTTAAAAAAACAACTAAAAGTTATTTTTGTCAATTTAGTAAAGACAACCGAATACAGAGCAGAAAAACTTGATGAGTAAAGTAGTGTTCTCTTTCAAAACAGAACAGTACTTTAATATGACTCAGGTAAGCACTGACAGAAGACAAAGCTGTTAAAAATTCTGTTTCATTATTTAAAGCAAAATTTTTTACAACATTTCCAAAATGCTCATAAATTTACAAGTTTCACTTTTGTGTGTTTTATTAAAACCCCAGCTATAAAACTAAATATGGGTTTTATGGGAATCTTTGTAACGAGGCCGGAGAGAACACCCTAGGCTTAGAGTTCAGAATGCAAATAAAAATAACCAAAGGCATTTCTAAAATATCAATTTGGGGAGCTGACTCATAATTTTGAATGTCTGAGGTTGGCAAAAATGTTTATACAGTATTTGCCTACATCTGGATGTTAAATAGTTTCCCCATCCTGCAAAACGTTTCTTGTCCCACATCAGTATAAAACCAAGAACTACTTGAAAACTTCTGGAAGGACAAAAATCACAAAAATGGTCAGTGAGATCTCACCTTAGTCAGACAATAATCAACTGACTAGCTTACTCATCTAGCAGGTGCTTAAGTGTGGAAAAAGAACTTTTGCTCACATTTTTACATTCATTGTCACAGGTCTCTTGGTAGAGTCTCTTTCTTGGAAATTCTGATGAGAAATGCAACCACAGATTCAAGAAGCCTCTCCTGACAAAACTGCTCTAGAAGCTGGTAGGCACTTTCAGTTTCGGCTTTTTGATAAAAGCTAGATTAAACACATAGTGTCTGCAATGTCTTCTTTAAAATTGATGGTAGATGACTTCTCAGAGAAGAGGTTAGGTGGAAATTTCTGCATGTGCTGAAAAGCTAATGTTCAAAATATTTGCATATCCATCCCAATGTAACCATTTGATGACAACTGACAAAGGACTGCTCCGGCAGGTGGAAAAAATAGTGGGAGCTAGCAAAGAGACAATATGTATAACAGAAATGCTGCAATGTAATGCACAAACACACCAACTCTCTGAAATGCATCAGAACCAAGCTCATGAAAAGTAGAACTATCATTCTGATAAAAAGCAGAATGGTTAAACTGGATCCAAAAACTTACTGTGGATTTTTCAGGTGATGCAGGAACATCAAATGTTTCATTAATATGGTTATCCAGTTCTTGCTGTGAGTGTGAATGATGAATTTGGTTCCAACTGTTCTTTTTAAATTGTTTGGGTGGTAACGCAGGAGGCTGCCCATCTATAGGAGTCTCTTGAGATCTAAATACCAAAATAGAAGTATGAAGTGGAACGATCGTGAGATATTGACAGTTCTTTCAGGGTTCCAAATAAACTGAAAATGCTAGAAGAAACTCAAGAGTTTGAGAGCTGAATATCTGTATGTATTTTTAGAATCTCAAAAATGTACTGTGGTGGAATAATACTGGAAGTGTATGTTTGGATATGTTACTGCTTTTTTTCTTGACAAGCAACTGTACGCAGCACCAGTAAGTTCATCCTTTACACATGGCTTTTTCTTTTTAAATGGTTTTAGCACTCTTAACCCACTTTATAATGGAAAATTATAAAATTCACTGTATTTATACTCTGCACTCTTGCTAAAAAAAAAAAAATTATTTCTAAAATAGATGTCACTTAATTTCCTCAGTTAGGAAAATCAATTAGTTTGCATTTTAAATTAATGCCTGCAATTTAAATCTTAAAACCAGACACAAGCAGCGTAATAAAGTGCTCCCACACTAGTTTTTGGCTTTTGATCTAAAAATAGGAGGAGTGCAAGTTGAAGACAACTCAACTGTCCCCCTGCATTTATTTGAAATGCCCACTGGAAAAGACAGTGTTAAATTTTAATTTTTCAATTTAAAAGTATACATTTCATGTATACATGTATACATTTCAAAAGAACTTTGTTTTTTTCCCCCCTCTTGAACATAGTCCCCTTTGAAACATGCACAGCTTTGAAACATTTGTAAAAATGGCATTCATTGCATGCATTTTTAGTTGAGTTATAAGACCATTACTGAAGATGAAATAGCAGAAAGTTTCTGTGTTAGATCTGCAAGTACTCTACTGTAGATTAATAAAAATGTTCTCTGTGTTTATGTATAATATGGATAATTTCCTTTATTAGTCCTTTTGGAATAAAAGCTTAACTGTATAATTTGTATTACCTAAATATATGATTCATCTTTCATTACATAGCTTTATATTTAAGATTTAAGAAGAACATTTTGAGAGGCCCAAAAGGGCAGTTAGCACATCGTTCCCATTAACTTAGTTTGAATGCCAGTTTCTAAATACCAGCGAGGATACATGCCTTCCTCCCCAGCGAACCACATTAAAAGGTATTATTAAGTAATTTAACAACTTAAGACAACAGCCACTGATACTAGTGACAAATCCAAAAAACACCAAGAATGAAGTAACAGGTTACAGCTAAATCTAAAGAGAACACCAAAAATGAGGGCCTCCTTTCTTTCTTTCACCCACACCCACGGCGCCTTCCTTGAAGTACTGCGGTGCGCCTCCCTTTGCTAAGGCAGCTTACCACGCAAGCAAAAATACACTGACTTTTTGGACAAGCCTGGGTAGCTCTCTGCTAGTTCAACAAGGTGAACTGGTCCATCACAGGGTCGACCACCACGGGGAAGGGAAGTACACTCCCAGAAGCCAGAAATAGGACACCGCCCCTTTCGTTATCAGCAAGCTGTAGCGGTAACTCATAGCATAGGACCCCCCCTAAAAAGCATGGGTAACCACGTGAGTCGTCCTACTGTATTTAGCTGGTCTAGCCACAGTAAACTGTTAGCAGGGTAAGACTCTCGTTATGAGACAGCATAACATTTCGAGTTGCTGCAGGTTAGAAAACTAAGGCACATATCAAATTCCATACTGTACAATTTGTTTCTATGCAATTAAAGAAAGGCAGATCCTAGACACATGTTTTCAAATAAAAACAAAAAATCAGATCACAATTGTCTTCAGTGATTTCAAATAAAGGATGAACCTCTTTCAAAGAGCATGAAAATTGAATGGGAAATGGAACACTTCACTTTGAAAAACAACATGATTTCCATTTCAGTTTTTAAAAATTTAGTCAATTTTCTTAGAAAACAAAATATAGGTAAAATTTTTTTGTCAATGTATGAAAACAGTACATTTGAAAAGATCCTAACAATGTTTTATCTGTATGTTGTTGCTTAATTTCAACTTTCAGAAGATAATTTTTTTTCATGCAGTGAAAAAGGAAAAAAAAAAAGTACTAATTACTCAGTATCTGATGTCTGAAGACTCTCATGTTCAAAACACATTAGGGAATAAAAATAATACTTCTTAACACTTTTCAATGCAAGTGACAGTAAAACAGAGCATATCATCCTCATATTTTATTCTTCAGGATAAGCAGCTTTTCTAAATTCATTTTTTTGTGGAGAAAGAGAAAAATATGATGATTGCCAACATTTGCAAAATGAATTTTCAAGGCAGCTATAAATTATTTAGACATTGACTTAAAGGTCACCCAGAGTTTTTTATTCATTCAAGTCTGGCCAGCACAGACTCAGCCTTTTAAGTGAAGGGCAACATAGTTATGTATTTTCCTGCAAACAATTATTCCTGAGAGTTTTAAACTGAATAAAAAAGGAACAGAAAACATGGAGTAGAGAGACAAAAGAAGTCATTCCGATAGAAGTAAAAGATGGGATCTTATGTTTGACTAGATGTCTGTACATACACGTCAACAAACACAAATAAATTCCTACCGAACCTACAAACTTATAGAAAAGATTTGAAAAGTTACTTAAATGAGCATTTTAGAAGCAGCAATGCCAGTACTGTAATATATTAGCATAATGAATTGTGAGAACTAACAATCAAGCCTTGGGCAAAAACTTCATTGCTTTATATTTGCCCAGTCAGCTTTGAATTTCCTTATGAATGCTTAGACAATGGCAGTGAAAGCAGCCTATTTTGCAGGCAAAGCAGCTCCCTGTTACTGCATTCAGCAATTTACATAATAATAAAATAACACACAAACCCTGGCACTGACAAGCTTTGGGTATTTTTGTGACAGATATCCGGTCTGACCTTTTTTTTTAATATATTAAGCAAAAGTTTCATACACACCCCATAAATTTATTAAACTAAACACGTATCACGTGCTTTTGGAATTTAAGGTTATAATTACCTCAGGGAACTACAAGCAGAAATCTCCCAATTTAGTTTTGAATAGCACATGCAGATAAAGAAAAAAAAATGTGGAATTAAAAGTTGTATTAGTTAAGCTATAATATCCTTCTAAACTGCATTGAAACTCTAATTTCTTTTGCTATGTTGACTCCAAACTCAAAGAGATCACTACACCTACTGCCTGTCAGGTTAGCCCCTCTGACTTCTTACATATGTAAATTTGATCAATAAATAAAAATTCCCAACAAATTAGCAGATGGACTCCTCAAATCTTTTCACTCAGAAAGGTCAAATTGTTTAAGAAATAGCTTTTTGGACTGTAAACCAATATAATTTTAAACTATATAGCTAATATGAACTTCATAACTACTACTTTCTTCCGTAAATCTCAAATCTTGAATCAATAACATCACCTGAAACTTTCAGAAGACCCTAATGGGGTTCATGTATTTTTGACAGTCAACATTCTCATTCTTAAAAATATCTTATGCTAGATATCTATGCTGGGAGATTAAATTCCACTTTTAAGCTTCCAACAAGAGAAAAAACAAAAAAAACCCCAAAACTTAGTGATGGAAGAGCAATAGTTTTTCTGCTTGGGCATAAAGAGTGCAAAATCATGAAAAAGAACAGCCATAGTTGCATAACCAATTTACAAAACCACTCCCTCTCTTTTTAAGACTCATTTCTATGGTGACTTACACAAGAAATCAGGTATTAAATAAACAAATCCCAAGGACACTCAGGAACATCTTTTACAACTTAACTTAGAGTAAAGGCATATGAATAAAAGAGAATATTTAAGAATTGTGCTTACTTCACTGTATCACTCTATCATTCAGTAAGTGTTTCTCATAACTGACTTCAGTTGAAAGTCTTGGAACAGAAGGAACCTGACCCTGTGTGGCCTTTGTACAGCAAAACTCTAATATGAGAAAAGATTCACAAATGTTCCAGTTTTGAGACTCCCTTGCCATGTGAATAGGTTAAAAAAGCCCAACAAAAAGGGGGATTTTATATTATTAGGCCAAATTACTGTTTTGTAACTCTGAAAGCTAAATAACTAGCTGATGGTCAATTTGTAACTATTGTACCCTATCATAAAAAGCATCTTGTGTTATTTTACAAAACTTTAAAAATTTTGTATTCTATTTTCCTCCCCAAAGTTACGCACAGTTGTTAAAACTGAAGGTACAGTCCAAGCAAGGTTTTAAAATGGTGTTCAAATACCTTCCCAGAGTAATTTTTCCTGAAACACACGATTTGTTTATAAACATGTAATTATGTATGTGCTGTTTTATAGTTCTCAGATGGTTTTTAAATCATCTGCACAATTTCCTTGCTAACAGAGATTATACAAAGTTATGTGGGCAAGTTTAGCATTACATGTATAGCTACATATAAGACGGTACTGTGGCAGCGTTAATAACGTGTATATTGCGCACTTTTTTCCACCAATTAATCTGTACTTTAGCCACAAGTTATTGAGTAGTTCAAATCTTTGAATAACTCAACGTTTTTTTGTTTGTCATCCTTCTGGACTTAATATACAATAATAGTTTTTATTTTGCCCACCATAGCATAGTAAACTTAAGTATCAAGAATATTCAGCATAACAGAAAAAAAGCCTGATAGTGCTGTCTTAAAAAAAAAAAATATATATACTCTATAACAATATACAAAACATACTATGAACCTCAGAATGCTGGGGTGCTAAAAAGGTATTTGGCTAAGTAATTTGTAAAGCTCACTCGTACTTCTGTGCCTTAACAAAAAGCAAAATTTCCAAACTCATGGGAATTAAAAACTTTTATCACAAAACAACATACTTCAGTTCTATCAGAAAAATAACTTTCACTTCCACATCCAGACATTGATGGTCACATTAAAGCAAACACACATTTTGGGTGGGTGGGGAAGGTATTGTAATCCTGCACCAGGAACATGTCAGATATAGGTCTTTACTTCTGTATCATTTAATTTTCAGTAAGACCTATACTGATACTCCCTAAACAACAGCTACCCTTTTATTAGATTTTCTGGCTCTCCCTGACCCAATTTAACACTGAATTCTTAACGGCAAAGATTTCTGTCTTATCTTCAGAAGCTCTGCATGCTACCATACAGTAACGACCAACAGAACTTACGGTGATGATTCCAGTATGATGCTATTAGCCTGGGTGGAAGACGGAGATCTGTGATTTACAAATACTTCACTTGGGGAAGTGTGAACTACATGGTCCACTAAATGTCCAACTGATGAGGGTCGTAACCGGGCTCCTTCTTGAGTGAAGGCAGAGTTGCGACTAAGAGGGAAAGCATAGCAGTGCAATGTGAAAAGAATATTATTATTAATCTACATTTCTTATACCACTACAAAGGAATGCTAAAATAATTACTTCCTCTCAGTGCAAGCATATGTTCATATACATATTTTTATTAAATAATTTAAGCTTTCAAAAATCACTGAAACAATTACGTTGTCAGATCAACATGCTATATTTCATAATTTTCTTTTTAAAAGTGTTCAAAAAACATTTTCATAAACACTAAATGGCCAATATTTGTCTTTTTTTAATTAAAAAATCCTGAAAGTATTATGGTCCAATGAACAGGCTACTGGACTGACAGTCCAGTCAATGAGAAGAAAAATGAATCCCCAAGAAGAAAAATCCTGGCTCTGTTCATGGCAGAACTTAACGAGAATTCATTAAGATGAACATTTTACCCCCTGCACCTTCTCCTGGAAGAATCATAAGCTTTCCACTAAGAGTCTTATAATTTCTGTGACATGAAATTTTCCCATTTGAAAACTAGCATAGTGACATAGGCATCTCTCTTAAAATGGTTTGAAACATGAATGATTAAGTTATGTAATGCTATAAGCATCATTATTACACAATTTTTACAATAATTTTTAAATGCTACAGATACTTACAACAACAGTCTTTTGAATAATATGCTGCAATGCCAAAGAATCTTAAAACCTTCTGGTTTACGCAATACAAAATTGGATAATACCGATTCTTAAGCCAGTTTCAACACACCGAGGAAATTGGTTATTTTCCAAAAGAAATCAGGAATGATTTTTCACTTACTATAAACATAAAACAGAAAGCTCTATCGTGTGAAAAGAGTAAGCTTTGAAAGGTAATGCAGAAAAACTGAGGGAAATAAACCTGCAAGGATTTCTGATTAAGTAATTTTCCCCAATGTTTTAAGAAGTGGTAGTAACCAGAATCAATTATTTCTAAAATACCACACAGATTTTATTATCCTTTTTTTTTCTTAGCCAAATGAACAATTTAGTTTTAACTGTGCTTGAGAAAACTCAAGCTCCCAAATTTAGGGTAGTGTGCTACATATTACACTTTTTAGAGTTTGAGTGAGAAGCACCTAAAATTCACCCCCAAATAGTTTTTCTTATCTGGAGCTAAATGTTCCAGAGAACGACTCAGCACATAATTTGTGAAGTTATTTGTCTCTGTAATGCATTAATCCTTTTATTACACAAGTAGGTCACTCACATTAGAGGTAGAAAGTCACTTCTAGCGAGAGAAGATTTGATGCTACTTACTGATTTGGGGTTCCAGGTGGAGACCGTGATGGTAGGCTCTGTGTTTCCAACCTATCATCAGACAGTGAGTTCCTACTCACTACTTCCCAGTCCATCCCACTCAATAATTTCCGTGCCAAGGGTTTACTGGGCGATCTAGAAGAAGAAAGTAAAATGACAAACCAAAAATTACATGAGGTAAGAACAAAATTACATAAAATTCACCACAATGAAACTGTGGATGTTCTATCATAGGAAACCAAATTATATGGACGAAAGAAAATGTAATAATGCAAAACTATATTTACATGGGCAGTTCTGTATTTTCCTCAATATATTGTAATTCATTTTCTGTACTTCGTACAGGAATATCAATGAAAAACAGTAATGAAATACTGTTGGCTGGGAGTGAGACAGGCAAGATGGAAGAGGAACCCACTAAAGTTCACTAGGCATTTCTAATGCCTCAAAAAGAATCTGACTTCAACAGAATAGTCAGAGAGGTCTGAACTTAAAAATGGGGGTGGGGAGGGTGGGTGGGTGGAACACCAAGCCAAAAAACCTCTAAGTAATACAACTATTCAGCCATCTCAGGAAAAATAAAGCAGTGGAAACATCAGCCCAAAAAAACTCCCACAGAACTGAGAATGGGGTAATCATCAATATGGCAACAGAGCAGCTGGGTTTTGTTTACTCATCAGGGATTTCCATCAAGGTGACATGCTTCCTTCCAGAACATGTTCTGTCACCTGTAAGGTAGATGAATCATCCTATTTAAACTCCTTTGTGGGTAACCAAACTTCATTTGGTTTTGTGCCAGAAATGTCCTTCAGGTTAAAGGTCGTTATCGCCAGTGTTTTTATACAGAAGGAATTGTATTTTCTACTCGTTGCCCTTTCTCGATATTGAGGAAACTTTTTCTTCTCATTCTCCAGTCATCTCAGGACACGTACAATCCCCTTCTGCTGTTTCTTTCACCTATTTCTTAAGCACAAACGAGACCATACTTGCAATCTCTCATGAAATAGTATATTCCCTTTTTACACTGGAAATCATCAAATGAATCATTCAAGAATTGTGGTTGCTTTTTTCTTAGCATCACATGGGATGGTTCAGTCATCCCGCGACTAAACATACCCAGATTTTTGCTGTTTGTTGTTTTCAACTGAAAATTCCTTAGCCAAGAACAAAAATTCTTTTAAACAATCCTTATATATATGTCCTCTGTATTTTACGTTACTGGGTTTTTACTTTACTTCTACTACTTTGATGGTGCTATATAGTTCAAATTTCTCCTCTATCATTACCCAGCCCTCTCTTGTTCCAGTGATACCTCAATTTTATCAGTCTTTTGTGCCACGATCATTTCATTCCCATGTGCCTTTATATTCTATCACTGTTCTCTACTCTCCAGCTTTGTACAATGAGGTGACAACATATTATTGTATCAGCGTAACTCCTCCACTTCTTTCACCAGCTCCATACACCCATACCACAAAATAACTTCTGCCTGTGCTGTTCTTGGGACACATGGTAACTGTTCTTTATCTTCTTCTTATCATTATCACCTTACCAACTTACTGAAAGTGCAAGTCCAGAAAGAAGGAACTTTGAGAAATTAAGGAACTACCCGCACACAAATTACATATCCTTGTGAAAATGAGAACCTTAGTTACAAATACATTTTTGCTTCTCACGGAACTTAAAACTCAATGCAAGCCACCACCTTAAGCAGACTGTCCTCAGTATTATCAAAAAAGTCTACAACAATAACCAACCAAGCGTCATATCGAATAATCCATCTTCACATGCAGAAATACAAAAGTCCTATTAATGTCAACAGTGTTTGTTTGATATTAAAGGAGTCGTGATCTGTGTGTCGAGGGTTTATTTTTGTTTTTACACCCCCAAACAGTTCTGAACATGTATTGCATGCTGCTTTGCTGCTCTAAAGACTTACTGAATAATAGCTGACAAATTTCAGACAGTTAAGTGAGATGGGCTATTCTAAATACTACTATTTCAGGTCTTATTCTACTTGGGAAAAAAATCTAATGCTATATTGATATTTGAAAACAGGGAAAATACAAATTATTTAATTCCTGAGGAAAAACACATCCAGTTTCTTAGCATGTATTCTAAGCAGTATTAATTTGATAGTTTAGTAATTAGCTTGATAGCATGTCAATTAAACAACATTTCAATTTTTGTAATTTGCTTCAAATGTGAGCAACTCAAACCACTTACACATTTTCCTTCATAAACCAGCAATTTTGAGCAGTTCTGAGCAGGTAAAATAACAAGAAACCAGCAGAACTGAAATGCATGTCTAATGTTACCATTCATTATTCCTTTATTAATCAAAGCTATCATTAGCTAGACTTTGCTGACAGCATGCTTGCAGTCAACAGATTAGCACCAAGGGCCAGCTCTGCCAAGAGGCAGATTCTACTAACCAAAGAACAGGCTGAGGGAAAAATGCAGAGGAACATAATATATCCAATGCTAAATTAAGTAAATACAGGACTGCTGGTACGGTATTTTCTGACAGACACGTAAAGGCAGCTATTGAACCTTATTTACCTCCAGTGAAAAAGCAACAAGTAGACTACAGGAAAGTTGGTGGGTTTTTGGTTTTTTTTTTTTTTTTTTTTTTAATTTTTTTTTTTAAACGTGCAACAACAGTGAAAGGGCACTATCCTTGCCTGTATTAAACAAATTAAATTACAGAGAGAGACACAAAAGTATATAGGGAGAGGAAAAAACAAGTTTTTCCAAAAATTAAATTCCTGATTGCTTCAAAAAAAAGCCACCGCATTGTATCTTAAGTCATAGTTTGTAACTACATTTTTGAAAACTTCCTCAATCTATGCAACAAATGAACATAACTCTAAAATGAGAAGCATCATGTTCTTCCCCATCAAAAAAATCCAATGTTAAGAAAACTCACCTTTTACTGCGGATAGGGTCTGGTCTTTCAGAAACAATACCTTACTACCATGATAAACAGCTGCAGAGTTTATCAGCAAAGGTTCGTTTCAATTATTTTATTAACAGCTCTAACCTCAGAGTCCCACCCACTCATGTTTGTTGCCTCCATTTCCTGTCTTTGCAGAAATTTCAAAGAAAAAATTACCACACTGCAGCTCCGAACTTCTCAGTGCTGTGGCTTTTTGATACTAGTTCTCCTGCCAACACTTCTAAATCTAACAATGTTATTTTTTTATTAACTTTTAAGATATGTTGTGAAATATTCCTGCAAATTTCTCCTGTATCATTAATTCCTCACAATATTCAAAAAACTTTCTTGTGCCAGAGTGCAGCTGAGGAGATGGGAGGGGGGGAGTAAGCTGTAGAAAACTTTCTAAATGCTTTGATAAATTTTGAAATTCTAAATTCCGCGTTTGTCTGCTCAGTCTGGATGCTTCCATTGCTCCTCAGCACAGGGATCTGCTAGTTAACACAGAGTAAACTATTTTCAGATTTATTTTTTGGTGCATCTGCAGAGACATTCCTAAAAAAGTTGGAAGAAATCCTATCTATCTGAGCAGGGACAGAGACCAAAAACTTTACCTGCCCCCAAAATCAAAAACAGTCTTACAAGCTATGATACTATGTCAAATAAAAAAAAAAAACCAACCAAACAAAAAAACCCCCCACAAGTAGCAGGGATGATATTACATAATGCAACTTAAAAAAAAAAGCATGACAAATTATATTAGCTCAGCTACAGTACACAAAAGCTTTCAAAGACAGAATTTGTTTTGCATCCCACAGCTGAAGTGCTAAATTCTCACAGGCGCTGGGAAAGAAACAGTGTATTGTTTGGGAATACATGTGGGAATCTTTTAAATCATTTCTGTCCCAAAAAGAAATATAACCTGGAGCCACAGCCTCGCTTTGTATTTTGACAAGGAGTACAGGGAATGTGTTTCTCAGCAAAACTGGCAACTACTGCTTCAGACAGAGAGACTGAAACTGTACACAAATCTGCAGATACGCCACAAATGACACATGCAAGTTTAAAGCAATGAGGAATTATTTAATTAACCTGAATAAATGCATGGTTGAAGCAAGATTGGATTTTTTGAAACAGAGATTGCAACTTAATGTTAGGGAGTTTGCAAATACAAATGACTGACTGAGATACCCACTCACTATGATACAACGTGCATAAACTACCTTCTCTCAGCTCCAGTACACACCATCAGAACCGAACAGAATTAGAATATTTTGCAAGGACTCTAAGAGACAACAGTGCTCTCTAAGAAATCTCTCAATTCATTACTTGATCGAACTTTTTTCACTTTTATTATCTACTTTCACTTTTATTATGCTCCTGGGAATTCTTATGGGTTTTCTTGGGTTGTGAATATCCTGCAACAAATGAGGCCAAGAGAATAGTTGTAATGAAGATGAAAAAAAAAAATCTAAACAACTGTAGCAAGAGTCTTCTAAATGCTGAAGTTAGTGCTGCATGAAGATTAAGAAAACAGCATCTACAGTATGTATCAAATTTATCACAGACTATCTCCTTCACAGTAATAGATTTCAATTTTTAAAATTAATTTTTAAATGTTTTTATGATTTGGGGAAAAAAAAAAAAATCCATGAATACTACTTCAGCTAATTTTAAAGTTAGATCCTGAGGACAAACAGCTAAGCCTGCTAATTGTAGGCTGTTTGTTTTATTCAAATGGCTGTTAAGAAATTTTATTTCCATGTCTTGTGCTCTGTATCTATGTTCCGCTTAGTGTGCAAAGGCTAGATGATCATTGCTTGTGGCACCATTTCCCAACTTAGAACAAATAGATCACTCAAATAACATCTCTATGTAACCATTGGTGTTATTTTCTTACAATTAAATGATTCAAAAGTTTGCTTAGACAGTATTAGCTCAAGTAAGGCAGTTTCTAGCTGGATATTGATGAGAAAACAGAGTGTAAATCTGGATAGCTCTAGAAAAAAAATCCTGAAAACATCTTTTTTTTTTTATCTTGAATAAATCTTCTGATGTGGTAATAATACAAGCAACAGTAATTATTTAAATTTTTTATGCGTCCACTTAATTCTCAAGAAAGACCTGAGTGTATTGCTAGCACGCTACTGGTTTCATAACAAAAGGCAACCAATACCTAGCAGAACTTTAAAAAGCAACTAAAACAAGCCCGCTGCTTGACAGCTTAAAAAGCTGTTCAACAACACGATGACTTTGAGAAAGACACATTGAGAAAGAAAAAGGCAGGTTCCAGGAACAAAAACCACATATACCTGGAAAACCTTAAAAAGCAAAATTTATCCTCTGTATGAATACAAAAGGGCTAACACCTACTCACTATTTCAACTTGAAATGTAAATGTTTAGAAAACAAGATAGAGATAAAGTTCTTAGAGTTAGAGATAATGTTCTTAGACTAAGCTGCTTGAACCACAAGGTGTTCTAGGTATGTCTTGTATTTCAAGTTTTTTCACCCTTGAAAATATTCAGTCTTTAAATTTGAAAATGCATTAATTGCACACTGTGATGAGGAGGACAGAGGAAGAAACAGACAATCTATTAAAAGTCTTTTAAGGTGTATTTGTTACAATACGCCATTTATTTCAGTTCACTGACGTACACATATACGCCTCAGACATTTATCAGTCATCAACATTACTAAACAACTCAAAAGGTGAGGATAAATGCTGTATTCCTTAATCTAAAAGCAACAGTGGAAAGTAAAATTACTGAGGACAGAAGAGCCAAGTATTTTATTAACTAAAAAAAGACAAAAAGACTTGAGAAAACATCAGAGCAATTCTAGCCATGGCTTTCAATTTTATCCAGAGTATGTATTACAAAATACAAGTGACCCCAGCACCACTTGTTCAGTTTTGACTCAAAGGGAAGAGTGCCATCTACTGAATAAGAGTTTCTAAATCGATAAATATACTCGTCAAAACCAAGTATCAGCTCTCCTCCACCCTACTTACTTGTGGGGAATTACTAAGTTCGGAGTGCAACAAGAAAAATAGTTTTTAACTGATTTGTAACTGTCATTTAAATAAATAAAACTCAGTTGTCAGTGTTGAGTCTTCTGAGTACTAAAAAAGTTGCCCCAAGTAAAAATCTAACCAGGCTCCCAAAGTAAATTAAATAGAGCAAAAAATAATTCTACAGCACACAGAGCAAATTGGTCTTATAAAAATCTACCTGTTGAACAAACATATCACAGCGCTTCTGCCCTCAAATTCTAATACGGAGCTGGGTATCTACGGTGTGCCCAGCTAAAAACTCAAATTCTATTACATTGCACAGGGGGAAAAAAGGGGGCGGGGACAGACGTGCGGCAAAGGGCAGGGAATCAAGGCAGAATTCACCAATGCTCTGAAAAACATTGTTTGCAGGTACTTAAGAAAGATTGCTGGGCTTATTACTAAAAGTCTGCCAGCATAAATTTGAACTCCAGAGTTCCTTAAGGGATAACTATGGTAAAAGACATTCCCCATCTCAGTAAAAGTATAAGCATAAAAAAAAGCATGGAGCACGCTCCCTGCTCATAAGGATTCTTTCTATTAATGATCAGAGCAGACTGCCAAACGGATGCAGCAGCAGTTGTACTTTTGAATATTGTATCATCACTTCCGAATGAAGAACTAAATCTATGTCTTGACTGTTTTCTTGTAATCACTAAACCCCTCAGGAGTCTGAAACACAATTAAGTAATAGATTCTATGATTAGCCAACTACTCTGTGACAGAAGCAGCTCACTCCCAGTCAAATTTTTTCATAGTAAAATACCTCATTGGGACTATAGTGATAAAGCTGTTCGCACCAAATCAGACATTCAGAGTACCTTATTCTAAAGGAAATATGTGTGTACAGTTGTAGGTTGTTATCAGGGATAAAACATACCCAATAACTCAATATTTTAATGGAATAGTTAAAGAGACCATTCTTTGCAACAAAGACAGCACAGAGAGGGCTAGTACATGTAACAACAAACAGATGGAAGGCAATTCTGAATTTTAGAAATATATATAGGGGGAATTATTAAGGAATACCTTTATTAACTTCTACGTCTTACGATTCTCCCCCATTTCTGGCTGCCCCAAAGAGACACTCCCCCATATCAAAATTAAACTCCTTAATATAGTTAAGTCAAGCCACCAGCAACAGTCAACAACAGTTACTCTTTATTTTACATTTTTGCAAACAGAGAACAATGATCCCATAACATCTTAAAAAATACAAACAGAAGACTTACTGATCCTGTACAAATATAAATTGCTTACCTTGCAAATACCCTGTCTTTGTTTGCTCTTTCTTTACCATACTGCACAGACTGGACCTCTGTTCTCCCACTGGAAAACAAAACAAAACAAAACCACTAAATGCAACAAACTTAGGATAACAATTTCTCACTTAAAATTGAACCACCTCAACAAAAAAAACCCTAAATTCTATTTTCAGTCATGCTCAAGCAATTGCGCTAGCTTCAGTACAGTATAACTTTAGACAGCATTTGGGTAAGTGTAGGTCTTCTTTCCCACTAGAGTCTAACTGTAACAAAGACCAATTAATTTTAGGCATAACATAAAGCTTTCTCTTCTCTTCCTTTTTCTTCTTATCGAAAGCAATAAGAAAGTTCTGCTTGGATCTTTGGATAACACTTAACACTGTAATCTTTCCTGACATAGCCACAATCAAAAGTTACAGCATCTCCTTCGTACTCCTCGTAAACTAGTCCCTGAATTGCTAATAACTTAAGTCGCTACTTAGTTCAGCAAAATATCATGAAGAAATTAGATGATAAGCACATCAGGATTGTATTAGTCTACGCAACTTGTCAAAACCAAGATTAGAACTTGGAACTTGTTGTCTTTTCATGTAAGACCAGATGTCTGGTGTCAAATCAAAGATCCTTTATAATATTTCATAATCTCTGTTTTTAAAAAAAAACACAAATTTTTTTTTGAGTGTTTATCAGCAGTTAAGAATTGGTGGCAAGATACCAGGCAAAACTCCCTCGTGCAGCCACTTCCCCATTTGTAACTACATACCAAGACATAGAGTCAGAGGATACATGTCCTAAAAGGAATCTGATACTTAAAACTCTGCTCTTTTCTGTCCCTTACAGGGACATTTACACTACGAAATGAAAGAATAATTAGCTATTTTCATATTCATATTACAGAACTACTGGATGTGTGAAGGCTGGAGAAATGGGCCAAATGGAATCTCACAAAATTCAGTGAAGGGAAACGCAAAGACCCACACCTGGGGAGGAATAACCCCATGCACAGGCTGAGGGCCAACTAGCCGGAAAGCAGGTTTACTCAACACTGGTGAGACCACATCTGCAGTGCTGTGTCGAGTTCTAGGGTCCCCCAAGTCAAGCAAAGGGCCACTAAGACAATTAAGGGTCTGGAGCATCTGATGTATGAGGAGAGGCTGATAGAGCTGGGACTGTTCAGCCTCAGGAAGAGAAGGCTCAGGGGGATTCAAATGAGTGTGTATAAGTGCCTGAAGTAGAAAGACTCTTCTCAAGGGAGCCCAGAGACAGGACAAGAGGCAATGAGCACAAACTGAAATATGAGATATCCTACTTAAACAGAGGGGGGAAAAACAACAACAACAAAAACATGAAACAAAAACTTTTTTACTGTTAAGGTGGTCAAACACTGGACCAGGTTGCTCAGAGATGGAGTGGAGCCTCCATCCTTGGAGAGACTCAAAACCTGGTTCGTTTGGACATAGACCTAGGCAACCTGCTATAGTGGACCCTGTTTGAACAGGGCATTGGACTAGACAAGTATCCAGAGCTGCCTTCCAACTTCTGCCATGCTGCGATTCTAAGAAATCTCTCTTTTCAAACCTGCTGCCTGCTAACTTCCTGGAGTTACACATTTTTAACTCTGACAAGCAGCAAATGGTCTGTATTTTCCTCTATTCCTTTGCAGTAACTCTAACATTGTATTTGTCTTTCTCTAACTGCTGCTAATAATTGATTTAACGTTTTCAGAGAACTAACTACAAAGCTCCAAGACAGTAATAGCTTATTTATAATCGATGTTCCTCCTCTTTTCTCTCCCTGTGTAGATTATTTTGCATTTTTGGACATGGAACTTGATCTACCATTTTATTGTCTACTCACCCATCATTGCGACATACCACCGAAACTTTCTACGGTCAACTTCAGCTTTTACTACAAAAACCTGTATCTCTTCAGTGGTAACTTCCTTTGCTGTGAAGAATGGACCTACTTGTTTCCCATCTGGTTAGAACAGTTGCTAATACACAATAAAACTCTTCTTGTTTTGGCAGTTTAACTTCTTTAATGAGTATTTGGTGAGGAATACTATTAGAACCACTTTGAAAATCCAAGGACAGTGTACAGAAGTCAGATTTTCTCATCAGTAGTCTTCTTGATCCCTCCTGGAAGCTCTTTTTTTTTTTTTTTTTTCCCTTTTTTTAAAAAAAACCTTGCTTTAAAATTTGCTGCATTAGAATCTTTTAGTCCAACGGATATAACAGATTACGAAACACATTTAATAGTTCAACCATTTCATGTCTGATTTCTTTCAGAACTGGAGATAATTCTGTCTAGCCCTGGCAGTTTAGTATTTTATTAGTCTGTTTTAATCACAGAAATGTTGGCTAGAAGTCTCTAGCCCAATCTCCTGCTAACACTAGGTCATGTCTGGCCATGGCTTTGTCTAGCCAAGTTTTGAAAGCCTCCAAAAATAGAGATCCCGCAACCTCTCTGGGTAACTTGTTCCAGTAAGGCACGACCCTTCTAGAAAAACAAAAACCCAAAAACTCTTCCTAATGTCCAGCTAGAATCTTTAAGGTGAAATTTGTGGCTGTTGCCCCTTGTTCTATCACCTGCCATTACCAGCACAAGTTTGGCTCTATCATTTCTGAAACTGCCCTTGAAGTAGCTTTAGGCTTGCTACTAAATGCTCCCTCAGCTTCCTCTTCACCAGATTAAACAAGCCCAGTGCCCTTAACCTCTCCTTGTGTGCCATGTTACTACTATTATGCTGCTTAAACAATCTCTCAAACTACTTGCAGAAATTCTAGCCTTTTGGCTGCTTCATTAACTTTAATGACCTTCTTCATTTTTATGCAGTTTCCCTTTTCATCTTACATTAATATAAGCTGAATATCATCATCTAAGAGCTATTCTGTAATAGTAACCACAATGATTCAATTTCAAAATCTTTACAGAAATGAAAAAGTTCCCTCAAATTCACTACAACAACATTGAACCAAGTCTCAAACACTGTTCAGGATCACAGAATGCTGTTTCTCAGATGGGTGCTGTGAATGCTGGTCAAAAAACCAGATGGTATAAAAATTTAGCCACTGAATTACTTTCCTCTATACATTTATGCAATTCACAAGTATAACAGAAATAGTCTGTTACTGTGTTTTCTAGCTTTTCATCATCTCCGTTTGTACATCACAGACACTGTTGCCATTTTAGATGGACGATTAGTAGTAGCTCCATTATTCTCTACTTCAGGCACGATTTAAACTATCGGCATTCTGCATTACTTGCAGAGTCAACTCAATTACTTAACTAAGAATTTTTTTTTATAAAAAGCATAAAACACTTTAAAAACCAACTTTAAAAACCACCCACTCCATCATTAGAACAGAAATTACACTTGGGGATTACACAAGTTATTCCACAGTCATTCTTTGTACCTCCAAGCTTTTTGCCTATTATGTCAAGTTCATGCTTAAAAGTTATGGACTTAATTTCATCCTTATTTTCTAAACTTCTGGTTTTGGTGCAGAACATGCATGTCTTTTGTCTTCACCTAGTGGCCTATTTGTATGCATGTAGCTTAAGTGCGCTTTACTCGTACAAGCTTCCTTTCATTGGTTTCTATTTGATCTTTATTTAGGTCTGTTTTGTTGCTGCACACAAGGTCTGAGATCCATCAGTTTTCAAAAACACCAGGCCAAAGATTTTGAAGTTCTGAGACAACATTTTTAAGATAAACATAACCCAGCAGGTAAGCAGGTGAAGAAATGCAGCTTGTGAGACAATCTCAGAGTACTAGCTCAATAACGACTGCTAAATAATACAATAATTATATTTCCAAGATATCCTAGAAAATTACTGACAACATTTGAAACTTGGGTCAACAGGGGAGGGGAACAGCTGCAGGATTCAAAAGCTACTTGAATTATGGCACCTTTTAATATAGATTCAAAATAATTCCCTATGTTTATTGGATGAGTTGCCTGTTCTCTTATATTCTTTCCCATATATTTCAAATCAGCACTTACCAGTACCGGAACTTGGAACCCAAAGTGAAATAATGTGCAAAAAAGTTCTTCTGAGGGGGGAGTGGTCTGTCCAAACGGAAGAACGTGTGATGTTCAACACAAGCTTTCCACAAATTCTTACATGCTCGGTAATTCACCATATTGAATCCCAGTAACGTTTCTCTAGATTCATGCTAAAAATGAGAAAAAATTATTTCAGATAAAAATTATTCCCACTTACTTTTAAAATTAAGATAAATACTGTTAGCTTTGGTTTTGTTTTTTTTTAATTATGCTTTTTGAAGTGGTTGTCTAATTCTACATTAACTTTATGTACTACAAACCCTTTTAAAATATCTCTAAGTTTTCTTTAAAGGAATTTTTTTTTCTTTTTTTTTTAAATGAGCCTGCTCAAAGATTAACAGTCTGTTTACTGATATTGAAACAAGTCTAGATGGGAAGAAATGGTCTCAAAAGGTAGGACCCAAACTACATTAAAAAATTTCTGTGATTCAAGAACTCAAAGGCAACATGCCTCCCTGTTTCAAGATTACTACAGTTAAGACGAGGAATTGTCATGCACACATGCCAATTAGAGATTGGGAACAGGTATTGATCTCAAAAGCAACTGATGTGCCTACTTCTAAATGATTAATTAAGTTCCTGGTAAAAGAAAGAAGCAAAATTGCAAAGCAAGCTAAGCTATTCTGCCTGTTGAGGGAGCTTGATTACAACCTTTGTAGGTCAGAAAACATCATCAGCACTCTGCTTTCTCTTCACAGTACTAAATCCTCCACAACATTTAGTACACCTTAACTGTTTTTACTTAGCAGTAAACTCCTCTTCCAAGTTAAGCTTTTGCTGGCCTGCTTTAATCTTTAGATCTGCTGAGATACCGGGGCATAGACCTGCAACTCTTCTCCCAGTGTTGTCGTCGTGTCTAACGACGATGTATTTTCAGCCACATGATGAATTTAGGGTAAAGAATAAAATGGATTTTAAAAGTAAACAGCAAATTCTGAGTATCTATTGATGAAATTCAAGTAATTATATGCAAGAAACTAAAACCTAATATTTTACTTCAATTTACAAAAATTACTTATATCTCTCTTCTTAATTTCCAAGTATTGCCAACTGTTCCCTGTATTTTCTAGACATGTTAACAGAAGTACTTAAAAGTCGCAAACAAAGTAAGAGAAATTAAGTCCATTACCTATTCAGTTAAAAAAGGCTTTATCAACAATGTAAATGTACAATAATATAAACAAGATATATTACTATTCTGCAAGAGAGCAACTATGTAAAATTATGGACTGCCTCATCTGGATCCAGTAAAGGACAAACCAGCTACGATTTTAGATTCCAGCAAAAAGTTCTCATGATGTAGCAAATTTTAATGCTCTGTCAGCCTTTTACACTTTTGGAAAAGAGAATTTGACAAGTTATATGAGCTGATGTTCATGCATTTTCATGTCACTCAAAGCATTATAACTATGGGTTGGTGGGAGGAGGAATCCTGCTGTTTCCCCTGGTTTGTATTCCAGAGAACGAGCTGATCTGATTCTCATGCCACCATCTGATCACTAGGATCAGACATGAAGCATGAAGGAGGAGATGGTATCGCATGATGAGAGGGAGCTGCAGCTAGATCAGCTTAATTGCAATGCGAAACAGCACTTTCACAGGAACTTGGTGTGTTAGAGCTTTAAAGGTACCTTAACAATAGTTCTATTCATAGCTTTTAAGGCTTTCATTGCAATGCAGAGAGAACTGATTCTCAAACCCTACCCTTCATCTCAGTTACAGCTAGGAATCAATCTTTAAGGTAGAGTATAAGATATTGGCTCCTAAGGGCACCCATCCTTTTCCTATCCACCCTTGCAGGTTCTGTAATACCCAAGCGTAAGTTGGGCACTTGAAATTCATCTTTGCTGACGATTCTCGGGTGCAAGCCCTGGTTCTACTGCTGTCTGGTAGCTGGATTTAGAATAAGATTGCCCCTGTTTTCCCTGAAAATAGTAGGCTTGAATCAATGTGGGCTCAGCATAAGACCCCAAGGCAACATTTACAATGTCCATAGTACTTCAGACAAAAGCACATAAAATAACAGGATAGTTATAGTGCAGCCTATGGGAATGTAGTAGGCTGCAGGAAGATGCTGAATGCTCTATGATATGACAATGGCATACAGGTATTTCAGGGTTTTAGGTCTGTTGAAACAGTGTTAGAAGACTACCTCAGGGAGTCACAGTTGGATTCTGCTCTGAAATTACTATCTTACTAATTGTGTCCATGGTTCCTATTAGAGGGAGGAAAACAGTCTGCTTGCTATGGAGGGGGAGAAGAGTGAAGCAGCTGGAATGCAATACCAGTGATGAAGCTCAGGACTCAAGCGTGAAACTACAGGTAAGCCAATACCACCGTGTAAGATAATTTAAATCATAACCTTACAAATGTACACCATGTGCCAGGCTACAAATAGAATCCAAGAAGAAATACTGGAAGGATAGGGCAAAGTCAAGTCTAAGTCATGTTTGTGGTTCCTTTTATTAAAAGGACAAAAAACAAACAAAAAAAGCAGAATAGATATTGGCGCCTCTCTCACCCTGAACGTTCACCTTAGTGGGGACATTCATTCAAACCCACCTTTGCCTGACTTGAAATAGGGACTTCAGAGCAGATCTCTCACTGCTCAGGAGAGAAACTGGGTTGAAAAACATATTCTCTAGTGGGTTTCTTTCACTTTGCCTAAAAAGGAAAAATCCCAGAACAAAACAAAAATTCCATACCCCCATCTCTGAGAAAGACAAATAGACTTGCCCTTTATAAGCAGCAGATGCTCCAGAGACACAAGATATTCCACAAATAGTGGACAAAAGTCCTGTGGAAGCTTAAATGCAACACAGATTGTGCCAACAGTATCTGCTTTTAATGCAAAAACCCAATGGCACAAACTTTGATAGGATTAGGCAACAATCAACTAGGCATCTAATGAATGCCAGTATTACTTAAGATCAAGTATGTACTTGGGCAGATAATCACCTTGTGATTCTAGCCCAAGTTCTTTTTAAAAGTCAGTAAGAAGAAAAAATTCAAAGCACAAACTTCAGATACATAATCTATAATTTAAAAAAAAAAGTCATTTTGGCCACACACTGAAACCAGGTCTTTGTCATGGACAAAACCTATGATATTGTTTTGTAACAGACTCAAATAACTTTTCAGTGCACATCTGGGCTCTAAAAGAGCAATAGAACATGCTGAACAGCTTATTTGGGTGTCGAAGAATCAAGACCACTAAAGTAGGCTGGACAGCATTAAGAGTTTGATGCTGACTATTGACATTACAACAGCCAAGGATGCAACTAACTAAAAACAGAGAAGCTTAAGGGAAACATCTAAACAAATGAAACTACTGAATTATTCTCAAAGCATGTAAATATGGAACAGGCAGAATACACAGAAATATGGTGAAAAAAACCACCATTGAAGTTATGGCTCAGGGGCTTCTAATGTTGGATGAAGAAGTCCTATGTATAACATTCTTTTCCCCCCACAAAATCATGAAGAAATAACGGAAAGAAAATCTACTCCAACGGATGCGTGCTCCAGCTATACAATTGTCAGAATATGCAACCAGCTTCCATTCAAGATTGTATTATGCTACCAGTGGAAAATGACTTTGACATTAAACTGCTTCATCTGACTTCAAGTGATTTATTTAAACACAGATACAATCTATTAAAAGTAGGCAAATAATTCTTTACTTATGTTGATGCCTCTAAGCAATGCCAAGTCAGGGAATAAACTTAATAGGTGATTAAAAGATAAGGTACTTGCACTTTTGAGGACAGTTGCAATTAAAAGCTCTCAACACTCATTAGCAGTATTTGAAAATATCTGTTTAGGACTACTTAAAGCATATATAGCCCAGTTTGGGGGGTGGGGAGGAATAAACAGCACCAGAAAATTCCTCTCCCAAGTCCACTAATTTAATATCCTATAGCATCTCAGCTTTGCATCAGAATAAATATGGTTACTCAGCTATACAATTTGTTATGTATTTACACACAACTTTGAAACACATCATCAGCGTATTATGAATGTATTTTTACTGCCATATCGTAAATCAGTGCTTTTAAATATACACACAAAGCACTAGACCAGAGATATTTGCACCAAATGTGCAATCACTGAGTCACTTCACCTAGTTTCTGCTGCCTAAAAAGAGCCATTTAAGCTCCCTTTATTGTTAATGGGAGTGAAAGCAAAAGTAAGCATATACCACCAGAGAGCAACTTAAACCATCCTAAAATGTACTTCCAATTCATGCAAGATGTTTCACCCTTTGCATGTGTCTGGTTACTATAGAGTAAGTCTAATGATTAGCTTTGGTTAGCTAATTATCAAGAAACAGAAAATATGTTCTTTTAACCTAACTGAAGCTGAATATAGGTGAGATGAATCTTATCCTATGAGTCTACTCAGGCAAAGTAACTCTGGAAATAACAATTTCAATATTAGGTTTGATTAAAAAATTAGTTTACGTATGCCTTCTTTGGAAGTCAAATTTGAGCTTTGATCTTAAGATATTCATGACTTGGAATGAATGAAAATTAATTTCTTGCCATCAGTTTTCATCTGATACATAGAGTTTAAAGAAAAACAGTACGAGGCTTCTTAATTTGTTGGCTTGTATGAGATGTCTCAGAAGAGAAATTACACTACATATACTACATTCTGCTGCAAGTAACAATATGCAGAGTATTAAAAAGCAACAGAAAAAAACAAGATAAGAAAGCCATCTTTATATTACCTTCAATTATATGCTTCAATATAAATATATTTCTGCAGAAAATAGAGAAAACACTCAAGTACAGTACCCAGTCCAATTTTATATCTAGGTATCTCAATCTTCAAGGCCCTGAACTCTGCTACTACAGCCTTTTCCTCAAGTTCTGATTTAGAAAACAACTGCAGTTCATCATTTCTGAATTCCAAATAAAAACCCAAAATTCTCATCTCGGATCTAAATACAACATTCCTGCAGTTGTAATGGAAGTTACACACACTAGTATCAAGACAAAATCTGACCTCTGGGCTGTCAGAGATCAGTTCTCCTTTGAGAACTAGCCTATAGCTCCTGCAGGGTATTACGTAATAATTGTGTCACCACGATGAAACATTCCCCCCCTGCCCCCCTTTTTGAATCATTACCATTTTTCTGCTCACGTTGCATGATGTCTCCTCATGTTGACAGATACTCCCGTTTATTTCATGTAATAGCCAAAGTTCATTTCTTTCTACACATAATTACTCCAAAATCTAACTCCTGCTACCCCGCTTCTGAACTGATACTCACGCTGCTCCAAGCACACGGGTTACGCTTCTCCTGTCAAGTAACACACAACGAAGCGTCTACATGTGAACAGGTAGTTACATTTGTGAGAACTGCAAACCCCAGTGCCTCATTTCAAAGGATCTGCCTTTAAGATACACATTTGACTCCTGTTTTCAGTACTAGTATTAGTCACCAGCCATTGGCCTGATCTGACGTAACAGGTGTTTCCTCCTCGTGTTTTTCTTGTTTAACCATATTGTCTCTAAATCTGGAATAGTCCTATAGTATCAGGATGCATTTCTGCCTAGAATCCATCCTTTTTATCTAGCCAGTAACTCTACATTTCAGGTCTTCAAATCCTTTCAGCTGTAAGAACTGCAGAAAACCTTTTAACTAATCTGATAAGTTAATCACATAGTCATATTTTTAATTAATTCTTCCATCTTTCCCTAGTGATATGTCTGTGATGGGTTTAGACTCTAATCTCTTGGAAGAGTGGAACAATCCATTTCTTGCTGAATTAAATGCACAGTGGCCCTGTGGTGCTTCACAGGGTAGCAAACACACACCACAAGCAGTGAAACATACACATTCTTCACAAAAAGCTTCAACTTTTTCCCCAATGAATTTAGCAGTAGGCATAAAAAATCACCATATGAAATTTAAAACTGCAAAGACATTCTTATCTCTTCTATTTAAATATAAGTAATAAAGCCAACTTGTGTATTACTAAATCTGAATAATACAAATCAGCATGTTTTAATCAAACATTTACTTACAAACACATATACAACTGAAGCAGCATTAAGCATTACCTTTAATTTTAATTTGGTTTCTTCTGAAATTTAAATTTAATATTGATTTACTTTCAACCTTTTCAACATTCATCTTATTTAAGCAAGTTACATTTCCTGCATACAAGTGTAAAACTAAACATATCTAAAATATAAGGCAAATCAAATGAAAAAAAGTCTTATAAAGCATTGTAAAGGCCCATTTGAGAACTGAAATAGCCAGAATGTTGGTGAAACTGGACTTTTAAGTGCAGATAAAGGCAAGAATCAACATGATATCAGTCGGTATAATGCAGATGCGCAATATGGAGAAATTTCATTGCTCTCATTTTTTGAGATGAAATTTAAGACAGTACTCACCAATTCTTTCCTAAGTTGAATAAAAAACTGTTTGCACTTAAAAGAAATTTTTACAATCTTCAACCTAAATGAAAAATAAAATCACAATATTTAAACACTTAGTATACTGAATCATGGTTAAAGGCTTAAATACACCTACTGAAAATATACTTTCTAGAGAGAACAGATTTCATTTCCATGAAATCTCCATAGACAAAAAAGAAGATATCAAAGATTATATCAAATAGCTTGAATAATTTGAAATTTATGAGCCATATATTTAAGTTATCTATCAAATTCACTTGTTTCCATCCTAAATCCAAGGCAGTTGCTAATTTAAGTATCTTTTCCCAGTTCCAAAGTCCAAAGAGCTATTCTGTCCCCAGTTCATTCCAAGCAGATGTTCTCTTTCCTGAGACCGCTTTCATTATCCCTTAGAACACCAAAAAAAATACTTTGAACTTCACCTGATTCCTGAAAAACATTCTTTCTCCATGTTCTCACATGTCTTTAAGTATAACCAGAACTTGTTTTAGTAAAATAGCTAAGACAAGATATAAGCATGGAGATAAGGACTTGCAATCTTGGTATTTATAAAGTTTAAAAAACAAAAAAAACCAAAAAATCATCACACTATGAGGAGGGAAAAAAACATTTAAAATATCACATGACAGGGAAACAATCAGCCTACAGATCTTTTTGTCTTGCAGGTTAACTATAAACATACGAGATGCTGACAGTAATTCCAGACAATTTTGGACGGTCACTGCAATGCTAGTTACGCTAAATGGGAAAAGACAGGCCCTATTTTCCATCACAATCTAATTATATATTTTTTCAAAGAAACGCAATATTAGGATAGTGCACAGCCTTTATTAAATATACAGGAGTATTATTTTGGTCAAGAATAAAAGTAAGGTTACAACTGTAACAAGAAAAAACAGTAACTTCCGTGACTTTGAAAAGGAACAACTGATATGCTACTGCAAACTGTAGAACACAATTCAAATTCTATCTCACTCAAAGATTTCACTGACAATTGTCATGAAACTCAAAGCAAAAGAGAATCTAGATCACAGTTAACTTGCGGGAAATTACACAGCAAACTCTTCAGGGGTTGGTTACGATCAACCTTTTACACAGCATGTTTATACAGAGCACCCTTACTAATCTGAACAGTCATCTCTGACGGTCCCTGGACTTCAAGTTATTATATTGGCTTGGTAAAGCTACAAAAGGAAGAAGAAAAAAACCAACAAACCAACCCAAACCAAAACCAACAACAACAAAAAGCGTCAGTGAAGACAGTGCTACAATTTTTGAGATAAACTTATTCATTAAGAACATACAGGGACCTCAACAGTGACTGGAATTACTACTTGTATATTAATCACCTTGTTGAATAAAAAACCCTCTAGACTAGGAAGGATGAGAAGCAAAACATTAACAGACACCTAAGTTGGATATCTATATATAGAAATTATCTTCTTAACTTAATCAAATGGAGACATTTTTCTCCAGGGGATTATTCAGAGCAGGAACCTAACTTCGATGTCCTAATTTGTTGAGAGAGTTTCTATCTCCAGTAACATAAAGGGAGGAGTCTGTGAATATTAGCCTTTAAATTATGCTTACTTAAATCTTTTCCCAGTTCTTTTTTCTTTCCTAACTTTGCCATTAGTTTAAAAAAAAAAAAAAGCAGCAGCTATAACTTTGTCCCCCTTTTTTTTTTCCCCAATTCTTAACAAATTGTGGCTACTGAAGTTAGTTTCTCAAGGATTAGAAACTATAAAGGGGGCTACAACTTGTCTACTGAAATCAAATTATTCCACTGGCAATGCAGCAATTTTCTTAGCACCTCCTGTGACAAACAATTGCTTGAGAATAATTAGGGATGGGTCCTAAATTTGCTGGATGAGATAGACACTAGTGATTATAGCAGTCTGACTGTGGAAAAAAACAGAAAAAAGTTTTATTAGACTATTTAGGCTGCAGTTAACTAGAAGTATGTTGTGATTAATTTTCTAAAATTTTGGGGTACAGGGCAATTAAAAGAACATTTTAATATATACCTTTTCTAAAAACTGAACTGCACATACTCTACAACATATCAGATTTGCTTTGCATGCCAACAGAAAACCTGAAAATAAATCAAAATTATTCCATTTATAAAAACATGCTACTACCTTTTACTCTTCTTTTTTTCCCTTTTCTGCTACAGAAATTACTGCCTTTGGTGATTTACAGACTAAAGAATTATAAGGATGAAAGCTACACACACTGTTTTTTAATCCTACCCCACAATTTAAGCAGAGTGAGGTCAGCTGCCTTTTAAGCCTGAAACCATTTGGAACAGACTCAAAACTATAACATTAGGCAATAAGGTCTAACTCAACCCATGAGAGTCACCGTTCAAGTACAAAGAAATGACTCAGCAAAGCTGAATCTCAGCTATTTTCAAAAAAATAGAGCAGATAAGAGAGAGTTCACATGCACTGCTAATACCCTGCTAGTCATTAAATAAAAATATCCATACTCGGCGAAAGCAAAAGTCATGTCTGCCTATGTTTCCTTTCTCTAACTGTTGGAAACGGTGCATATCCAAGGAAAAGGGTAAGAACAGGCAGGCATCAATAACATTTTCCTGGTGTGATTTTCCAGACTCCAGTCATTTCAGGCATCCTAAATCATATCTCTTTAAATGAAGAGATATTTAAAAGTCCTAGTCTAAAGTGAGGACTGTATTCAAACATGTGGAGGGTGTCTCATGATATCAAGCCCTGGTTCTCACTAAGGACTTTACCACCCCAACCCTTACCGGGAGGGTGATAAGGCAGGACACAAGCAATCCAGCAAATTTCTCAACTAAGACTTCTTTGACACAGGTTCTGGACCTGTCAGCTAGGGAAGATGCTCTTGGTAGCACAACTCTCAAACAAGGAAGGATTGACCAGATTTAGCAGTCAAAGGCAAACTTGGCTCCAGCAGCTGAGATGGAGAAGCTAAAAACCCTGAGGGAAGTGAGGAGGTATGCAGCAGACTAAACAACCCTGTATTTCAGGAGAAGAAACTTCAGCTTGCTCAGAGCTCTGGTAGGCAAAATCCCTTGGAAGCTGCCTTTTGGGGCACAAGAACTGAGAAGAAGTGGCCAATTTTAAAGGACAATCTTCTCAATTCAGAACACTCCTGATGTGCTAGAAAACATGCAAGCATGGGAGGAGGCCAACTTGGATGAACTCGGAACTGCTGATGGAGCTCAAACACAAAAGTAAGCATACGGGATGTGGAAGCAGGATCAGATGACCAAAGAGGAACACAGAAGTACTACCTAGGCATTCAGAGATAAAACTAGGAAAGCCAAAGTGCAACTGCAGTTCCAATTGGCAATGGGTGTGAAAGGCAACAAAGCTTTCTAAGGGTATGCCGACTGCAAAACAGAGGCAAAGGAAAGCGTGTCTCCACTGCTGAACAGGTGATCTAGTAACAAAGCAAAGGCTGAGGTACTCCACGCTCTTCTCCTTTGGTCTTCAAGGGCAAGATCTGCTCCCTGGATTCCCAGGTCTCTGTGCCTGATAGCACAGTTTGGGGAAAAGAGGAATTACCCACCATACAGGAAGATCAAGTTAGGACACATTGGATAAAAGGCAGTCTCCTTTGTTTTGCCCTATTCCTGCCTTGTCTCCCTCCTGTTTAATTTCTCCCCATGATCATAAGGATCACAATATGCAATTTAGATGTAATATCAAATTAAGAGGCAGAGGGCAAAGACATTTTATTTGATTCTTCTCTGAGCAATACAGTTAAACCTTTATTTCTTCCCACATACATGCATATCTATCCTCTCACTTGTCTCAAAACTCAGCTCAGGAGTGCTGAAAAAGGGTATCTAAATACTCACTGTAGCCATAAGGCACTGGGAAGACATTACACAGCTCCAGTTGCACAGGAGCAAGAGTAAGTAGAAGCAAAAAGAATAAGTATCAGGACTGGTGTCACTGGAGCAGCTGCATGACTATGGATAAAAAGGAAAGGTAATAGGTATTGATTGAGCTATATTGTGAGAACTGACATTTCAGATCCTTACTCATAGCAAAAGAAAACCTGTAATAGGACAAAGTGGGGGGGTGAGGGGTGGTGTATGTGGGTGGGGGGTGGTTCTTTTTTTTGTAAAGACCAATTATGTTGGTACTATAGTCTTCACAGGAAGAAATTAATATCCCTGATGTCAGCTGATATAGTTGCATACAAAGAAGAACTGTTTAGGTAATTACACACACACAAAAACCACACTAAGAATTTAGATCACCATCCCTGGCATGCAAACAATATGAAGCAGAGCTCACAGAAACCTCTAGCTTCCAGTAGGGACATGTAGCTTAATTATGACTTACATTGTATGTACTCAGTAATTTACCAGCGTGTTTTATAGAACCTATTTCCACTATTACTGTTTTCCCAAAAAAAAAACAGCAATAAAAGCAGCCTGAATTAAAACCATCCTGATTATTACAGCATTGTGTTTATAAAGCAGCCTTAACCCAGAAATGGCTCTAAGACTTCAAAACTCTTACCAGATAAAGGATATCTTTCTTAGAACATGTCACTATTATAAAGGCAGGTCTGACTGACTAGCACAATAGTTCCAGACTTATCATTGCAAGATCCAGTTTTAATTTACCCAACTAACCATGGAGATTGAAAATTTACATGCTCCATAATTGCCTCAGGCTTACTTTTCTTTGAATGCTTACAGGCAAAAGGTTTACCATGCTCAATTGTATCTGGCTGTGGATAACGCTTATGTCATAGCTTTGTCTTTTTTTCTCTCTCCAAAAATCTACTAAAATTTGACCATTCACACTGTTTCTCAACATGTATTGAGAATATTCCACAGTCTCAGAATATGTATTCAACCATATTCAACCGCAGAATATGTAACATCCTACAACAAAACTTGAGACTAAGCTTAGCACAGAAAACCAGAATGTCTCAGAAATTGATTGGGTTGCAGGAAAGATCAAGACTGTGATTAACATCTTGAATCTCTGCAATGGAACTTCCTAAGTGAAAACAGGTCACTGATTGTAGGTAATGGATCTTACCCTGTGCTAACAGAAAACAACAAAAACCCAAGGATTTCAACTGCTGGTATCAGTTTGAAGTCAGAGAAAAGTTCTTCCAGTTTCAGTTGTGGTAATCAATTTAATCTGTTTATATGAAGATGACAGAGCAGCCAAGAACTTTAGAAAAGTCCTGTGCTGCATTGCTACTGATGTGTGTGCTTGGGCAAATGAAAATGCAAAACTTTTCATCATTTTTCTGGAGCGAACAGCTTTTGTGCCTGGTAAACTAATGTCTATTATGATAATTTTATATGGCTGACTTTATATGGCTGGCAGAATGTTGTTAGAGCATACTCAACAACATGTGTAATAAGTAAGGCTGTCAAAGTGGATTCCAAGCAGGCAAAGGAAACCAAGGGAAAGTTACTTCTGAGGTAAGTAAAAAAAGCATGGGGGAAGGTGACCTAACTTCTGTAGAGCACTACAGAAGTTATAGTACATTTCTATAGAGTACTATAGAAGTTATAGTGCAGAACAGGACTTGTCTTAGATCTTTCTTCTTACATGAATAAATAAAAACCAGGATCCCAACTTAAGAAGACTGATAACTAGCGTAACACATTTAATGAGGATAACCCCACGTTTACAGAACAGCTTTAAAACCTATTTTAGTTAAGAGGTAAAATAAATGACAGCTTTTTCTGCAATAAATGCACTTTTTTGATCCTTACATGAAAATGGTTATCTACGGATGAAGAGATGACAATACCCTCAATGCTCCACCTCAATTATCCTGAAGTGCCACACCTACATTAAATTTAACACACACAGCACAATTAAGTTATATGTGACAAAACAGATAAGAGCAATCACTCTCCAGGTTAATATTTTTAAATTCAGTTGTCTCTTTAAAGACCATGAGCTAGACCGTAACACTGGCCCTGGCTATATAGTTAATTAAACGTAAAGTATGCTTACAAACTCCTGAAGAAAAAAGTTATTAAAATTCATTCTAGTTTGCACCACAATCATTTAAGAGCACAGCATGCAGAACAGGACATAAATCCATCTTAAAATTACCCATAGCATGGCATGAGGTAAATCATTTCAACTTGATATGCTACAACTAAGTTTCAGTCTTTTTTAAAGCATGTGACACTGGTAGTGATAAAAATATATTTTGAAATACCAAACAAAAACATTAGCTTAAACAGCTGTCCTTACCACTGAAAGGTATTAATTCGTACTCTGTTCTTAAAAATTAGTATTCCACCTGACATCACTCCAATCATTATTTCATTGTTACTCTGATCCTGTAAAAGAAAAGAGAAAATTACTTGAAGAACAATATAAATATCTTTGAAACCTCATATATATTCATTCTCACCTCTCTCTCTCTCAATACACAAATACCATAGTAAAACAGATCTCAATTAACATGGAAGGAAATATGTTTTAATAAGACAAGTAAGAATTAAATTATTCATTCCTATTTAGGACAAGCCCAAATGTTCGCTCCCAGTTCTTTATAAGCTACCACAGAATTATACTTTCTTCTGCTTTCCACCAGCTTTGAAGAAATACACAATATAGGGTATTCTAGCAGTTTATTACAAATAACATCACTAACAGACTGGCTTGATGTTTGCTACACTAAAAGCAACCAGCAACTTAAATTTTTCCCTGAAAGGAAATTACAATCTCAGAATACAGAGAGGAGAGATTCTAAAACAAACAATGTTGTAAGCATATTCAAATAGGACATTTTTACTGAAATATCTCTGCACTCTAATCAAACACCTGCTATCATCTATCAATATGTGTGAAACAACAGCAGGATACAGAGAATAGTGACGTAGAGTATATTTCAAATGCTACTGCAAGTTTCTCTAACCTTATGGAGTAGGACAAGAATATTTAAAAAACAGGGGTGTCTTAGTTACTAAAAATTATTATTCAGAAGCTTTGAAGAAATGGTAGCACTGTACTGACAGGTTAAGATCGTTTCAGTCACAACCTCGAACTACTTGCTTCACCAGCTAAAACTGACACTATATCAAATTATACTATGCTCACCTTCATTAACAGTTCATATTATATAATGATTTATAATTTGGTTCTAACTGGAACCAAATTAAATATTTTTCAAAGCTGACAGATCCTCAAATATCAAAAGTATATTCAACAAGTACATTTTTCTTATTCACCAGTAGCCAACGGAACTGGCATTCAGGCCAACAAGGCACAACCTGATTAACACACATGTAACTAAGACCAAATTTAAGCAAAGAAATACCCTCGCTAGAGTGAAATAGTGGCTATTGAAATTGGTAAATCACAGTTAGGCACCTAATAAGATAATATTTTCATTTTTTTTTCTCTTGTAAGCAGCAGCCAGGAAGGCTCACTAAAAGTAAATATTTATTTTTCCATAAATCTCAGAGGAATCCATTTTTACATTACAACACTACTTCATCCAAACTTACCCTTGCATAGTGCAATTCAACTCCATAAAGTTCTAAAGTACGTGCTGTATTGAGATAATTGAACTCTGCTTCTGCAGGAGACAACCCTCTGAAAGAAAGAAGCTAAATCAGAAACATTCTAACATAACCCCTGACATCAGGCTCCCTAGTGAGCTAAAACAGAAAATCTGCATTTGTTTTATTACTTCTACCCCCACCCTGAAAGCTGAATTTCCTTTCTCACCATAAACGGACTGTATCCCAAAAATTTTAACAGAAAAAAACTTGTGCTTCCACATAGACAAAGTCTTGACAAGAGTCCGCAACACAGCTTGCAAACGCACACGTTTTACTTCTAATGCACTGTATCATTTAAATGTCTGTGGAGCTCTAAAATCTGGAAACTACTTTTGCAGTCCTGTGTTTTATATTGTTAACAGCAATTTCTCTCCAAGGCTCACCCTTAAAGTTTAAATTGCCATCAACTCACTTTAATTTCTTTACCCTACCTAACAGAATTTGCTAAGCCATTGACTGAAATGTAACATAACATACAGTAGTTTCTAAAGCCAACAATATGCCCCAATTAAGCAAATGTTTTTGTAAATATAGCTTACATTTTGTTAAATTTAACTCTAACAAAAAGCACTAAAAGTTCTAAAATACCAAGGAACCATCACTGAAAAAGCACCACAATGTTACACACTGAAAAAAAAATATTTTCCATTGCTTCATCGCCTTTTCCTCTTTAGTAAAAGGTCACAGACTTGCACACAGGAAAGAGTAGATATTGAAGAAAAGGACTTTGTTACTTCTAAAGTAACTCTTGTTTACTGGTGAGAGCACCATGAAAACAAAGCCTTTATGCACAGAGCATTCTCAAAGACTGAAAAAACTCTTAAAGAAATTATATCCTGCTAAGTTAATATCCTATGTAATACACACACAAATACTGCTTTCAGTGCACCTTTAACGTGTTCATTTTCACTTATTTTCCCTGTCATTCTGTCATAGATATTCTATCTGTGCAGAGTATCAGTGGTACTTATTAAACAGACAATCTACAAAAAAAATCACATTAAACATACTCTTAAAAAATAACCAACAAAAAACCCCAGAAACCTTTAAGACAAAATACTCATTTTTTATATAATAGCACAGCACCAGCAGTCAGGATTTGACAAAGTCAGTCAATATCTTCTGCTGTAAATCCTTACATGTGCTGCTGATGTAATTTTGCTATTTCTTTTTCAAAGTCTTGAGGCTGGCTAGGGATGAAAGAATAGTCTGAGAGGTAGCCTGGCAAGTTTTCTGAATGGTTGTAGTCTCCCAGCTCGGCTAAAATATTAAAAAGAGAGGTTATTGTTTATCACTGATGTACTTGGCATTGTGCAATGCCCCCAAATTCACAAGAGTCTGCTCCCACATACTTTATGATCTACAGCAAACGAAAATAGAGAAGACATTTGAACTCCCCTTTTCCCTTTTGAATAAACAGTCACATTCTCAGTGAATACTGTGGAGATCATTTAAAGAGAGCTTTGAGTAGGTATTTATGAAGGAAGTTTATAAAGTGTTTAATTTTTATCACAAATTAATTCATAAATGCTGTCATAATGGCTAGCACTAAATAGTATACTTCAAGCTATTTGATTTTTTCTTTTACCTTTGCTTGCTTTCATGTGATTACACACTATATATATTTTTAACACTACAACTGCTATTTCTTAAGATCTGCAAAAACCACCAACTCATTCTGTACCAAGATATATTCAGAAGCATCAGAAAAATATTTTTTTGCACATTCAATTGTATGTATGAAAAAAAGTATGCATACATACACCTACATTGAAACTACTTTACCTGAAACTACTAAAAAGTGCATTTATATAATTTCTAACACCTTCTTAAAATTATAAGAAATAAATTAAAATCACATTTATTGGCAGAATAAAAAACATACAAACAACAACATTTGCTAAAAATACAGGCTTTGAGGCTTTCTAACTATAATCTAAAAAAATTCAGCTTTAAATATCTGCAACGATATAACAGATCTACAGTGATAGATAAGTAACGTAACATGTGAAAACTGGGAAGTTCACAGCAACGCAGCGTGACATGGGGTCTTGGGCAGGCCTACTGACAGTTTTATGGAAGAACTGACAGGAGGGATGAAGGCACTCGTGGAGCAGGAGGATAAGCAAGGGAAGGGAAGGTAGGAAAGAAGTCTGGGGGCACTTGCATCCCCAGAAACAGATCCTACTTTAAATAAGTTAAAAATTGGAAAATGGGACCAGGTTTCGTAACAGAGTGCATGCCTTGCTAAAATCCACTACAGAGAATACAGGACTGTGAGATCTGCATCTGCTATTTACCTATATTTATAAAGAATCTCAAGAGCTAAACCCAGAGAAAGTTTAGTAATAGGTATGCACAGAAAATTATTAGACAGATGAAGAACTTAAGGGCAGCGGGATCTCATATATAAATGTAACTACAATGCACTGTGCATACCCATCACTTCCACAATATTTGAAAAATAAACACAATGCATTCTTAAAAGCTTAAAATGTTATAAACTTTTCATAGTGCCTGCTTCATCATCAAATACTTCATCTCTTCTAAGGCAAATCCCTAAGGCATGACAGCACTTGCAGTACATATACTATTTCCAAGTAGCTGGAGTTTAGGAGTTTTGTTTAAGAGAAACTGCTCTATTGATTAATCCGGAAAAAGGTGACCACTTATCAAAACTATGCACAAAACATTACATTAACATTATTATATGTTTTTCCCCTGAAAAGATTAACATGGACACTATTTCTCTGATATGTACAAAGTATACATAGTACTAAATGTAGATATAAGTATCTAAAAGCATAAAAATACATTAATACAGATGGATATATCAGGATTGCTTATAAAACTGAATTTCTGACAACCACAAATTTCAAGAACTAAGTGCTGAACAGTCTCTTGGTTGGTTGTTGTGGTTTTTTTTTTCCCACTGAACAATTTAAGTTTATGAAGGAAAATGGGGAGAAAGGAAAAGGATGAAATCACAGTCTTCAAGACTTATCTACTCACTGGATGGCTTAAAATTGACAACACGGGTATTAAACTTTTTGGCCAGATATGACCAGATTTCCCTTTTCCACACCTATGTGGAGGTTTAACATGGTATGTTAAAAATGGTTAAGTGTCTAAAAAATGCTTTAGTATCATTCTCAAGAAAAAAAACCAACCCCACACTTCAGAACACAGAGAAATACAAGAAGGTTGTTCTGGGGTTTTCTAACTGCATGGGTTTAAAGTAGGAAAGCAGAGAGCATTACCAGTATTTTTTCCGTATCTAATTCACAGCAAAATATGCTGGGGGAGAAAACCAACCAACCATATTTCCTTAATCATGAAAAAAGTAGCATCATGTCCACAAACATCACAATATAGTGCTATACAAACTACATTCTTTAGAAACTAATCAATACTGCTTTTTATATATTTCAGTACTAATATGTACATGAATACTAATTATACTTACATTGAACAGCATAGGAAGCCAGAAGAGCAGCAGTATTATAAGGACAGGGCAATCTGTTTTGTTTTGTTTTTAAAATGAGAAACAAATAAAATTACATATTTCATATGAAATGTGGTTATTTTGAAAAGCCTAATCTTTCACAGTCTATGAACAAATTGGACAGATAATTATTATAAACAATTCTACTTGCATAAATAGTAATTTATTTTAAATTTTTTTTTTTGCAGGTAAAATCCCCCACCATTAACTTTTTATCAACCAAAGTTGCATTTAATGTTTAACACAACAAAAATGTCTTACCTTCCAGTAAGAATGTCCTGTTTAATTTGCAAAAAATACTGGTACCTTATTTAAAAAAAAAAACAAAACAAAACGAAAAACACTATAATTAAAAATAAAATTCTTTAGCATTTTTCATCAATTTAATGCATTTTGCTTTCAGTTAGTGCAAAACTAAAACTTTACGTTTTGCATGCTATTTCTTAAATTCCTACGGGAAAGAAGTTAAACTGTGATTAGTAAAATAATAATACAATTTTGTAAATTAAACTAATTACAGGCTATGAAGTTATACATTATATTTCACTAAAAGGCTGCAAATTTCACATTCTACCTGCTTTATTTTCCAGTATTTATGTTGAACTTAGAGTTTAAAAAAAGGAAAAAGAAGTGCCTTCATGATGAATGAGTGTGAACCACAGAACTATTCAGTATGGCAACCAAAAGTTGAAGTTTGCATCTGTGTATGGAGATACCTTAGTAAGAATGATTTGTACTCCAGGTAGATAAAATTAATTTATTCTCATTGAGTATTTGATATCACTCTGTTTTCATTTAATTTAATTACTCGTAATATTTTGGAGCTACATTCTTAAATAAAAGTTGTGGATTCTATTATGTCAAATGCCTTCCAACTGAATTCTCTTGAACTTCTGAAGTTTTCTCTAATTATGATGTGAGAAAAGCGTGTTTTAGAAATTCATCTAGTCTTCCTATGCCCTTTCAAGTCAAGAAGGAGATGGGAACAGCAAAAGGAACAGATGAACACTTTAAACCAAGAACTATTTCCCACCAAACAGTAGCAGCAGAAACACTATGACTTAAAAACCCCAACAAACCTGAAACTGCAAACAGATTTCCCTCCAAATTACTTCCTCTGTTTCTTCAACAAAACCCAAATATTTTGTTAACATCTCGGGATGAATCTTTTGTTCATTCAATTTAGTTCCTTCATATTTCACTCAAAGGTTTTAGACAATTTCAAAGTATAAATGTTTATATCAAGTGGCAAATCACACCTGCTATAAACCTCCACTGACAGAGACTGAAGTGGGGTAACAAACAAGACTTACTGAGATGGCAGGACGTTAGCACAAGCTTAAACTTTCAGCAAAACCCCCTTACAACAGGGCATAGCAGCAGCTGTAAAATTTAGACTCTAATGCCTTTTTATTTTAAAAAAAAGTTTCATTGAGTGGAAAATCTAAACATTGTTCCTGCTTTCTTATAAATTTGTTCTGTTTTGGGACCTCCTACACTATTATTATAAATATCACCTGGTTTCCTTCTTGTAGTTCTGATTTGAAAGTAGAGAGTCAGCCATACCCATTCATTATAAACACTCATCAAAATTACTTATCAAAACCACCTAGTTCAAGTTCAACTGAAACCAAACATTAAATATTTCCCAATATTAACTTGCACTAAGAAATTAAAAACAAAATATATCACTTTTTACACATAATATGACTTCTCATAATTTTGTAGTCTTCAGAAAGTGGATTAACTACCACTTTAAAGACTTCCACAAACATTTACAAATACACACACATAAATCCCATCATTTACAAGCTAAATATAGTGGAAAGGTAAAACATTCCGCATTTGAAAGAAAATGAGGGAAAACACTTGCAAACTTACAAGCAAAGATATTAGCCCATGTGCTCAATTCCTACAAAACCGCCTAGAGGTTCTTTGGCTGACCAGAATGGCAAGAAGCTTAGTTTAAGGCATTAACCTCAAGAAGTTAAAATTAAGACATTAGCCAGGCTTTAGAGAACCTCAAAATACTTTTTCGTTTTCCACCTTAAAATGCATATGAAACCAAAAAAAAAATGAGACAGATAAAGCAAAAGTTCTTTACCTGTTAAAAAAAGCAATGACAAGTTAAATTCATATATTAAAAGGATATGCTTCACATGCTTAGCTTGAGCATCTCCAGAAATATACTGAACAAATCAATTTTTCCTGTTAACTTAACATTTACAGCTGCAAAAATGTAGGACAAAAATGTTCTGTATGTGCAGCTGCACCTTCATTTTATTTTACTTTTTTTGGTGTAATGCTTTATTAGAAGTATTCCACAGTATTTAAGGGACCTCATGATGAAGGAACACCAAGCAGAGTTCATTTTCTGTCCAGTGTTTTCAGCAAACAAGTTAATTGCTTGTTAGCTAACCACCCCAGTTTGAACACGGAAGCCTTGCATATTATTGAGCAAAATGGGAAATCAATAGAAGCTTTAGCAATGTAGATCTGAAAAAGCCTGCAGAACAAATTCAGCTAAAACAATGAAGGTGGCATTGCATTACAATGTTTTCGTCTTCCTTATATCTCTCTCTCTCTCTCTCTCGAAAAGGGTAAGACAGAGTTATTGCTAACTGGAGTCAACGTTAATAAGCAAGTCTTTCTGCCATGAGCAGAACTAATGAAGCTCCATTTCCTACCAAGACAAGTTCCTAAAGTTAAACTCTCCAACACAAGGTGAGCTGACCTTTCCTGACCTGGGGCATTCATAACCTGCCTCCCTCACACGAATTCGCAGAGGTCTAATAAGACACGAGCTTGCACTGAACCTTTCCCTGATGTCTATTCATACTGCCTCATGTGACAACTCACTCCTCTGTTTTCATGAAATTTACAAGAACTGAGCATCTTTGAAAAGTCTCAGCTTGAGTGGAATTGTCAGAAGTTTGCACTTTGTTTCATTTCTTTTCTTTTTTAAAGGGCGAATACTGATTACATGAAAGGACCCCGTATTTGTGACATGGCATCCTAACTTCACCCCCAAAAACCCCACGGATAATACTCTCTCTTTATAATAATTCCAAATACAAACAAGTTTTCTCAGGGGCAATTAGGCCTATTAGCAAAAAAGGCAGAGCTGACCTAGATACAGCAATCATACATTATTTCTCATCTAAAAGGATGCTGTATTTATACTTTGTATTTATAGCATAACATTTAAAGTAAACAGTTCTATATTTTCTTTACTGTTTACTTCATATTGATCAACATTTACTGTTTTTTCCATCTCCTTAGGAATATTACATATTGTCCTTTAATTCAAATAACACATTTTTCATTATTCAGATATAGTAAATTGCCAAATTTTCTCAGAGTAAATATTTCAATAAAACAAAGCCTGATCCAGGATCTCTGGGACTCATTTTAGTAAATTCTGTCTGCATAGATGTGTGTAAAATTTTGTCCAAAATATGACAAATCAAAAGAAATTATAAACAAAATGCGGACTCAAATTTTCACAGTTTTGGTACCTACGTTTCTAAATCCTTAATGATTTAGATATTGTTTTCTGAATGGGGCTGACCTGTTTTCAGAATGGCTGGCATCCAAAAATTCCAATCTGTCAAATCATGCCAGTTATGAAGAGGACCAGAACTAATTAAGAATACTGAAAATTTGAGGCATTTCTTCAGGGACTAATTGCAACTCACAAGCCTCCTATCTTGATTCGCACTGAGTATTTTCTTCAACAGACTTCAACACACTGCTATCAAAAAAAGCTTACATGCTTCAAGCTAGGACTACAACCATACACACAGAGATTAATTTTATTAGTGCCAAGCAGAAAACTGGGGGGGGGGGGGGGGGGGGGGGGGGGGGAGAAGAAGAGGGGTGTGTGTCAAGAAAAAAAATGCAGAAAGCTCACGAACTTTTTAATCACAAAGGAGAACACAAGTAAGGATAAAATTAAATTTGTACTCATTGGTGAATAGTGGGATTAAGTTTTTCCTCTCCTCTATTTTCCCTTTTCTGTTTCTACTTGGTAGTATTTTCTTCATGTAATTACTTCACTTTGCATATAAATTTATAAATTTATTCACAGAGGCTTTTTGTTATATTGATTTGGTGTAACTGCATAGTTCATATCTGTAATTATTAGGCAAAAATTAGAAGCTTGCATATATGACACAAAAATTATTTAAAAGAAAATTTCCATGTTGTACCTTAAAATTTAACAATAGTTTTCCCCTTAAACATAAGCCTTCTAGAAAAATGTTTTATTGATAAATTAACTAGACCTACCTTGTATATTCTTCTTGGAGTTTGTTTGGGTCACTTACAAAAAACTTAACTCTGAAGTTCAAACTGTGAGGCGATCCTCCTATGGTCAAGAAAAGTTATTTCTAATTAATCAGGGTACCCTGGAAAACAGCATAATAATGACATATGAATTGACCAAATACATACATGTACTCACTTTTTAATTGTTTCCTGATAGGCTTGTTTGGATCCAACCACCTCTGGAAAGAGACAAATTATAACACCACTTCAGAGAAACAAAGTAGTACAAATTATAGCCTTACACATCAAGTAACTTATAAATCAAGTTGCTTTTCTATTACTTTTTACTTGGTCTTCTACCAAAATGTCTTACTGGCATACAAAGTCTTCTTACTGATTCTGGAAAGACACCAACATTACCATCAACAGTTGCTATTGTTGTTCTTTCCCTGAGATTAACCTCTGTTGTCCAGATACCTGTCTCTTGCAGTGCTAATTCAACTATGACTTGGTTTTATGATTGTCACGTGAGCCTGAGAAAGGTCAGAACTTAATTATGGTGTCTTTAACAATCTTCAGCTACTCTTCAAACTGATTATCTAAGGTGAACTAACTGTGGCAGTGAAGAGCTATAAGCAGGCTAATTTACCCAACTCAGAAGTTAATTTGCTTAAACTAGTTCCAGTACTTTTGACTCTGCATTTTGCAGGTCTGACACATCCAGGGAGTGATCCCACTGGCTTACAGATTCTCTTCAAATTGTCAGTCCGAGTGTCATCTCTGGTAAGTCGCTAAGTGGGATCTTGGAAACCAGAGGCTCAGCACTCAGCCTATTGGATTAAGGACTACAGAACAATTTTACCAAACAGCACCCAAACTTGATCGTCTCTACAGAAGAACACGCTGCTGTGGGGAAGTGCGGACAGATCTTTATAAAAATCAATGCTCCAAATTTCAGAGAGAAGTATGGTTCTCTGGAAAGCCCTACAAGTTGTTTAAACCACTTCCCACCAGCAACCCAGCAGACTCTGCACATACCAATGTAGTTCAGTTAACTGATAAGTCTATCTTTGATATAAATACTGTTCTATTCCTCATCCTGCCTTGCAATGCAAGCCCACAAGCCTCAGGAAACGGTTATAAGGCCACAGTTCCTAGGAAGTGACACAGACCTAACCCTGTATGGCATGTAACTACCTCACATTTATCACAGGGCTTTTTTTTTTTTTCATGTGAGGGAGGAGGAAGCAAACACACAGAGGTACCTGAGCTATCTGAGACATACTATGGATCTGAAGTTAGTTCTGAGTCATTTTATTCATTGGGAATAACAAATAATGATGACTACGTCCAAATGCTGTATCCTTGTAACAGATGACTTAAGAGAAACTAAAGAGACAGTTTGATACAGCTTAAAGAGTGTGATTATTTCAAAAAAACCTCACACAGGATCAATTAACTTTTAAGACTAAATGTAAAGGCTTAAGAAAGGACTCTCCAGACGGGGATACACGTGAATTTTATATAAGAAACTTTCAAAACATGGTGAAAGATACTTGAGTATCTTTAAGCAAGGCATTATGATCCAATATATCTGATAATGCACAGATGTGACTGATAATCCTCTGATTTTTTTTTTTTGTGGGAAGTACCGTTTGGGATTACAATTAATCCAGAAAACCTGGAATTGAAATGCCTAGCGGAAAAGCTTGCATTTACGTTTCCTTCTGGTTGTAAAGATTTGGTGGGTATTAGCGTAGCTCAAACCACAGAAGCGTAACTTTTTTCTGGACCATATTTAACAGGCCATATCCATGCTTTCAAGTGATATCATTGGATCCAAACGCAAAAGGTGATTTTCTCGCTGGGAAACTGCAGAGGGTTAAACCACTTAATATTGTAAAGAAGCTGAAGCTGACAGGATTTAGGCAAAAGTACCAGGACTTTATGAATCAAAGTGCTGCTAGCAAGACGTTATCTCATTTACATCCCAGTAAGTCTGAGAGGCAGGTGGATTTGGGAATCCATGAAGTTTGCACCCCAGTCCCTTGGAGTGTCATTTCTGTACCCTCTCCTCCTGCAGCAACGATCCCTGCCTCGCTCCCTCCTGCCAAGGGCGCTCCAGCACCCGCACTGACAGTATTCACTGCACCCTCACTCCCACTACGCACCAATACGCCCTTCTCGGCATTGCTCCAGACATCCACAGCCCAAGACCCTAGCCAAATACACCACTCCAGCTGTACACAGCATCAATGCTTTCTTGCATTGACTTTTACTGTGACAATATTATACAAAAACACAAAGCTTCTGCAGTTCATGAAATCCACACTTAGGCACAATAATAGAGGTTTCACACTCAATTAGCAGAATTCCCTTTTCCCCATCACCTTTATCTCCTGCCGTACTGACTATATCTTAGTAATATTCCGCTGTGTTATTTCACAAGTAACTAGAATATTTGTCAATACAATCTCGTTTGTTTGCCCAAATGAACTAAGTGTAAAAGTAAACTGATATCAAAAACTGAAATTAGTCAAACCCATAGATTCTTCAAGCTTACATGACTAATATTGGTAAAATTTCCATTTAGCTCTGACACATTGTTTTCACGGCAACTAGATAAGTGCTGAAAAGCCAAAGTATTTAGAAGTCAAAAAATACTAAACCTTTAAAGCATGTGCTTATATCAAATAGCTATGAAGTCATTATTCTTTCAGACTAACTCTTAACCAGAACCTTCTATTACAGTGTTGTGTTCAGCTGCTTCCAGGATAGATCAACTAAAAAAAGAAAGCTTAGACGTTTAAGCTTTGGAAAACCAGATAAATGAGAATGAGAAACACTACAAATTTCTGAATGTTGAGTAAAATATTGAGTGATATTCAATTAAATACTTCTTAAACAAAGCTGAAAAGTAATTCAGCCTTTTCTACAGCATGCCTATGTCTTTTCAGCCTGGAAACAAAGTTTAGAATAAAAAGATTAAATGAGGCCAGCTTACCAATGTTATAACAGAACTATCCACAAAGTTACAAACGAAAACTTTGTTAAATATCTACAACTGTGCTATATAGCTTTATACGTATTTATAATCTTAATGTTACCAGAATTTAGAAAAAGAATATAATTAAGAATCATTTGCTCTAGAGAAGAAAGAAATGCGAAAATAGTTCACTATTCATGCAGAAGAAAAATTATGGCTGTATTGTGACTTCTTTCATCCTGTTCTACATTAAAAAAGACATTAAAAATAAGTAAAAAGAAAAAAACCCAACCTTTTAGAAAGAATACTTTTTTTATCTTACTATTTAAAACAGTCACTCTTGATGGTAAAAACAACAGACCAAATCTGCACTTACCAAAGAATGTTGCACTATCTTCTGAAACTCACCTTAGTTACTGAATGATTAACACTTTACAGTGTCACTTATCTCTATAGATCACATCCTGCACATTTTGTGAACAAAAATTACTTTTGACACAGAAGTTGGGAGATAAATTTAGACCCCATCACTGTGACATGCATATAATGGGAATTAAGTAAAGAACTGTATTATAAGGAATAATACTCAGTTAAATTGCACTTTAAAACAAGTATGAACAATTGATACCTATAAAAGAAAGTATTCAAGAAGTATTCTTCAAGCAATCATAATCTCAGCAGTACATCTATAACTATTACAGTCACTGAACATCACAGCTGGATCTATTAGTTTCTACTGGTGAATTATAAAGCGATTTACAAAGCCTCAGTCCTATGGCATTTCCTTTCAATTAAAGCGCATGAACCATTATAAACACTCATTTTCAAAGGTGTCCCTTCCTTTTTCTGTTAAGGTGATGAGCTGACAGCCCTTGTCAGATAGTGGACTATATGAAGCACTATTAAAAGATCTACCAGGTATCTGGGCTAGAAACAAAAACACCGTACAGGACAATCTAACAATCCCTCATTTTTTTGTAAGTCCTAATAAAAAAAACCAAAATAATTAAAAAAGAGTTACTATTTCTTATCCCAACTGACAATGATCACGCAGTCTAGTAAATAGATACAATAAAACAAGCAATATCCTTTTAAGCTATTATTTCATAAGCACAGATCTCAACATTTTACTCCAAACTTGTAACTATTAACATTTAGTTTTATTTTAACTACAAGGTGATACTGACCCCCTCAAATGACACAGTTGGAGAAGATGGCACAACGGTGCAGTGGCTTCTATTTACTTCTCTTTACAATGACACAGAGCACAGTGATGAACATGATTATGATTTATAAAATCATATTTATAAAAGAGAGTCAACTTACAGGGTTATCAGTAGATTCATCAGCCAACTGTAAGCCAAAGTAATCTCTCTCTGTCAAATCGAGATGCTTGAAGACTACATCCAACAGAACTTGTCCCTGATCATGTTTCTGTAGAGAGCAAATACATATATTGTTTAATGAACAAATATATAATCGGACACATAGACTTCAGGCAGGCAGAGCACATACACATTCTTTCAATTGTGCTCTAGCAGACTAAATTTTAAATATCACAAAGTGTATCCCAGGAGCACTATTTTTAAATGAGCATCATCTCTCTTTTTGAAACATATGTAAGGAATTATTATTTTTCCCCTTTGTCATTTTCTGACAGTAACAATTTCTCACTTCTCAGCTAGCTACATGATTATTCCTGAAAGCCATTCATTAGCCAAATTTGATATTTAAAAGGAGTCCTGAAAAAAAAGAAAAGAAAAGAAAAAAAAAAGGCTAGGATTTGACAAAGAACTTTGTAGCCTTGTTTGGGTCACTGAATTTAAAAGTACAGGTCTGTACAAGTTATTCTTACTTATTTTATCCAAAAATCTATTCCTGAATCTAAATGAACCAGCGTATTGAAAATGTTTCCTAAGTTAAATGGCATAGACAGCTGAAGCAGCCAAATATCTAACTGAGAAGTGTCATTTAAATCCGTTCTCTCAAAGATACTACTTCACTCTAAATGAACTAATTCAAATGAAATGAATAACAGCAACATTGCTTTTCAGAGACAAGTGAACAAAATTGATTTCTACTACAGGGACAAATCCTACCCACAAAACGATATAAAAAGAATCTGTAGTTGTTGGTACCTAGCGATTTTTTGCCCAACCTGAAAATACTGCCAACACAGTATTGAAACGCTGAGTGTGCCATTATGACAGGACTCAATAAATACATTTGGTGAAATCTGAAGGGAGTTTCCCAAAGAAGTTAAAGTGTCATAGCTGCTTGAAGTACAAAAGATGAGGAAAAATTCTGCAAGAACAACTGTCAAACAAAAAAAATTATTAAAGAAATGATTGATACATTTTCCACTCAGATTTTCTACTTCTCTGGCACCAGGCAAGCTTCTAACAATCTTCTAGGTGCCAAGTATTACTGATACTACAGTGGATTTGATACATCTTGCCTTGTTTACTGTAGGCAATAAGATATTTTTTAAGTTTTAAAACTTTAATGACTTCACTTCTCAGAGATTATACAATAGTTTACTTTTACAGACGTTAAAATAGAAGTATATAACTAAAAGGTCAAAAGAAGGTTGCAAGAACTTCATTAATATCCATATACGAGAAAAATCTACAAATCACATTCCGACATTTGTTAACATCTAATAGCATTCTATCAAAACTCATTTTTTTGTTCAGCTGAAATTACACTGATGTTGAGTAAACTGTCAAAATCATTTATTGGGGACTAAAAACTCCAAGAAGCTTCATAATTTATTTCATAATAATAAAAAAATTAGAAAATAGTTATCAACAAATTATGCTTGAAATGATCCCAGCAGGACAATCATAACCATAGCTCTGCATATTTAAGCTGAAATTACATAAGGCATATATTTCAGGTCCCATATAAATTTGGCTGGCTTAAAGTGATCTAAGAATTGCCATATTTACTTTGAAAGAAGATCTTAATTTTTAAAAAAAGTATACAGAGAAAATTTCTTGATGTTTAATGCAATGAACAGCCAGTGGGAATACCATTGTTAAGAAGTTAACTACTGAACAATTTACTTTCAAATAACTAAAAATAAGCAAAGAAAAAACCCCAGATGTTAACATAATAAATACACAACAGTATAAATGCATAAGGCAATTTTTATGTACAATCCAAAAATAGTCACTTTCATTTTTACTAAATTAGGAGTTTCTGATATATTTTGAAATAAACCAGTAATCAGTACAATTTTTTCAGCAAATAAAACTAATTTTAAAATTACATAGCAAAGCTAATTGCTTCTTGGCATTTTTCCCCATGTAGATTTAAATCAGAACTCAAACTAAGAACTTATGACAGTAACTATCAGAAAACAAGAGACATTTGGAACCCAAGTTTAGGGTTACATTTACCACAGCTGACACGTTACTTCTTCAAATAACATGCAGATATCAATTCTGTAGCTTTTTTCCAATCTAAACATGAGAATTTATACCGTTTCTTAAATATCTGAGTAGAAGTTTCCTAACGAAAAAGCTTAGAACTTGCTGATTAGTTTGAATTTAGTAATATAGAAAGTCATTTCATGACCACAAGGAAGGTATTTCTCCTGCAATAGAGCAGCAAATTTGGTAAGAGAAGGCTAGTTTCAACATGTAGCAGTTGTTTTGATCACAATGTTTTACTCTCAGTGCAAAATAAAGATAAGCATCTAGTAAAACCAGACCTCAGTTTAACCCATCTCTGATATTTATATAATGATGTTGCAGCTTGCCAGAGCAGGTGAAGGTCACAATCCTGCTTGTTGTGAAAGGTCCAAAATATTTGTAATACTATCATAACCACTGAATAGCTGCTATAAATTATAAAAAGTATTATAACAAGTTTCTACTTTTGCTTTTTTTTAATAAAAATGCAAAAATAAATGTGGATTAACATAGAAAGAAATTTGCTTTATTCCTACAGATAAAATGAAATAATAATGTTTAAACAGGGAATAATGGAAAAATATGTGAAAAAATGGAACTATCTAACATAAAGCTGCAGTAGTTAGATCCAAAACATCCACATTTTTTCTGAATTGGAGTATTAGAATGTTATGCGTACTTATTAGTCATTGCTGGAGGCAAAACGTCTAACAAATTTCGGCCTTTCAGAACAAATTTGACATCAACACTACACATCAATATATTAAGTGCACTTTATGAAGTATCTATCATCTAGTGACAAACGTATAGTACCATTAGATATATACACATTAATTTCTAATCGCAAGATATTGTTAGCTGTTTACAAACACCCATGTTTGAAAATTTAGGAAAACATCCGCAGTTAGGTTTAATGCCTGCTTACCAACTACCACCACAATCTTCCCAATATATACTACTGACATTCTGGTTTTGTTGCTGGCCTATAGAACTGGCCATATCTACAGCAAACACCAGGAGATATTGCTGCCGTGCCCGTCCAAACAAATTGGGACTTCTGATGAGAGAGGAATGGGATTGCAGGTCCCAGGCTTTCCTGGGTCAGACGGCTCTGCGGCTCACAGGTCTGTGGGAGGCTGCACTGCTCCTTCACTCATGACAACACTGGAACCTCTCCTCGCGCAGCCCACCACAATACTTGTGTTGCGACTCAAGCAAGCGCACCCCCAAACCGCCAGCACTGCACTACTGTCTCCTTTCATTCTACAGCTTACGTGAGCTCTGCAAAAAGTTATCTTGTTTTAAAAAAAGTTTCCAGGCTATTTGTTTTTTTGGTCAAAGAAAAAAGGGAAGCAACTAAGTAATGCTGAAGATTAAAGTATTGAAAAATTTCACTTCTAGAATTACAGGGGGTTGGTGTGGGGGTTTTTTGTTTTGGTTTGGGTTATTTTACAGATTTTTAGATTTTACTTCCATTAGAGTGTAAATTCATTAACTTTGAGGAGAATTCTGAGATAATAAAGGCTCCAAATTGACACATTTGTCCATGACCACTAACCCACTAGCCTTGTTTACAGAACAACTCATCCCATCTATCTTGACTTAGTTTTCCCTCAAGTTTAGTGTGATCTCCGTATCTATGTACTGGCTTTCAGGGAATACAATTAAGTCAGCCTGCATGAAAAAGATACAATTTGAGGTATTTAAACAATTAATTAAAACTAATTAAAGCAATTTGGTCTTGAAGAAGCCGGTTTATGGTAATGCAAATCATCCTGATCATGTTATTAACTCAAGTCAGCCTCACTTCTTCCAGCTACGCTTTCTATGAAGTATGCTTTTCAGGGTCGAAGTAGGAGTTCTTCATTTAGTAAGCAGAGCATTTTATACAAAGGATTTCTATTCTTCAAACATATGCACAGGTTAGTTCCAACTGATGCTTCTGCCTGCAACCAAAATAACTTTTGTCTGGCTACAATCCACAGGGATTATTTGATTTGATTTGTTATGCTTTAGACAAGGTAAGGCTTAGCACAAAGAATGCCTATTTTGCAGATCAGTGGAAAAGGCTGGTTGACATGTGAACTCAGAACACGTCACATAAATTATCAAGAGACATTGTCTGTGATCAGTACTTTTCTGTTGGAGAAGAAACAGCATTTGAGTACATTTTTATTAATACAGCACTGCATACTCCAGAAGATTAAGCTTTACCATCATTAGCATACAGAATACTTATAGCAATCACCAGGAGGAAAAAAACTTGCTAATTTATTTGATGTTATCTTTGTTCTTCCTATTTTGAAAACAATTCCATAAATATTTATTGCCAAGTATTGTGTCAACCACAATAAAGTAAAACAAAGCTATAAACCCTGAAAACCTGTATACCATGTAGGTTAGCATATATTTTCTATGACTGAACACTATTTTTGAAAAAACAGATTAAGGCTAAGACCCAAGATCAAAATGTTGAGCACCAAGGGACTTTTTATTCACTAAACTCAGTTTTAATAGACAAACTTGCAGGTTGATCTATATAAGCAGTAAAGCGTGATCCATGCAACTAAAATACTTAGTACACTAGGGAGGTGGCAAGAACATATTACATAAATTTTTCTGTGAGAGACAGAATAGACATTTGAGGATTTATAACTGGTGATTCTACTCTAGACAGGCACTAGCATTCTCTAATAACACACAGCTTTTGAACCCTAGATCAAAAAGAAGCATAACCTCCCACACCTATTGTACAACAATTATTCCTTATTTTAGCCAACTCTTATAAACAAACAAAAAACTGCAATATAGATATTTTATTGGAAAACTCATGCACCTGAAAGGAGAGAACACAACATTTAAAATTTCTCATGCACTTTTAATGCTTTGTCTCCAACCGCATTCTGCACATACTGCTTTTTGGCAGGCAGTATAGACCTGTTAGCAAGAATGAAAAGATGAGAGATATAGAAGAGCAGTGGAATATTGTAGAGAAAAAGGGAAAAGGTATGTAGGAGACGTTATCCTAGAAAGGATAATGAGGCTTGATGTGGATCAGTTAAAGTCTTTGGTTGTCCCTTCCTGTTGTGGTTTAACCCAGCAGGCAGCCAAACACCACACAGCTGCTCATTCACTGCCTACCCCCCCACAGTGGGAGGGGAGAGAGAATTGGAAAAAAAAAAAGTAAAATTCATTGATTAAGATAAAAACAGTTTAATAGAACACAAAAGGAAAGGAAAATAATAATAATGATGATAGAATATACAAAATGAGTGATTCACAATGCAATTGATCACCACCCGCCGACCAATGCCCAGCCAGTCCCTGAGCAGCGATCGCTACTCCCCAGCCAGCTCCCCCAGTTTATATACTGAGTATGACATCATACGGTATGGAATACCCCATTGGCCAGTTGGGTCAGCTGTCCTGGCTGTGCTCCCTCCCAGCTTCTTGTGCACCTGGCAGAGCACGGGAAGCTGAAAAGTCCTTGATGAGTGTAAGCACTACTTAGCAACAACTAAAACATCAGTGTGCTATCAACATTCTTCTCATACCAAATCCAAAACAGAGCACTATAGCAGCTACTAGGAAGAAAATTAACTCTATCCCAGATGAAACCAGGACACTCCCCCCCCCCCCCCCCCCATCATCAAAAATTCTCACCCTTAACTATTCAGAAGTCCCGAAAAGTTAAATAGCTCCTGAATGAATGGCAAAATGCCTGAAGACTGCATCCCAAAACCTTCTATCTTGATTGAAAAATCTAAACCAAATAACCATCAAGTCTACCTTTAAATCTTAAGCCACTCGACACTGGGCCCTTGCAAGTTTTTGCTAGGTAGCAGATTTCGCTCCTCTGATAGGCAGCTGCAGGCTGCACAGGCTCTAACCACCTGATTACAGAACAGAGAAATGTAATCACTGTCACAAATCTTCCCTAAAACATTAGAATGTATCAATATCTTCACTACACACTGGATATTAGAATACAATATAATTACTGAGCACTGCAACTTTTTCAAATAGTCCAAATTAAACTTGTTCACACAGATTTGAGAACTGCTTCTGTTTCTCCCTCACTTCCCAGCTGAAGTCCCACGGCCTTATTTGATACCGAGCTACTCCTTCACTCCATTCACTGAATTCTAATTTTCTCTTGAAAAACTTTAATAATTATGCCACATCTGTAACTTTTACCATCACATTATTCAGCCTTTCTCCACATAAGTCATCAATTCTATAGCTTATAAAGTAAAAGCTGAGTTCTCCTGCCCCAGGACACCCCACAGCTGCTTTCCTATTGAGTTCTGGTTCTTCTCACACAAAGATCACTTTAAATACTTTAATGTTTTCTTGTGAGGTCCTTGCCTGTTGTTTGTGGGGAACATTTTCATTTTAACTCCTTATAAAGGATTACAGATTAGAAATTCTGATGAATAACCTATTTTAAATTCCAGGGTCATATGTAGAAGTTATTCACTTTTCCCATTAACAGCCCTCAGCATTCAGCAGCTAGCTTCCTATTTTCTTTCCTGCCATCCTCATTAGTGCATTAGAAGGTGGTGATTTTAAGCGAGGGAAATCACAGAACAAGAATACAATCTGAGAAAAGCAAAAGGAAAGAGAAACTTTAAGACAATAGCTGTAACCACATATAATCCTACACATGATTGAACATAGTTAGCTACACAGTCAAGAGAAGAGTTACCATTACATCTTACTCATGCTCAAAATGCAAAAAACGGAACAGAGTAAAACAAAAGCTCGCTTCTCATTCAACTCAGTGGCAAAACTGCCCTCCATTTCCACTATACAACTTCAGCCCACGAAGAAAATTACTAGAAATAAACTATGCTTTGTATATTCAATTTTGAAATGAAGATCTCTTAGTACTATAGAGGATGCCAGAAGACTAAATTCACAGTGACTTAGTACGTAACATGTACAAGCATGCCTGCCTGAACATAACTTCCCCTTCTATTCTGTACTTAACACTATTTTGAAAGTCAAACTCTAGCCATACAAGTCCAGCAAAGGAAAGCAAGCTCAGCGATATTGATTTGCAATAAGCAAATTACTTACATTAACTCTGAAAGCTTGTACAGTGTTATCCAGGAGAAGAATGTTGCAGACCACCTCCGTATGCTGCCTGTCTCGTGCCAGCTCAGATGCTCGTACATTGTAGGTTCTGCCAGCAGGCAATCGGAAACGTGCGGTCATTACTGTCCACACACAGTCTTTAGGCAAAACAAAAACAAAATTAAAAAAGATCAAAAAGTGCAACTGCAAGAATGTCGTACTTCAAAGAAAGGTCAACGCACAGTAAGTCCATTGTTAAAAAACTTCATCACGGACAAAAGAAAAATTACTACTAAATTCATGGTATCCAATGATGAAACAATGTCTTACAAATTACAACACAACCTTATTCCAAAATACTCAGTCCCTTACTGTCTGTCCATTGTCCACTTCCTCCCTATTTTAAGGTTGTTTTGTGGGTTTGGTTTTTTGTTTCTTTTTTGGTTTTGTTTGTTTTTTGGTTTGGTGTTTTTTGTTTTGGGTTTTGTTTTTTGGTTTTTTTAAAGATTCAGATCAGCATTTTCCCTTCAAAAAGCATTGTAATTGCTGGGCATCATGGCTACTAGGCTCCCAATATTAGAGGCAATTAAGTAATTAATTTCAGAGCAAAACAGAAAAAAAATGCTTACATCAAAAAGCTTTATAGAGAAAAAGCATGCAGAAAAGAGAACAGCAAATACACAAAGATTCTGATGCATTATTCTGCAAAGGTTGTGCATTCATTGTATAATAATCAGACATGAGAATAAACAGTGATAACAAAAACATTAACATTGCTTTTTTTTTTTTTAAATTACAACATGAATAGATAAAGGTTTGTCAAATTACTGAATCTTCTGTCTAGGTCAATTTGACTGGATTTACATATTTAGTTTGGAAGCACAAACAATTCTTATTCTCCAAATAAGGAACCGTGACCAACAGAAGTCTACACCCTGTGCTAAGTGCTGACATCCCACAACCCCAGTCCAGCAAAGCACTTAGTGCACACCTGATGCTATTAGCCCTATCCAACAATACTAGTTACTTTCTTAAGTACTTCGCAGGATCAGGGCCTGTGATTCACTTAATTACACACTCGGCAAACTATTTCTACATCCTTTGACAAGGGTGTAAGCAAACAGAAAGTTTCATAACTTAAGTAGAGAATACATTGAGATAGAAAACTAAAGTGTTTTAAAAACTAGTAAAAGAAAACAGATATTCTCAAAACTGAATATAAAATGATTGATTTTCCTTATTCTGTGAAAAATTATGAAGACTTCAAAAATGTTTAAATGTTTGCTTCCTATTTTGAGAGGGGTGGGTGTGTATCATGATAAAAAAAGGAGAATTTAGCAGAGGACAGCAAACATCCCAGCAGTGATTAGAGAGCTTGCCTGGATCATAAGAGATATCTGTGCTCCAATATACAGAAATTAATCAGGGTAACAAGTCAAAGATCAATCCCCTCTTAAAGAGTTGATAGCTTAGATACTTAGGCCCTTGTGGGAAAGTGGAAGACCAAGGTCCAAACCGCCTGTATCAGGAAGGGCCAGGAATTTGCAGTTTAACCTTCTTCCCACCGCCTGCAGCCAACCTCCCGAGCAACTGCCCTAAAAATCCCTGAGGTATTTTGTTTTTCTAGAGTACGTCTTCAGCTCTTTCAGCATGACCACACATCTCAGACATAAAAAATCTTTTTGACGATAATCCATGCTTGCAAGATGTTTCAGTTTTGACTTAACCAGCATTTTCAGATTAAAAAGTACTTGTTTCCTTACCAAACAGCTTTTTTTTTTGGCTACTCAGTCACTCTGGCTTCAGAACTGCAATGCTGTATTCATGCAGAATTACAGCAAGTTTATTTTTGTTTTGCTAAACCAACATGACAAACTGAGAAAGGATAAAGATACCAGATAAACCCACCAGCTGCAAGCTGAACTCTTAACTTTCTCTTAATGATAAAATAATGAAAAATTGTGTCACAAACATTAAAAATCCAAAGTAAAGCCTAACAAGAAAGTACACATCTGACAACTCCTCATGAAGAGGCTGCTTCCACTAGGCCTTCGACAAGTCTCAAAAATAAAAGGCAGAACAAAACCTTTAACAGAGAAAAACAGGTAACTGAACGTCCATACCAGTGATCTGAGCCAACAACATAACATTTCACAAACAATATTTTATGTCACATAGACACAATCTAAAAGTCAATCACCTTACTAGCCGTAACAGCGTAAAGATCAGCATCTTTATCAGTGCAGCTACACAACCAATAACTATAGCCAAGACTTTAGAGCGGTATTTGCCTGTGTGCTGAATCAAAGAAGGTTTCAGAAAAGCATGCAATTTCATTAAAAACAGTTTATCCATACCACAGAAACAACCTTTCGACAGGCATATTTTACAATGATTTGCATAAGTGACAAATCAACCAAGACACAGTGAGGGTTATCTCAGAGTCCTTTCCCACGAATGCAAACACCAGTGCACAAAGTAGGACTGTTTAGCTTCCAAATAAGTATTGCAGTCCTCACAAAACCGTTTGGTAGTGAACTGGAAGGGTCTAACTCAACAATTCACAATTTCGCAGCAGAAAAAAGATTTGTTAAAGGCCAGAAACCATCATGCTTTAAGGGAGCAAAAAGGCAAATCTCACCTTTCCCTCCTGTTCTCTTCCCTATTTTTGTCTTATTTGCTGATCAAGACCAACAATATTTCTTCCTTCCTCATCACTGCCTTAAACTAGACAGAAAACTTCTGGGTTTAAACACAGCAACAAATTCATAAGAGTGAGCAAGGAGAAAATCTGCCCTCAGTGATCCTCAAAATCCTTCAATACCAAGCAACCATTCACCGTGTCCTTCAATAGACCCAACTGCAGACCCAGTAAGTTTCCTGCTGTAACACAGTTGATCTTCACTCCAACCAAAAAAAAGAACATCGAATAGTCGCAGACAGTGATTCAGGTCCTTCTTAATGTACATAAATGAAATGGTCAAATTCAAGAAAAAAGGCACTGTATCATGAGTTCGCTGAGGAAACAGGACCAGCTATATTGGGTCAGAACAATGGTTCATCTAGCTCGCAGACCTGAAAGGCCAATGCCTTCTCACTCTCTTTAAGTAAGGAAAAAATGAATAGGACACACACAAAAAGATATTTTTCACATACTGTTCCACAGTCTGGAGTTTAGCATCTTCCTCGTGTGAAGCTCATATTCACACCATGCTGGACATCAGTCATTCATGAATGTTTTCTTCATGGACTTAGGAAATCATGTTTTGAACTTCAGATTAGGCAATGAAGCATTATATTCCATGACCCACATACACTATGTAGTAGCCTGAACAGCCATCTTGTATTAGACAAGCTTCTTCCATGAAACTAAGAGGCTCTTGCAACTGTAAAATACAGTTTTACAACTAAGTGTAATAACTGAAATCCTGAAATACTTGTACAAAATGGAAATATAACAGCCATGAAAGTAATAGAGAGGAAGATGACGAAAGACAGACTATTTTTTGCAAACCACATTCAAAGTTATTTTTTCCCCATATGTCAGCAAAGAAACTATGGAAGTATGTAGGGATTATGTTAAAACGCCTTCACCACCACACGCTCTCTCAAAAATACTCCTCCTTCTAAGATCTACCAGGGTTATTACATATAACTGCTTTGTGGCCAATCATGTGTACACAACCCATATTCACACCTCTATCAGCATACGTACATACAAAAAGGACGCAGTTGTTAAGCACAGACAGACCCTGCAATTACTAGTCTTACTGTGATATACTTGTTTTACAATATAATTGGCCCTGAACTGTATCCATATCATCTTTATTACTCTCTTCTTCCAGAAATATATGCACCAAGAACACAGACAATATTATTTCTCCTGACCAGGTATTGCCATTCTTGCTATACATTTTGAAAACATACTAGCAAAATAGTGAGATGGCTAGCTATTGCTTATGAGATTATAAATCATAACTATCTGATTTCCCAGCAAATACTGGTTATAAAATTACAAAACTGATAAAAATTCAGCTACGATGGTTGCAAACTTCTAAAACGAAGATATGTTATAGCTGAAGTTAGGATGGAACAAGTAAAGGACTGACTTCAAGCTCCAAAGCAAAATCTGCAGCCCCAAAAGAAACAGGAGTAAAGACAAAAGGTGAGATTCAACCAAAAAAGTTTGAGAACAACTGGTTTAAACAGCAGGTTACGTTAAGCAAGGTACTACTGTGTGTGCATATCTGTGTCACGGACAGCACCTTGGCCACTTACACTAAAAATCTTTCTATATATGCAAGTGGATTATTTAAATTGGATTTAAATGGGATTAATCTTTGCATATGAAGAAGGTTTTTGCTTATAATTTTTCAGCATCTTCTGCTAAGCATGTAATATTTAGACACTTGAATTAATAATCCAAAGCACGTGCTGCTACAGGAACTGGAGAAGAACAGAACTTGTGCAATGAAACTCCATTTACCTCTCAGGTCTGTGGAGGGAGTAAGTTCCTGAGCTCAGGTTTCAAGTGATGAGGCAATTCTAGGGAGTGTTCTCTATCAAAGGGCAGAACATTCCTGCAATGCTGGCTTGGTTAGGGCATTAAAGAGCATACAGAAGCTTCACAAGTGAATTTTCAGCATCCTCTACTCTATTCTTTTATGTAAAAGTATACAGTAAAAGGACAATTTGCTTGGGCTTACAATAAACCAACCAATTTTAAGCAGCTTAATAAATAAGCAGTTGATTAAGAAGGTAATTAACAGAAATTTAATTTATCCAAGAGTGCAACCGATTCGCCGACTTGAAGTAAAGTGTTCTTTTAAAGAGTTTCCATCGTGTACTATACACAAAGACAATCACCTTAGCAGAGTACAGTACGCACATATGTATTAAAGGACATGAGAAATTTCATTTTTCATGGCTAATCTAAAGCAGCTAGGAAGCTAATGCATTGCCAGATTTCCATTTGTTTAGAAGCTGGTATTTTAGCAACCCAGAAGGCATGTATTTCCACTGTCGCCCACCTGCTGATTTGGGTCCAACATCGTACATGAATTTGCTATAAGAGGTGGAAAAGTAGGCCAGACTCATAGAAAACCCACATTCTTATAACATGATGTAGCTTGAATACATTAAATAGATTACAGACCCCATGGTTACTAAAATTATCCAGACATTCCAAATAGGAGAAAAAAAAAAAAAACAACTATTAGAAGCACAAGGAAAATTTTGAAGATTTAAACAGAGTAATACAACCTACCGCATTTCAGACAAACACTGAGTTATACCTAGGACCCATCTTCATATACGTTTACTGAAAACATGTTAGTGAAACTATATTAAATGTTTTAACCAAAATCAGTTTGAAAATGATAAACATTAGTTGATTGTGCACTATTTTAAGGGAAGTCCACATTAGTCCAACAAATAAAAGTTCAAATTTTTTATCTTTCAAAAATTTGCTTTGAAAGTTTTCAGCAATCCTAATCAGGACATTCCTTATAAACAAAATCAGAGTAGAAATGCATTTTCATTTAAGTGAATCGACCCATGCACTACAATCCTGAACCAGTTCTAACGATTCATACTTCATTCATCTCTTCCTACTTTCTGCTGACCAAACAATGGAAAGTATCCATAATTCTTGAAAGTTGACATGTAAACTTTGGGTCATTTCACTTTGTTGTCACCAAGTGCAAAGGTTCAAGTTAGATTTCTAGCCAGGCAACAGCATCATTAATGAATCTGGGCTCTATCAAAATCTTCTGTTTCTTTCGTAAGTTTATTAATTATCTGTAATATATAAATTAATCAAATTCATTCTGCTTAAGGAAAATAATATTCTCCTGTAAAGCTATCACATGGCCACTTATTAAACTCGTCCTAAAACTTTCACTGGAAAAGAGAGATACTGCATTTTTCCTGTTGATGAACTGGGAGTTACAGTGACCGCGCAATGTAACTACAAGCACGATTCCTTCAGTGCTACCACATTCCCAAAGAGTTGTCAAAAGAGAGCACTAGATACAAGGAGACATTGGCATTGGAAGTTAGGAAGGTAGTTTCCAAAACCTCAGCAACTTCTCTTCGCTGGTGGGTAACCAAATTGTCCTCTCGTTAGCCCAGGTATCTGCATGGGGTTCGCAGCTCTGGGGCTCCAAGCTCACCCCTCTTCTCAGTCAGCCCCTTCTTTACAGCCTGGCCCTGAGCAGCCTCCACGCTTCATATGCAAAACTGGTACACCAAACTTATCTAATCTCCAGCTGCTTTTATACATTCCCTCAAGACTTCTGTTATCTGCGGGCACTCTGAGCTGCTTGATTAAATCCCTCACAAATGCAAGTAGTATAGAACAGCAAAAGAAATTCCTTCTGCAAGTATTTTACTCTTGAGAGCAACAAAGAGCAACACACTCACATGCGCCCAAAATGTCCACGATCTCACCTGCATTTCAATGACTGTGCTACTCTTACATCTTCAATCCTCAACCACATAAAGAGCCAGATCTAACACAAAAAGCATTAATTCTCAAAGCGCATCTGACAGTTTCTGAAGATTTTGGGCCTGAAGTTCAACAGCTGAGAGAAAAGTAGTTGAATTTAGCCTCTCTCCTCTACCATCAGCGTCTCCTACACACAAGCCAGTAACAGAGAATTAATATTCTATCCACTTATTCTATCCACTTATTCAGATAAGTTTTTAAAATTATTAATTCTTCTTGTTTTATGAACACTAGGATTTCATGGGGTTGGCTGTGGATTTCAGAACAGGCTCGACACCTAAATTAATAATTACTCTCAGTTTAAAAAATTATGTGAGGACTTCTTTTTAGAAGAAGAGGACTTCTTTTTAGAAGTCCTCCTTCTTTATTGAAGACCTCCTTTGATAATGCTTTTTACCTACTTCTTTGGATAGGGATTTCAAATTTGAACAACTGCTGTGTGATATCAAGCAAGATTTTCAATGTTATAATCACATAATTATTAATAGAGTCAAAAGGTTAAAGGTGAAACACCTTGCTCTATCACTCCAAGAATTTCATTCTTTTCAACATAAAAATAATAATTAACCAGTGTTCGGTCACTCTACACAAGAGAGTGGCCAATCTGTTAGAGAAAGCTGGAGGATGTATACCAGAACACAGCAAAACAGTTTGGTAGTACTGTAGGAATCTACTATTTCATCTGAAAAATAAACTATTTTGGCAATTTGACAGTTCCCTCCCTTGCTCCTTCCTTCCCCCAAGAACAAGAGCATAGCGAACAGAAAAGCCTATTACAAATGACACTTCTATCTAATTAAATGTCAATACTTATTATGCTTGAACTGTATGCACAATGCTCCAAAAAAAGCTTCTCAGAAATTCAGCTGCTCCCTTTCTCTGCTTTGGGTCTGAAGTAGGACAGTGCAGGAAGTCTGGTATCTGCTTTTCTTCACTCCTATACATAACATTTCAGGAAACACAGAGACAGCAAGATAAAATTCATTAGTTTGAGATTATAATGCTTACTGGCACAGTTTAGAAGTAATACTAATAAAAAAAGTAGTTCTTAGAAACCATGCCATCAACACTGCCAATTATTTTGAACCTAAAACCTTTCTGTCCTCCCTTTCTATGCCCAGTCATTTTTCATATGAAGAAAGTAACTCTTCCATCTTCACTAGACTCTAGATTAGATACAGCCTGTGAAGATATTAAAAATTTTTTGAGAGAAAAAAAGACAAAAAAAAAAAAGACTTATAGACTCCAAACAGCTCAATATGGTTCATTTTAAACCCATTTTTAAGTTTCAAATTTATTCTTAGTTAATACCTGTCCACACCACATTATAACTGGCAGCCTGATAAATGCACTGGATTTCCATAGCACATCCCTTCATAGTAAATCTGATCTCTTTTTTCAGTTTTTGACCAGTTTTCTAGATGGGGAACTTAGCTTCAGAGAGGCTGAAGAAATACACCCAATACACTAGAAGTCTGCAGTTAAGAAAGATCTAGAATTAAAATAGTCAGACAACTTTTTTTTTTTTTTTTTAAAACCTCTCCTACTTCAGCAGGTTCAATCCATTTCCCTTTTCACTGCAACAGCCTTCTTCCAGGTCAGAGTGTGAACAAATGCAAAAACAACAGAAAACCTCCTTCCAGCTAGCTCCTGCCAGCTCAAGGCTGAGTACTCACTGACCTGGTGATAACAGTACTTCAGAAGAGAGAGGACTTTTGCATTACTTCCAAATGATGCAAGAAAAACGTCCAGAGTCCACGTGCCTTTAGGAAAAGGCTTCATATCAAGTACCTATGGTTATTCACAACAACTACAAAACCATCTGTCATACAGGTGACACACTGAAGCCACAGTTGGACTGGAAACATCATATGAATCTGTGCAGCCAATATTGTTTCTGACCCGGAGACCTTTTATTTGCAGGTGATACTCAGGGGTAAGGGACATTTTATGAAACAACAGTCACACACACGCTTGAATAAGATGTGTGAAGTTTACATGAGGTTTCAGAGATTATTTTAAGCATAAGTCTAGAAAGTTTCTATATGACAGCAATATACCCATATGCACCTTTAACAAACTAGAAAAAAACCACCTATCCCTCTATTAAGCAATAAACTATAACGGATAGTCAGGATCACCTGGATCATAGTGCGACCACTTTACAGAATAGTTTAGGAACGGCATATCATGGTGTAAAGAAACAGAGAGTAAGCAGCTGAAGCTAGAAATGCCTTTAAGTAAAGATATTGGTATAGTTTAAGGCCTGTAATATGAAAACAGAAGTTGTGAATTTGCAGGGAGCCAGCAGCGGGCAGCAAGGTCCAAGTAAGTAACAGATTACTAACAGATGTTACTGGATGGGCCCCAAGTGGACGTTAGAGCCACCAGGGAGGCCAGAACACTAAGACAACCAAATCTTAAAACTGACAGAAGCCAATTTCAGACCAGGGAGAGGCTCTGCCCACCCCACCTCCTCATACCATGTTCCCACTGTAGGTAGGCTGATGGCAACCACCAGCTATAGCAGTGGCCAGCTTGTGAGCCAGCAAAGACACACAGAGGGGAGAGCCCGTGGGTGCACGGCTGTGGTCACTGCACCGCTATGCAACCACTTCAGCGAGTGCGATGGACAGCAAAGAAACATGTGCACTGAGTTAGCAGCAGCCCACGCTCCTGGAATAAGCAATTTATGATGGAAAATGGCAAAGCTAGCAGGGAAAAAAAATTAAATCTAACTATTTTTAAGAATTAAAAACAAAAAAAATACAGACCAAATCCTGTGGAAGGGCAGATAGCTGAAGCAGTTAGAAAAGGATAAAACTGCCAGGAAGAAGAACTAGGAAGAGAAGTACTGTTTAAAGATCACAAAATGGCGAATTTAACTATCCTTCTATATTTAAAAAATATTATAAATTAAACAAGGACGCAAATGCATTGATAAGACATAAAACCACCTTGTTTCCTAGTATGCAGCTGTCAGCTCATGATATTTGGAGGCACTTACCATGTGTAAAGATTACTAGGAATAAACAGAAAAGTTTTCCAGTGAGTTCCACCTCCAATATTTTGAGCTTGATTATATCCATAACCTGCCCTTGTTTGAAAATAGCCTTAAAAATGGCAATCCCTGACCTTCACACAGATGGTTACTACATCTAACTCTTCCCATTCCTGGAGCTGGATCTCGTATTCTTGGTTTAATGACTCAATGCTATAATAAGATGTAATAAATGGGGACTATAATGAAACATTACTAAAATATCTTCTTGATAGAAACTTCTCAAAATAAATCTGCAGTATTTTTTTTAAGTATGTTCCTAAACTAGGTTAAATAGATTTAAATAGATTTTCCATTAAAAGGAAATTCTGGCTCCCATACAACCCTAAGATTAGGAAGCCTAAATATTTACTCAACAAAAGAAAAAAGGGTTGAAATCAGTGCAAGTTCAGACAAACTAAAACCAGAAGCATCAGGTGATAATAAAAAGTTAGTATTTCATATCCTGCTTAAGAAAGCGGGGGGGGGGGGGGGGGGGGAACAACAAAAAAACCCAACAGAACCCAACCAGCAAACCCAAAAAACCCCAAACTTCTTCCTACAGCTTTCCTCAAAAGTATCAAGGGGTAACTAAATTTGTCTCTCCTTTGCTATACCACTCCAAAAAAGATTTCTTTACCTATTAAAAAAGGAGTTTACAGTCCTCTACAGGCCTAGTAGAAACCAAAAGCTCTTTAGTGTCTAAAAGGAGCTTGGTAATCTTTGAGCTTTTAATGACAATGTACAACTGCCTATAGCTATAATAACCTAGTACAGTCCTTTCAGGACACTAATTATTAACAGCCTGACTATACATGCTCAATCAAGGGAACGCAGCAAGTGAGAATTAGGTTTTGATTTCAGCTTTTCCATCTACAAATAGGAGGGGTTTTTAACACAATTTAAGAAGCCAAAAAGAGAAAGAAATTACATGTAAATAACAACTGCTGGTCTGCAGCAGTTGTATACAACTAAGCAGATAAAACAGGGGTAAAACACCAAATGCTGGAAAGATACGTGTTCTAACTTGGTGTGACTGTAAATGAACACAAGTCCCACATCCTATATGCCATACAAGCATCAACCACAACTATCTGAAGACAACATCAACAGAAAACATACCGATGGAGAAAATCTGTGGGCTAGCTGTTAACCACTCAAGCAGCCACAGATCAATACTGCTGCATGCAGCAGGATCTTCAAGTCCAGAGCAGCTAGTGGAATTGGCAGCTTTAGTTCCAGCCATGGCATCTGTGTTGTGAAGCCTTTGAAGCTGAAGGCAGTCTGAATTGAAAACAAACTGGCAAAATTCGGAAAAAGCTTTTATTCTACTCATAGCCAACTTGAAGTTGAATTTTGGCTGGCATTAGAACTGAAGTATTAGACAGAGGGAGGAAAGTTGTCTGTGTATATTCTGTTCAGAGATGCTAAACCTAAGCCAAATTATCTTCAATAGACTTAAACACAGCAGATACTAATTCTAAGGCTGAATATAACCAATTGGACACTTTCCATCAAAATTAGTTTTTAATCAGAAATGCCATTTTTTTTTGCCATCAGTTTTGCCAAAAACCACCGATTTTCTGCTGGAAACATTAAAATAATGCCTGTCTGGCTACCTGCCTGGAAAACACTTGTCAACTCCGCTTCCTCCTCCAACAGAAAACAAACCAAGGGAAGTCTTCTAGCAGCGCTGCCCAGAGAAGTGACCTCACTCCATTCGTGTCCCTGGCTCTCAGCCGCCCTGCCGTGCACTCCTTTCCCGAGCACCCGGATAATCAGCCTCTCCCCAGCTTTTTGGCCCTGGGGTGTGAGAGTGGAGGAGGTCGCCTCTTCGGTTGCTCTTGGGGTGCGCGCTAGAGAGAGACCCCAAAGCACGTCTGGGCACTAGAACAAAAAGCTCTCCGCACAGGGTGAGAGCAGCTTTGCTGACGGACCTGCCCAGTAGCAAAAGAATCATCCTATTTATATCATCCCACGTTTTAAATTCTCCCTTTTTTTATTTATTTATTATTAAGAGCTCTCCCATTTTTACAACTTCAGTGCAGCTCAGGTAAGTATTTTTCTGCTCACCTCTGCCTCCTCTCAAAGATTTTCTTTATAGGAAACAATTTCCATTTTCAAGCCAGCTCAAGAGGACTAGAAGTTCAAAATTATTTGAGTGAATCTGGCAATGAAAATATCACTCATGTTCAAGTGATTAAGCAGTTATAATCTGATAATCATTCACCTGCAGTGAAATTAAAAAAAAAAAAAAAATATCACAGTTTTGGGGGTTTAGTTTCTTTAGCCAAGTATCTTAATGAGGTCTAAGCTCCCCAGATTTGTAAATTGTACAAACCTACTTTGTAAAAGGATCATTTTCAAAGATCTTGACCAGAAAATGACAGGACAATTCTATCTGTACTTCTTACAAAGTGAAACTCAAAGCTAAACCAAAAGTTTTCCAAAACTGTGGCATACTGACCTCAACAGTCGCACCCTGTCAGGGGTTATGACATGATTAAACGTTAAGGCCAGACTGCAGGTTCCGTGCACTTATCTTCATGCATTCCGAGTTTTGTAAATTGTTAAATTACAATCAATTCTGTACATACACGAGTAAGAGGGAAAATTACCTTCATGCGTACTTCTAACAGTTATCTAAAAATGCTTTCCCTTTTGGGATGCATTTCCTTCTTTTGAAACTAAACTGACAAACTTACACAAGCATATAAAGCTTCTGTAAAAACAGGTGTTGGAAGAAATGTAATGCAAGAGGAAAGACAAGATCCAAACTTACATAAAAAGTTTATAATTCTTACCAGGGTTCATCAAAGTAAGACTTGTGAAAAAACTTTGAAGTTTTATTTTTTGTTTCTGAATATGACTGTTTTCTTCCTTATAGCTTTGTTCTTTATAGAATTACACAGTAATACTTGAAGTTTCCACAAAATTAACTTAACAAAAATAGCAGATGTTATTAATGGTGTGAAAAGCAACATCACACTGTCAATTGTACTAACAATGAATATACTGCAACAACAACAAAAAAATCCCTACATTGCCGCATCCAAAAAGTAAAGGCACAAAGTTGCAGGTGTACAACTGGAACAGGCACAAAATCTAGAAAGACGGAATTTTTTAATGCACTACGGCACCAAAATGAAGTCACACCATGTTACCCAAGTGAAACTAAAATTCAGTGACAAACTCTGTATTTACATACTGTTCATCTCAGCCCACCAAATTAAATCTCAGACCTTTAATTAGAAGTTAGATTCCTTTTACTAATATAATAGTGAATTATTTTCCAGGTACGGGGTATACATTTTCTGTATAAAAACACTTAGTGTCATTGCATTTAATAAAACATCTGAGTAGGAAAAATTACCTGGCCATTTTGCTTGGAGCTGGAAACTTCTAAAATCAGCTGCCATTCAGAATCAGCACGAAACTTTCAATACTGTTGGTTTGAGATTAATTAATTCAATTATTCTATAATTTACTGAGTTTGTTTTTAGTAGGAAAACAACTTCTACAATCTCCTCTAAAGCATTCATGTTCAGGAAGACAACATAGGCTTTAATGCTTCTTTATCATATTGGCTCAGTTCAGTATGAAGTATCATGTCCACTGAAAAAGCAGGCACATAACCATATTACAAGCCAGTTAATCAACTAAAAACAAAGCAATAAAAGAAACATCACAGCTCCAGTTGGAATAAAACATTGCCAAGAAAGGCAAATGAACATACACATGCAGAGTTAGCGTGTGCTGAAGTTAAAGAGCAACAGGCTATTAAAAGGAGAAAGTACTACAAAATTATAAAAGGCTATTTATAAGCTTAACGTCACACTACTGTTTATCACACTGCTATTTATGGTTTCACTCACATATTTACTGCTTTTAAGCAAGAACAAAACCCTAAATGCAGTTTAATCACCTGCATATCACAGTGTCTTCAATTTCATTTACTTACTACCTTGCTGCTCCTGAGAACTTTCATCTGGCCAAATTGATTTCCTGATAGGAAGCTAGCACATACCTCCTGCCACAAACCAACATGGGAAGAGCCCATCACCCCTGACGATACCTTGACAGTAATGAAGTTACCTCTCATTCGTCTTTGTAAAACAACTGGAGGTCTGGAAGTATCCTGCTAATATCTTTTCTCTGCCACTAGAACTGTAAGATGGTTCAAATCCCCACCCCGAGCCTCTTCACTGTGTTGCAGGCTGCAAGCACAGTTACCATGCCTCAACTGAGAGACTGGGGGTGAGTTCAGTTTTTGTTTTTTCCCCTACCAGAACCACAAATGCCAACCTGACTGTAGCCACAGCCCAATACAGAAGTCCACATGTCCACATCATCACAGCAAACCTTCTCAAACTTGTGGTATGAAAGATCAGACCAATTTTTCTTTTTTTTTTTTTTTTTTTAACCAAAGCCTAATTGTAAGAAAGCCATACTGACAGAGGTGGTTATATGTCTAGTCACTAAACTTTAAGTGAAACACAAATTAACTTTTCCACTACATTGCCTATAACAGACAACTACTTATTCATAATAAAATAATCTAACCTCAAAAGAAGTCTTAATCGAGTGATTAATTTAGCTTTATATGCCACAGTGAAGTTCACGCTACTTGTGCAAAAAAAAAAAAATTACTGTTAAAAATGAACCTATGTTATTTTACTGTTCAACTGTATACAGGAGAGACTGCGACATCCTAGCCTTTAACAATCTTTTTCCCACTGTTTTAAAAATAAGGCTATAGCATTATTTTTCTCTTTGAAGTCAAATGACTGAGGCAGCAGATTGATTTAAGAGCCTTCTATGCAAACTAATTCACCTTCCAACATACAGCAGCTTTACAAAATGCTTAGCAAAAAAACCATTTGGATAGTCTCTTCCACTATATTGCAGTTAACAGATACTATTGTAACTGAACAAAACCAGTTATAATCCCCAAGCTGTTAGAAATCAGAAGTTCGCAAGGCTGTTCCATCTTTAGTGCAATCAGTTCTCTTTGCTCCTCCATGCAAGTGCTGAACTCCCAAGCCCCACCTCTGCTGAGCCAGGGACTATGCAAGGCAGCAGGTCTGAATGACAGATTTTAACCAATTCCCTCAGTGCTCTCGGTTCTCCTTTGATTCTACTGAAAAAGTAACAATGAATGATTATGCTAAATATCTGTTTCAAATAACACGCATCTGAAGCATGTGGTAGTCTACAAAAACCTGACAGCGGAGACCTAACGCAAGGCTTAGTGAGCATGTTTTCAGCAAAGTTGGCATGCTACAAATGCCAGAAAGAGATTTCATAGTCAAAATAAAAAGGTAATGTAAATCTGCAAGAAAAAACAAACTTATTCACAATACCAATGATTTCCAAAAGCACGTACGGAACACACAATTTAAGTAGCTGATCTGCAATGATGGCCTAAGCAACAGTCACAGTATAAAACTCACCCTGCTACCACATTCGTTATTTCTATACGAGGGGTGAAATTCGGTCTCCAAAGCTATCTGACAAGTGTCTTAGTAAGACAACAAGTCAATGTACTTTTATGATAGTAGACCTTTCATGTTTGGAAATTCAGTACAAGCTATTATGTAGACAGCTGACATTTACCCAAACCCCTATCAAAGAAAGAGCGATAACTGCTCACAGTCAAACTAAGCATGCAAATCATGCTGCAATTCTTAAATCTAGGAAGTAACTACTTCCTCAGCTGTAATTGTGGTCCATGCCAAACACAGAAAAGGACTTAGTAAGTAGGCATATTTCTCACCAGCATTTCAGTTCTCAAGAATCTGTACGTACTAAGTGACCCATACGTCCAGTGTGCACTGGTATGTGGAGACGTGAATCTCTGACAAAGGAACTCTGAAACTCCTCCAAGCCTGTGGAGCCAAAAAGATTCAAGTCTTTTGACAGAAGTGATGAATTTAAGTGTCCCTAACACGAAAAAGATTTGCAGAATGCACCCAAGTTTCCCAGCTTCTTGTCCTTTTGGTAAAGTTGAGAATCAAAATTTTTTCCGTTTTCCATAAAAGCAGTGGAAGGGAAGCTGCCAGCAAGTAAAATCATTGCTTCCTTAAATACCTTTCCTTTGAGGCCATCATAGAACACTTTTTTCTGCTCAACTGCCAAGCAGTCAACATTTTGGGACAGATTCATCTCCCTTTTCAAAAAGGGAATAGAAGCTACTGTGGAAAAAAAAAAACAAACTCTCAAAATACAGAGCACAAATGAGTATCTGTGGAGCGTCTCCCTCTGAATAATGCCATGTGAAGAGACTGTTGATGGTAGAAGGAAGGAACATCCAGAAATCAACCTGGTGTCAGCCATCCCAAAATTATGGGCAGTCCTCAGAAAAAAGTTCACCATTAGATCAGGTGTGATTAGCCTCCACTAGTGCTAACTGGCACAAATGAGAAATCATACTTGTTAAGATCAATTCAGTAACCAGACCTCAAAAATGATGAATATGAGGCAAGTTTTATGAAGAATCTAGCTTAGTTTCCCAAAAGCTCTAAAAGAACTTACTCTAGGCATTTATGTTTTATTTAAAAGAAAATGCAGTTCTAAAATTTCCCGCTACAATTCTTGTTTATATTCAGAGTTCATGAAGTCACAATAAAAGGCTAAGGCCCTTATAGTCAAAGGTATCAGCACAGACTTGCAGAGAAATGAAAACAAGTTACAATAATGAATATTTAAATTACTTTTATGAATACCATTATAGACAACAAAAATTCCTATAAAGTTCATAATATAAACAAGAAAAATTTCTCAATATATTTTCTCATTTTATAAAGACAGATATGGTCTCTCTTGGAAGAACCATTCTTCTATGAATATTTGACATCAAATGCAAGATTTTTTTGTCTTAGCAAGCACATGTTATAATCCCTGAAAGAAATAATAGATAGTGGACAGTGGAGATAGCATATTGTTAAGTTTATGTTTTCGGACATTTCAATGTGGCTACTAATAGCACTTTAAGAGTCATTAAGCATCATTAGGCAATTTAAATAATTAAGTAATCTTAAAATAGCCTGGCTCTTATTCCTGTTGTTTTCCCTGGAAAGGCAGGTACAAACATGGGTTACAGATTAACAGGTTGATGCAGTAGCCATGCTGAAACTACAAAGATAATTATTTATTACTGAAACCATCAGTTCCATACCATTCCTCTCCTTCAAGTATTCCAGACCTCAACCATGTCCCTTCTTCACTTCTCAAGGCTCTAACAGTCTAACTGTTCAATACCCTTCACCACTCAAATCCTTCCCTACATTATGCCCATTTCTCTAATCACCTTTCAACTTCTCTCTGGCCTGCTCCATCCTTGTCTTTGCTACTCCATGCCCTACTCCTTTGGTGGGCACAGAAGATGGAACAGCAATAGAAATTACCAAAATGTCCCCAAAACCACAGAAAACCAAACATGTACCACCTGGAGGCAAGAAGAAAAACTATACCCAAGAGACGAGAACCATGCCCAAGCCTGCTCCCAAGCTTAAAAGAGAGATGCCAGCTACATCTATAGTCAGAGTAACACCACAAGTGTAAGGTGCTTGATGCATTCTGCTGAGATGCTTTCCAATGGTTATGAATGGAAGGGATGGATGGCAACATCACCACCTACACAGCATTAACAAAAATCATTAAAAGGCTTTTAAATTTCACAGATTTTAACATGAGGTACAGAAAGATTCCCACACCATCAGAAAAATCCGTAAAGGACCTGCATAGTCAAGTGACTTCCCCCTAACAGTGTCCCAGATGCACAAATTTTGAGTTAATTCTGGGTTTCAGAACTTAGCCCTGCCTCATTTTTCTACCCTCCTCGCCAACAGAATTAATTCAACGCTTAGGGATGACCTCCTTCAAAACAAGACTTTCAGAAGAGAAATCCTTGCAGGAAAACTGATTAAGTACAAGTCTATTCTCAACATGCACTGATATGTTGACAGCAACACGATACAGCTTTCCAGTAGCTAAGTGTTCTGATACATAAGAAAAGAAGAAACTTACAGCTTCTATCAAGTGTGAAAAGACACTCACAAGATAAAAGATTACATTCATTTTTTCTTTAAAGCGAAAATATTGTACAAAGTGCATTGAGAAGGAACAGTCTAACAACATACAAATGAATCCATGAAGATGGCATTAAAAGGTGATGAGCTCTCCAAGTCAGCACACCTGCACTGTTCCTCTTGGGCATTATGTTTAAAAACTCTTTTCATTCATGTGCCTCTGCAGTCAGGCCCAATCACTTTATTACACCCTCTTCTTTAGGCACTCTTCTATAATTAAAGCCAGCTTCCCCAAACTATTTGCTGCCCTCTGCATTACACGACAAAAAGTGAAACTTCTACCTCATGCAGAGAATCACTATTTTTTCCCTCGGAGGCAAAGACACAGTATCATAAAAATTACGCTATTATGCGACTTCTTTTATTATAAGGCAGCATCAGTAATACTGTCTTGGTCTGTTTATTCCAACACTTTTTCGTTATCTAGAATTCATATCCTTAAAAAAAGAATAGGCTAAGCTAAAAAGCTATTTAGCTAATAGTTAAACTATATTATCTTAGAAGTGCAGTTTATTTATATTGCCTATGAAAAATATTATTCCTCCCAACTGCTGTAAAGATAGGTTCTCAGAGTTTAGATAAGAAAACTTCAGGAGTCTCATTTAATACCACTATAAAATATAAAACCAAATGGTCTTTTGTTGTTGTTATTGATTTTAGTTAATTTTTCCATGCTATATTAACACTAACATTACCCTAAAATTGTTTGTTAATTTGTTCTAATGGTGTTTTACAACAGGCACGCAGTCTAACATTACTGAAGCACTTCCGAAGGCATCATCTATAACATCCCAGAATCAAAAGGCTAAAGAAAAGGAACATATGGCAGGATATACAATATGCACATTAACAAAGAAACCAAGTAACCGAGTTCTTTTATTTTCCAATGTCTATTCACATGCACTTTCCTCTGCTGGCAGCTCTGCAGCTCAGCCCAGTTCCCCTAGAAGCAGCTGCAGGAGCCACAGGTGAAAGCAACAGGAGTGTTGTTCTGCAGAGCAGCATCTCTCTGCACGGTGGTACTGTGCTCAGCTGAAGGCACAAAGCTCTTCCTCGCGCTCCCACAGATGTTCAGAAGAGGTATTTTCCAAAAATGAAGACACTACTATCACACAAGCACTAGCAGTATTTGTTGACAGGATGTGATTACTTTCTTTCTAAATAACAAGATGTTCTCATCAGAATATCACAGATCAGATTCAGTTCTTCTGGGGGACCAAGTCTTTCACCACAAGAAGTATTTTAAATAAGGACTTTAGGAAATTCAGTATTTCCAAAAATGAGGTGGTAAACTGAGTTAACAACAAGCTTCATCTTAAGAAAGATGTAGGAAACAGCCCAGAATAGTAAGGCTCATGAAGATTGAGAGTGCCAAGCCAAAACCAAACCACTAGCCACTTAGTTCAGTTTTCCCAGTTAAGTCCTTCCTGATATAATTAGTAGTGGATCTGTGACAGAGATGAACAAGCTTGCCATATTACGAAGAGGCAAAAAACTGCAACCCATGAAATGGAGAAGATCCTTTTCCCATTACGGAATAGTAAACCTGGAAGCAGATATAGAAACTGCGTTCTTTAATAGCATACAAAGGAGATCTGAATACGTTACATTTGCATTATGATTATGGGGAGCACTCTAGCCGACAAAGTCCAAATCATCCCTTCTGAATTCCAGCCACCATACTGGCATTAGCAATACTGACTTCAGAACAAGTACACTTCAGCAAGTGTCTGTTGCTATGGGTTGGCAAATACTGACTAGTCATCTAGATACGACCACGCAGTTGTTGAAATGGGCTGCCAATATCAGAGTTCAACCATCTCAGAACTGTCAGGAAACCGAGTAACACCAATAACATCCTGGCCTACCATGAAATTGTTGAAACCTCCTGTGGAAAGGTGCGGCAACGGCATACAATTTATTCCCCAGATCACAGCAAAGAGACCTCAGTAACCCATGACTAGAAAGGTTTCTGTGGCTCCAGGGAGTTGCAGAGTAGAAAGACACAGATCGATGGGTCCCTTTATAGTCCAGTAAAGGTTTAAAAAGTCTCAGCTTTGCCCAGTGCTAGAATAGATCCTCTCCTCTGAAGTGCTCGCAGGTCCAAAACTGAAGTCTGTGAAGCCAGAGAACAAAAGAAATGCGGTTTGAACTGGATCATTCAATTACTGAACCGAGGCTGCTGAAAACGTTACCCATGACTCACGAAACAGCAAGTAGCCCGTGCCATGCACCATGCCACTCCTTCAGCATTAGTTGATGGTGGGGTGGCTCAGAAGGCAAGCCAAGGAGTTCTTCAGTTCCGACTATTCAAGGGAAACAAATGAAACAAAGCTTGTCCCTCCTAGGTTCAGGAGCTGGTGTCAGGATGCTCTGGCAATTTCTTAAGAATGAGCGTGATGTTATGTGCATCAGAGAGAGAGGCAATGGTAAAGAGTTTATTACCACCACTGCCTTATCCTTTTAAAAAGTAGCTCCCACTCTTTAAGAACCAGCACAGCATGTTTATTTACCAGAAGGACACCCAAAAACCTCTCAAAGAAAGAGAACTACTCAGCAGCCAAGAGTATGAGGAATCTACAATGTCCATTTGAGAATGCGCTGTTCTCAAACTCCGAAAGCTGGAGCCCAGAGAGCAGAAATCCCTGTTATTTAACACAAAACCAGCAAGAAGCTTGTGTCTGCTACTGACAGGCAGGCAGACTGCTAGGAGCTATTCTGATTCTTTACGAAGGATGTAACATGAGCATTATTAAATAACAGACGTGTCCATCTGTCCTCTGGAAGTATATAAAGAGAAACACAAATTAGAATTTCTTCACAGTGTTAGATCATCCGCCTTTCTCTAAGAAAATCTGCTGAAAAAAACAGAGAAATGAAGAGGTGCCAACTAGACTGAACAAGTGCTGACAGAGCTCATAAAAGTCCAGAAAAATCTCATCCAGCTCTCAAGAAATCCAAAATAAGTAACTGAAGAGCACAGATACCCAAACCTACAGCTTATGCATACTTTGTGGTAGGCTTTGTTTTTTAACAGATATATAGGCTACGCTACATGTACATCTCTCTGGCACATGGTGGTCACTACAGCAAAATAACTTACATTGATGAACAACCACTAATATTTTTGCCACTGTATATTCTATGAAACCATTTTGTAAACTTGCTGTTACACTCCTCTGAAACATGATATGGGAAGATACTGGTAGCTGGAGTAGGGTTAGCCATGCCACCATTACATGGCAAGTTTTAATAATACTGCAAATCTGGCTCTTGCATCTGATCTTGCAATTCCATGGACTGTTGAATTTTTAGTCTGAGCCACAAGGGATGGGAAAGATCTTAAAATTATAGTTGTTTGAACATTTAACTGAAATTCATTTTTGTAGTTAGCTTGTTTTCCTGTTTTGTGGCTTCACTAAGAAGTTCCTTTCAGTTTTCTATTGAATATGATTGATAGACAATATAAGAGAATACAAAATCGCTTTCCAGAATAACTATATCAGGGTTAAGGGAGATCAGAGAGCCTTTACTTAAATGCCTGTTTTCAGAACACTTACAGATAAAAATACACCACCTATGGAAAGTACATAAAATCTAGGCATGGCAACAGGGGAGAAATAGAAAACTATTTGACAGAAACGTTTAGGTAAAGAGAACACAGCCACTACCTCCACTGGCAGCAATTCAAAAAAAATATTACCTCAGGAATCCGAGAGCAACTCCTGAATAATGATCATGCCTTCCTTTCAGTAGGGAAAAGAGAACAGCATTCAAGGGCTTATGGAAAAGAGCGGGCGGTAGGATCCATGTTATCAATAGGTACGAGCAGTACAGAATGGATACAGACTAAAAAGACATCATGTGACTACTGAGAATAGGAGGAAGGCGACAGTAAGAGCTCTCAAGCAGGGGAGCGCTGCCAGCCTTACAACATGGGCATCAGATCCCCTAGTGCACATATAATAAGGCGTTCGGATATTTTGGGAGAAGGTGTAGAGATCATGGGACATAAACCCATAAAAAATCATATTTATTTACATTTTACGTGCCATAGAACAGTCTGCCTTACATTTCTGATTTAGGGTTATACTTCAAGAGACTGGAATTCAACAGTTCACCTTCATCAGGGCAGTGCATCAAATCGTGGTATTAAAGTCTGAAAAATGACCTATTTACTGAAAAAAAATCTAATACTGAATGATCATCTGTAGCCTGAGCGAGATCATGTTCGGTTTGGTGCATTAAGCTCAGATTTTTGTTTTACTTTGTGGTTTGATCTTTTTGTCCTAGAAACAAATGGAAATTTTGAAAGTCAATAATCAGGATTATGACAGCCAGAAAGAAGGCAAGGACAACACAATGAACTACAGCTCATATGATTGACCAGAGGATAATTAATATCATTCCTTTCTGAAGAGACATACACAGCTGAATATCAAAGCTGAGTTGCAGAAACTGTCTTAATGGTGTGTATCACTGTTAAACAATGCCACTTTTTCTGTTAGTTTTTTCCAAGTAAATAAAGGAATAGAGGGAACATAATTTACATGAATTTTTTAAGAACAACAAAAAGATATTCTTAGGTTAGCTGAAACATTTTGAGACTTAAACGTATGCACCATTACATACAGGTTTGGATTGAGCCAGAACGTCTATTTACTCGGCACCGTGGGAGTATGCAGAATTGGATTTAGATGTGAATTCATATCCTTTGTAGGCCTTAACCTAGGCTCAGATCCGAAAATGCCCAGCTTTGCAAGTAACTTAAATTCAGATGTATATTTCACCATTTCAGAATCAGTTTAATATCCGTAGAATAAAACAAACCACCCCTTCCCCCCACAAACACTTTTATGCTGCTATTAATAACTTGATTGCAGACTAATTAAAGTCCATCTCTGTAGACTAAGGAAAAGGGTGGGATTATTTAGTGTGTTTATTTACAGACAAAGTGGGCCTTGTTATTTCAGGGACATGAAAAACAAAATTATTTGTTGTGAAGGTATCCAGTCCTTGCTGCAAAGACTATGAAAATAGATAAGGTTATATTACATCTTTTTTGTTGCCAATGATCCTACCAAAATGGCTTAAGACTTCAAAATTTCATACTAAACAGGTATCATACTGTGCTGCCTTGGAAAACTACTGATTTAAATAAAAACTACTGATTTTTTGAAACTTACACATATCCAACTCCAACAGCTTATCAGTCTAAACCTTATCGTAATTATTTAACAGCTATGATTTAAATAGGAGGTTTTCAACATGTCCTGAGGATGACAGGCTCCACCTCCTGTGCACACTGAGAAATGGAAGCTTCTACTGGTGTTGTTATTGATCACTTATAGCAAGAAAGAGATGAACAAGCAGCTTTGGAAAAATATGTTAAACAATAAAGGGGAGGGGGAGAGGGAGAGAGGTTAAGGGGAAAAAAGCAACAGAGATCAGGATTTCCAGAAGTAGGATGTGATCACGTCAGAGACAATTAGACTTTACTCTGATGAACTCTTTATTTTGATATAACCTGGCACTGCTAGCTAACGCAGCATTCCTGACCCACTCCTGAGTCTGGCCGCTCGTTTCCAGCCTTGCATCATCCTCTCCCTACTGCTGACATAGCCATTTGTACAGCCATATGGTAAACTGGAGCGGCGAATTAAGAAGCAACACAATTTTGGCAAAATTATTTTTCAGTCAGACCAATTCCCCACTATAGTTCACTGTGCAGCAGCGTAAGCACTACAGCAGGTGGCCATGAAGGGGGGAAGCTGTTTCTTTCATGGTCAAAACAAGGAAAATGGAGTAAAGGTATTAGCATCCAGCCGAGTGAAGATCATTCATTTTGGTAAAAGCAATTTCAAGAGAAGAATAAAAGAGTGGAAAATGCTGAAAAGGTGGGGGAAAATGCAAAGACAAATTCAAAACTGAAGTTTTGGATGGTGTATATACTGAATTTGGGGCAGAACACGACTGGAATCATGAATTGGTAAGTAGGAGAGGAATTTGGGAATGCTGATGGTAACGTAATTAACAGCTCCCAATATGAAGCACAACAAAGGCTAACCCACCGAATAGTTATCAGTGGTTCACTGTCAGAGCAGAATGTACCTAATAGTTTCTGCACCCGGTCTGTAGGAAAGGAATTTGGGGTAATAGCTAGAGTAATTGACGGGATTAAATTTTTTTCTTTTTTTTTTTTTTAAATGATGAAGTTGAAGTAGACACTTCTTGTGAAGAAAAAGTCTAAGGAAGTCAGCAAATTAAAAAGGGATGAAGAATGATGATAAATGGAATGGAAGGACATAAAGATGAAAAAACAGAGGGGCAATCACTTACAAGAAGAGACAACAGCATATTCTTCCTTGAAGCACCATAGACCAGAAATTTCATGTACCCTCCACCACTTCCACAGCTATTTATGGACTACCACAAAATAAGTCTGAATTTATTAAAAACCAAACTATACATCAAACCTAAGTTAACTTCCAAATGTCAGTGCTGAAATAATGGCATTCTTTTTATGTTTATCCAAACTGCCTTCTGTATATACCCAAAACTGTTGCATCATTTCTCTACTTACCTGCTACTGACCCCCCCTTAAAATCTCCTGTGTTATTTAGGTCCCTTTCACCACAGAATACACAAGGACTTGCATACAATACAGCAAACAATGACAAGGAAGAATAGTTGGGAAGAAACAAATGGCATGCGATTTGTTTTGTGGTGTCTGAATCATTACTTTGTATTTTGTTTCAGGAGGTGCCAGGGGAAATATTAAGACTATAGTGCTAACGCAGACAATGCTGGAAAGGTCAGGTTTCCCAAAACATTATGAAAATTCAGTGATTAAACGTAGCCAATGACATAATTGAAAGAGGTGATGGAGACTGACAGAAAACTGCTCTAAAAGGCTCCCTGTACTATTTCATCTGAAGGTGGTACAGTGTCTGGCGTATCAAAGAAAACGGAATGGTAGTTACCAATGCACACGTCAGAGAAGTTTTATGGAAGCTGTACTTAACTACAAAAAGGCTTGAACAGAACACAGACTCAAGTGCCAAGTCTGACCTAAAACCCTCTTTTTGCTTGTGCTTTACAGAGGTCTTCAGGAATACAAGGTGCTTTAATACAATCCATAACGAGCAAGACTCATCGTACTGTGTCTGTACTGGTAAAAGACTTGCACAGAACCTGCTATTTGCTGCACTTTCTCACTTCAAATTTATATACTCAGTAGGCGTACAAAAAAAATAATCTCCTTTTATCCAAGGATCTCAAAGAGTTTTACTGAGAAACAATATTTCTCATTTATAAAGGAGTAGAACGAGATGCAGAAAACTGAGTAATTTGCCTGTCATTACACAGTGAGTCAGTGGCAGCAGCCCACACTGGTCATACATCTCTTGCTGTTCTTATCAGGTACTGGCATTAGAATAAGGTCTTTTATAATAGTTACATGCCATATGTATTAGCAACATGATCCTCACAATTTCAAATTTATGCTTGTTCTTTCTTTTGCTATGAAAATGAACATTAAAGCTTATACAATGCACTCTATTCACAAGATAACACGCTAGTGGCTTCCTTTTGCAGTCCGGTACTTCATCGCCTGAAAGACACCAGAAATGCTTTTGGGTTTACCGTGAACATGTTAAAATACTTATATCTCCTACAGAATAAAAGTTATAGCCATCAGTACCTCCATGTTAAAACCAAACAAAACCAGGAAACTGATTTATAACCAGTTTGTATGTGGCTACACCAAGGAAGGTTCACTGTATACAGGACCTGTATCTTATACTTCTCCATGTTATTCATCACTGTCAGGATTACGAAGTTCTGGATCTTTAATCTGATCCAACGCGGCGCTCGGGTTCTTATCTGCAGCACGTGTTGTGCCAGTCCTTTTGATGCAGAATTTTTCTCCCCGTGGTATGCAAAGTGACTAGTGCAAGGGGGGGCGGGGAGAAGAACGATGATGACAGTACAAATGAACAAGGAACAGTAATACATAAACAAAAGATAAATTGTTAGAAGAAAGGTTAATTTATGCAAAGAAAAAATTTCCTCTAGTTAACAAGCAATCCTGAAATCCCACAGAACTTGGCATAAAGTCTGTGATCCCTTTAGCATATCATCTTTGGCACACAATCACACAAAGCAGCTCAGGAAAGACTGGATTTTATCTTCATCAATGACTTTGGCAGACCTTTCCAGAAAGACAGACTTTCCTGTTGTAATTGGTGCTGATACATTTTTCTACAATTAGTCTCTCTAGCAGAAACTTTCACTTAAGTTTCTTATTGCGTGTTCAGTTTTACTATTTGCCAGAATATTGCTGGAGTCTAGACTTTTAATTCACAATCATTTTTTCTTATCCTGCAGATGTCCAAGTCCAAATAGATAAACATATATTAAAAATAATCATTACCACTTTTGCCAATAAAAGACAAAGCATGGTATTCTGATGTATGAAAATACAAGAGACATTAAAGATGATGTGCTATGAAGAGTTTCATGCCAGTGCATCTAATATAATTGGTGTAAAACTTTCAGCTCAGGCAGTAGGGGGTGGGGTAGGCAAGGCCAAGTTGATTATGTAGTTGATGATACGTCTTCTCCTACCTGAAAATACTATGTAGCTGTACAGGGAGGGACTCCAAAGACCTATACCCATGCCCAGTTGTGGGTAAAGCAGAAAAGAAGCAGCAGCAGGAGGAAGAGATAAAGCAGGATCTGCTCCTTCCCTTCCAAACTTTTGTCATTATCAGCTGTTTCTAACAGTTACTTGAATGCAGCATCCTAGATCTTGACCTCTCCGTGCAATTGCTTCTGCTGCACCACGCTAGTCAAAAACCTGTCTGCTGACATCAGCAATGACCAACCACCTCTATCACACCCTGGCTACAGCAGGAGATCACAAGAAATACTGAGATGGTGGCACTGGAATTAGAAAGGCAAAGGCAATTAAAATGGATGAAACAATGTGCCTCTAGGAACCACTGCAGGCTCCCTACCGGTTTGGGGAGCTGCATCAGCTATACACATGCTCTTAAGTTTCTCTTCTCAACAGTAAGGGCCAAAACCTTTTTAAGTGAAAGATTTAACATATTAATATTACTGTTCAGAAAGGTTCTGATGTATGAACACAAGTCTTAAGATGTCAGTGAACGTATACATTCCTCTGAAAGGGCAAATAACATTTAGAATAATTCCATTAAAAAATATGCTTAGGAATCTGCGTAGCCATAGAGAACCTTGCTTCAGAGGGTTTATGGTGCTCAAGGGATGTATTACTGCTATAGTCAATGAGAAGAGTTGAGGGGACATAGTTTTAACTATGTGTGGCTGAGTTAACATCTTCTGGAAAATGACTACACCAGGCATCGGTGTAGGTCTTGGAACGGTAATTGCCACAGAAGAAAAATATTTATACACAGTAGCCAATGTTTAGTTTGGCATAGGGAAAGGAGTAATATTAAGATCCCTATACATTTTTAGCTGCACCTATCTATTAGACAGCTTAGTTAGCTTTAGGTTACAAGTTGTAAGATGCCTTTCAGATGGCAAATGAACTCTTCAAAACCATTTAACTTCCTTTCTAAAACAAACGCAGAGATTGACGTTGAAATAATACTTCAAATTTACTTTTTAGAAATTTACTTTTTTACTGTAAATGTTTAGGAGGTCAAGTCACAAAATTTTTTAACTATCACGTGAAATATATTCACTTCTTACCTGTTCTAATTTTATGTTCCATACATATTGATATTTTGTGCTTCCATCTATTTTGATAGTTGAAACATTTAAGATGCATAAAAGACTCCACAAAATCTTTTTCCTTGAGAAAGAAAAAATAGAAGATGCCTCCCCCAAAAGCTCAAGACAAATCACTTCAGATGTTCAGGTTTCGATTCAGTTTACTAGAAATCTAACACATCTTTTTCTTTCTCTCTCTTTTCTTCTTTCCTTCTCTAACATAATCCAAAACAGCACCCACTTATTCAACAGTAAGGCTGCCTTTATTTCACTTCAGAAGAGAATTCAACCGAAAATCAATTAGGCACTCAATAGGGAATAAGAACATCCACAAGAACAGTTTTGAAAAAACAATTTTGCTTGTTAGCAGAATTTTATTTTACAAGAAATTCCTATGTAGAGAAATCCTGTACATTTTTTTGTATTGTAATAGATCTGATCCAAGTAAGCTCAGATGAGACTAAACACAAACAGGAACAGAAATCCTAAAGGAAAGGCAATTCAGCATTTAACTAATATGCACAATACTTTATGAGAAATCCTGTCGGTATACAGAACATATATCTACTCCTCACAACTATTAAAATTACATCAATTGGTCAGAAACAAAGTTTTTTTCCCCCTTCTTATTTTTTTCCAAACATTAAAAAAAAAGCGTAACAGACTGATAATCTTATTGCAAATGCTGTAAATCTGAACTAGGACACAAATGTTAAGAGCATGCTGCAATTAGTTGTATTGCTACACTAGGCTATTTGACAGTCGGATCCAGATGTTGCTGTTGATCAGCCTTTTGTCTGTCCTAATAGGGCACTGAGTAGCAGCATTCTTTTTCAGAGAAACGGGGACAGAACTGGAATTTCTTTTATGACCTCAGCTGGTTTCAGCACAAATCTCCTGAAGTAAGAGGCCATTATTTCAGTTTGTTGCCATAAGCTCAGTAAATCAGGATATCTACCTGTAATATAGATTACTGTTAAAACTAAGTCTCTAATATTTATATTAAAATTGTAAATGTGTCTTATGAATTGGAATCCGATTTATGTAATTCCTTTTAAAAACTAAGACATTCCAAAACTCTCAAAGACTGCTTTTTGTTTCCAGGTGTATTCTCACACAAAAAGTAAAGAAAGTCTGGAAAAATATAGCACAAGAGAAACTGTCTAAACTTTTAAAAGATTTATATATTTCTTAGAAAATAGTTTTCTAAATACATTTTAAAAAATACACTCTATGTTCTGCAGACACTAATGAATTCAACCCTCTACCTTTTGTAAACTCGAGAAGTTTACAAAAAAACATGTAAAAATTCTGCATTGAAACTTTTTCTCCAACATATTCAGAGTCACCCTTAGTTGGTGCTTTGGGTGAAACTTAAGACATGCTACCCCCAATTCTTTTCTGTTACCCAAGCCAGTAATAAAAATCATTAGCCAATGCAGACTGGGTGCAGAAACTATTAGGTACATTCTGCTCTGACAGTGAACCACTGATAACTATTCGGTGGGTTAGCCTTGCTCATGCTTCATATTGGGAGCTGTTACTTACATTACCATCAGCATTCCCAAATTCCTCTCCTACTTACCAATTCATGATTCCTAAAACCAAAGAAATGTTCTTATGCCTTAAATACTTGTGTTATTAAATTGTATTGATTTTTTTAGTACTCAAATCTATGAGTTTATCTTATTTTCCTTACAGGATAATCCAGTCCTCTGAAATACTAAAAAATTTTCTGAGCTCTGTGTTATCTACAGCCTTTAATAAGAAGAGACATAATTCTTGCACCAAGGTTATTAATGAATGTAATGAGACAGGATTAATTTCAAGACTGATTTTTGAAGAGCATGACTAAATCTCTCTCCATCCTGTTAGTTGCTCTTACACAGTATAGCCGTTTGCAGTCTTCTCTTTGGTCAGCTTCTGATCCAATTTATGCTTTCTCTACTAATCCCAATAGCTTTCACAAGCCCTCATGGACACTGTATCCAGCCATTTACTGAAATTTAGATAAGATCTACTTCATTCCCAGTAACACAAGTGTAAATTTAGGAAAAAAAAAAATTCTTAAAGTGTCATTAGTGTCTTCAGAACACGTTAGAAAACTATTTTCTGAAAACATACATTTCTTTTATAAGTTTGGACAATTTCTATACTGTATCAAGCAGGCATAATCCACTGTAAAAACACGAAACTGCATACAAAGTGGTTATACACCAATTCTGCAGAAGAGGATCTTAGAAGGTAAGTGGGAAGGAAAGAGAATATTTTTAGTAGGTCATAAGATACAAACATAAACCAACTATGTCATGCTGTTATAGAGAGGGAATTCCTCATATGAGGAATGCTTAGTCAGGCACACAGCCCACGGGATAGATGAAGGTCCTCTCTCATGCTGCTCAGTATTGCAAAAGCTTAAATGGATTCATGTTTAAGCTTCTAAAAAAAAGACGTAGATCAATTAAGAACAAGCAAGAGACTGTTCCAGAACCAAGCAGTACCAAAACGAAATTCCTGAAAAAGCACAATAATGATAAAACAGAAAGAATTCAGATTGTTTCACCTGAGATTGCAAAAATTGTATGTATTACCGTTTTCAAGCACTTTGAAACACAATTTTTCCTCCATATATATCTGACAGAATGTTTATTAAGAACCTTAAAATGTAACACCAATTAGATATTAGATTTTTTTTTTCTTTTAAATGATACGGAGAGCAACAATCTCACAGACACACCACCCAGGCAGGAGAAGAAAGCACTTCTGGAAAAGGAATTACGAGTACAAAATACAGTAAATAAAGTGGTCATGAAAGAATTTAGTCCAAATTTAGGAATATATTTTTGTCTCTGAGGTAAATTTCTAACCACCTGTTCTACAAACAGGGTATAAGGAACCTCAACCAGTTTGAAACAACGTTCAATAAAAGGGATTACAGAGAATCATAGAATCATTAAGGTTGGAAAAGACCTCTAAGATCATCGAGTCCAACCATCAACCCAACACTACCATGGCCACTACACCATGTCCCTACGCGCCTCATCTACACGTCTTTTAAATACTTCCAGGGATGGAGACTCAACCACTTCCCTGGGCAGCCTGTTCCAAGGCTTGACCACTCTCTTCAGTAAAGAAATTTTTCCTGATGTCCAATCTAAACTTCCCTTGGCGCAACTTGAGGCCATTTCCTCTCGTCCTATCGCTAGTTACTTGGGAGAAGAGACCAACACCCACCTCGCTACAACCTCCTTCTAGGTAGTTGTAGAGCGCGATGAGGTCTCCCCTCAGCCTCCTCTTCTCCAGACTAAACAACCCCAGTTCCCTCAGCCGCTCCTCATAAGACTTGTGCTCCAGACCTTTCACCAGCTTCGTTGCCCTTCTCTGGACACACTCCAGCACCTCCATGTCCTTCTTGTAGTGAGGGGCCCAGAACTGAACACAGTATTCGAGGTGCGGCCTCACCAGTGCCGAGAATAGGGGGACGATCACCTCCCTACTCCTGCTGGACGTGATAGCGAGGAGCTACGAAACACAGTGTGCTGTATCAAGTAATAAAGTATTTGTTGCTCCATACCAATAATATATTTTAATACCTCCATGCTTCAGGTTTTCTGGCAACTACTTGCAAGAGCTGGGAAGACTGTTTCTTTCCCAGTCTTCCCCATCTCTCTTATCTGTTTCTTTTCTATTCTGCTTCTCCTTCCTGCATTCAAAACAAATTACAGATGTTTTTCTCCTTTCCACTGATACATTTGGGATTGGCTACATAAGCACAGCAGTGCAAGAGGGGATGGATAATACCCACAATGGTTTCAAGAAAAACATGAGGTGTCTGGTTTGTCTTGCTTACTGTCGTAAGCTGGGTTTCATAAAGAAGCAGAAGACCCACAAACCTAAAAATACAGAGGAATGCTTGCTTTCAGACAAATCTAAAAAGCCTTTTTTGCCCCTTAACAGAACGAAGTTTCCCTAACAAAACTATTATTTTTAGATGCCCATTATTTTTTCTTCCACTCTGGCTTATATACCAGTTAAATGCCAAGCACCTACAAGAACAGAGGAAGGGCCAGAGTGTATTTCAGGAAGAAAACCATGTTTAATAAACTTCAGACATTAGGCTTACAAACTGTACCAGCAACGTTCCATTATCCTTTTTCTATGAATGCTGAACAGCCAGGGAAATTAAAAGAAGCTTCATGTTGCAGTGACAAAAGTAACATAGGTTTTGGTGTACCTATCAGTCAGTTGAAATGCAGACATTCGCATACTAACTTTGTGGATGCTTGAATGACATAAGTGTCAAGATGAAAGCAGCTGACTCAAATGCAATCTGAATTAGACAGAAGTGGTAAAAGGAAATGGGGAAGAACTTTGAGGAACCAACAGAAGGTCCGACTTCACTTCCTTTATCATTTTTTTAAGATAACACCATGACAGCAATCAAATCCTAAATGCATATCATGCCAAGTAACAACAACATTGAACAGAATGGAACTGCAGTTATGACATTGTCTGTGTTACTAGTCTTGCCCCTCACCATGCTCTACCTTGCCTCTCTTCTCCCTAATCACCATTAAAACCTTTCTCAAGGTGCAGCGTAAGTTTCACCTGCATAGTCTTTCCACTCCAAAAGTTAGGAGAGGGAAGGACTAGACAGGCGATTCTTCCCTACCTCTCCACCTAACTGAAATGTTTCTCAAGTGCCAAAAGACACATCCACCACCACCACCTGCTCATACAACAAGGTAGATGAGGATGGGACTGCTGGTCTGCACCTTAAGGTAATTGGAGGGGTGGGTGGCAAGCCCCAGCACCAGTTGGTTCACAAGATGAAATTCCACAAAGCAGTTGCTAACACCACCTCATCCTGCTCACCCAGAACCAGACGGGCTTGTGAGGAGGAATTAGGAGATTGGGAGGGTGGGGGAAGGCTATTGCCATCTAAAAGCCCCTGCTGGTAACCTGGCTTTGTTTTTCAAACTATCAGCAACAGTGAAAAACAAAACATTAATGCAGAAAAATCCATTAATCTATAAGTACCCTCCTGACAACAAACAAAACTCTGTTTCCTTCTGGATGTGCTTTCCACCCAAGGTGATAACACTGTACTATTACCTGATGGAAACTGCACGCAAGAGCTGCCCAAAAGCCCCAGCACTCAAGAGGTCCATTTACAAGTCAGTACGCACTACTGAACGCAGAGTGCTGTATTTCATATCACATCATCTTCAGGCTGTTTCAAAAGAAAAGAAGCTTCAATTTTCTAAAGCTTCTAGTGTGCTCAAACAACCTCCTTCAAGACCATCTCACTTTCTATAACCCATCTAAAAACTTCAGGATCAAAAAGATTGTTCCAGCTTATGTGGCCTGAGGTGTAATGCGAATACTAAAGGCTGGAAGTACTTCCAAGACTACCCTGTGCTATCGCAGGTTGGTTACTTCTGTGGTGCTTATACTCAGGAAATGGAGTGTTTCGGAGGAGAGGATATGCTTTACATTGTATGAGTTGAACAGACAAAAATTAACCCAACAACTCCATTCTTCAAAGATTTCTTTTCTATTTTCATTACAACACAGGAATAGGAGACTATGCTTAACATTTGGTTGATCTTTGAGGAGAAGTCCACCAGTGAATATTTCACTGACAATCTTTGCACAGAGCTGAACATGCAAATTAACATGAATAGAGCTTCACAGAAAAGATAAAAATTACACTGTTTTGGAACGCTGAATGTAAATACATCATTTTCAAATGAAACTGTCAAACATCTTGTTGTGGTGGTAAAAACCAAATCACTATGCAAAATGATAATACAAGAAAAGTCAATTGTATGTTTCTAATAATAAATGCTCTTGTGGCTTTTGAAGTCACAAAAAACTCTTGGCTGAATTGAAGCATTGATTTCTGTAGTTATTTATGTGCAGTTCCTATTAGAATTCTATTGAATTCCTTGAATGGTGAATAGAAGTGCTTTTGAAAACACACACAAAAACTGTTAAACAAGGGACAAAATAAATGGAAAGCCGAGCATTGCCAAAAAAGTTTCAAAAAGTCAACAGAACATTTCAACATTTTTTTTTGAAGTGCAAGCATGGACAACACTGTTTGGCAGAAATTATTAAGTCTAATACAAAAACAATATACAAAATACATTTCCCTATCACTCCTGAAGAGGAAGCATGAACATTGGTATTTGCTTCTCAAATATTATTTCAAAAAAATCTTGGGATACTCTTCAAATATGTTCTATAGTAAAACATGGATTTATTGTTACAGAATTTTAAAATGTATCACTCCATTCTTTTGTCCACTATACACCAATATGAAGATATTTTATTTAGCATGTGTACAGATATATCTGAAGTGTACAATATACGTTAATTACATTATGGACGCTAAACAGATACACTTCTGAAAAGCTAACTCCCTACTAATTTTAGGCTTGACATTAGTTAATACAGTTATTAGGAATACATATATTATAAAACATTCTTCGCAAGTGCTGGAAGTGCATTGAAGGCTTGAGATCTGGGTCCCTAATGCCCTCGTTCATAGGCATTCATTCATTTTTATGCCATTCAAAATATGCTTTAAAGCATTTGCAAGGCAACTGGATATCCCACCAACACTGTAAGGAGATGAGTCTGTTATGGGACAAGGAATCCTACCTCAACATCAGAAATGTTAGGCCTTCAAAGCACAATTTGTTTTCTATTAATTGTACTCAGCAAAGCCCATTTCTGTACTTTGGAAGCCTCAACAAAAATAACGCTAATTCATTTTAGTAATAATTAGTCAACATTTTTTTTTTTATTTTTACTTAGACACAAAGAATTATTATAAATGCAATAAATGGCCACTAGGAAAGGCATCTCTTCCTTTTTAGAGTTTTGCTTTTAAGTCTGACAATGGATTATGTTTTAATGTTAAATGTTATGAAAATAAGGATATTCATACATTGCCAAAAGAAAAAGTTTTACTGTGGCTTTTTCTGAGTACTAATTATAGTCATTTAAGTCCAGAGAGCAGATTTTTAGAACGTGGCTTTCTGTTTACAGCAGAAAAATAATAGCATTAAGAAGTTTACCTTCAGAACTTCTGTGTCAGCCTATCTTTATTTTCACTGAAGACCACATCTGTGTTCTCATAAACTTAGAGTGGAAAATAATAAACACTTCCAAAAAAAATCTCATCATAGAATGCTCTTCTCTTTAACGACTTAAGTAGTCAGTGACCTACTCTGAAGCAACTTAAAATTATTATAATAGCACTACTTGGTACACATAAGGATTCATTTTTTCTATTTTTCCCATTTACTGGTAGCACAGTAATTCTGCTGAACTATGGCAACTCTTTCAGTTTTGGGGAATCCAGTGCCAATTTGCAGTTATACATTTTTCTCCCTAACATGATGGCGTGCTTTGCTATCACACACTGCCCTCAGACAAGGGATGGATCCCTGGTGATATAACACATCCCAGCTTATTGTACACAACTGCTAGAGCACACACAATTGTCACGGCACACCAGGTGCAGCAGAATGCAAAACATATTCACAATGAATATGAAAGACTTAAGTGGAAAATGCCTTTTGCAGATACCAGAGTAACTACAATCATTTCCCAGAACAGTTAGAACTAATATGTTTGTCTGGAAGATATAGGAAAAAAAAATACTGTAAAGAGGTAGATTGAAAAATGCTTACATCAAGGTAACTCAGAAATAGAAACCAGAGATTTGACAAAGTAGCTTTATTGGCAACATAAGTTCTATTCAAAGGTGGCTAAATGTTAGCTGAAGTTTCAGATGTTAATCAGGTTTCTCTTTCAAGCTATTCTCATATACATTTCATTGGTATAATTCCTACAAAGCACTTTTATTTCTATTTTCTCAGGACTGTGTACGTATTTTCAATGCCAAAGAAGTTACTATCTACAACACCCTTATTGAGAGAGCGATGCTTTTAATGAAAATCCTGCTGCAGAAAACATCTAGCATTAGTGAGCTGCACATATAGCTTTCCTGTAAAAGGAGGGAGAACATATGTAACGGGGAGGGGGGGCAGCACCAGGATCATAAAAAGGAGGCAATGCCTCTGCTGGTAACTACAACCGAGTCTTTTAATTGCTTACTTCAGTTTTATTAAATAGCTTACAGCTATCTAGAGAATTTCTAATCTTTCATTTAATTAATCTCAAGAATGAAGTTCTCCTGTAGGAATTTCCTCTTAGAGGACTTTTTGTCAGATGTTAATTTTCAGTCTATTTTCTATTCTTCTACAGAGGAATTCTATTGTAAGTGTAACTGTGTATATCCTTAGTGGTTACCCATGCCTCATTTTCTTATTGTATCTCTCTCAGCCTTTTAAGTGTCATGTTTTTGAAAGCAGAGATATTTTAATCAATATATTTATTACATCTATTATTCAATTCAGTAAAATTTACTTAACTATTGCAAAATTTGAAAATAATCCAGTTTTTGCAAGCACAGGGACTGTGAAAAGTCAAAAATGGCTTTACAAAAATAACCCAGAGAGCATCCACCGCATTCTGCCTCTCCCCAGACACATTCACACCAAGCCACTTCCCCCAGCAGATCTAAGAGCTGTAGAACAAAGGACTCAAATCTATACTAGGAGCTAAGGGAAAAAGACAGTATCACCAATACCTTAAGTCTCTAAAGTAATAGCAAATCTATTAAGTGAAAGTGCCAAAAAATTTGTAAGCAGATCACACCACACAGGAAAGCAAAGCAAAAAATACTAAGTTTTCCTGGCAAAGATCTCCAAAATGAAATTATTTCCTTAGTCCAAAATATGAATACCTGAAAGTTTAAAAAGTTCAAGCCACTTCCAAACTGAGTGGTTTATGAATTTGACTTATATGGTATATTTTAATATAGTGTAAAATGAAAATAGAAGCAAAATATTCATTAGTGACAGGTTAAAAAAGTAAAATAAAAAGTAAAAAAATTCTCACCACCATTAATGTTCTGTCCTTCCTTAGCTAGTTGCACATATAGCGAACTTGAGAAGAGATGCTAGAGGCGCGACTAGAAGCAACTGTATTAGCCCTATACTGAAAGATCTAAATCAGTTGTCTAACTCAAGCTCACAGAAAACAAGTGAGCCAAAAAATATTCAAGTAATTTGGAGGTATGACCCCATAATATAGCCGACCGATCTATTTGTTCCATTGTAATGCCACTTCTGTATTTCAGTTTCCCCTCCTGTGGTTGTGTGTACCACAGTTTTTTCAGAAGCTTCCCATGAGGTCATGAGATTTGCTGATATTAAACAAAAAAAACATATTCACTTTTCCTTTTTAATTATATTTTCCAAAACCTTATACTTTTTATAATCACTGCATGGCAGCTGTCCTTTTCCTCTTTCCCCTCTTCTCCGTCCAGACTTAGACAAAGGTGATATATCCCTTCAGTTTTAAAGGGGCAGCCACATTTTAATCTTTCAAACCCCTTTTTCATAGACATTACATCTGGAAAGGTCCTTCCGAACATTAGATTTAAAGAGATCAGCTCCACGGAAAGCAGGTGCATTCACACGAGCTAACAGAATGCAGTATCTTCTTACAGAGTAAACACGCAAGCCTAAAACATAGTAAGTAGGGAATTACTTGCAGATTAGGATTTCCAACACTCACCCATAGCCTCATTTGCACTCAAGTACTAAAAACAGACTGTGGCATCAATCGTAACAGCAGCCTGCCTCCCAAAAAAAGCCAAGAACCATTTCCAAGGAAAGTCTTAATAGCAGTTCACAGTTTGGAGGTTACAGGCCACAGTGATTTAAAACTCAAATGTCAAGTTCTATAAAATTTTATTTTTAAGAAGTCAAACTAATTGGTACATGTCCCTTCTCCTGAAGTATATCTTTTCTAAATAGGGGCACTATATAAACTCAGTAAAACATTTTAAGAACAGTACTGAGACGATATGCAGTTTAAAGACACAATACAAAGCTGGCATATGCAGTGCACATACACAGTCCATATGGGAAAAAAACCTTACAATGCAACACATTGCTGGTCATCAGCACTGGTCATCTTTAACCCTATTCACACATCAAAAGACAAAAATATATCTCGCTATTTTTCAGATGACACTAAAAGCTTGTTGCAAGTATCAAGACAGACATGCAAAGGGACATATGCTAATTTTAACTCTCTCCAAAGCCAATTTTTCATGGAAAGACTGCAGGTTTTTTCCCCAAAACATTTCTGAAATCACTGACAAGGTTAGTGGGAAAAAAAACCAAACCCATAGTTTTACTATGTGATTTTCCTCCTAAATTGTTTTGTCTTGTCTTTTTTTTTAAGCAAAGGCATTGAGTCCCAGCTGTAAGTCCTGGGGAGCATCTTGTCTGTCCCAAGAGAGATACATCCCATTTTTGATTTTTTTTTTTTGTTCAAATCAGTTATGATAAGAGCTTTAAGTTACAATGAACAGGTTTCTCAACTTACAACTATGTGACATGGCTTAGGAAAATATAAGGCAAAGCATCATCAAGAAATTCATCTCTTCATCCAGACAAAACTATGCTAACCTGGGAGTTCAGAGAGCATTAATAGCAATAACTGTTCTTCCACTGACTATATTTCTGTGTGCTCTTATTGAAAAGCTGGTCATTTCTCTATCTATGTAAAGGTCAGAGGAATTAACATTTCTATTTCTATTCAAGGCTGAACTAACTATGAAGTTAGTTCAGCATTGCATCTCTACTGGCACAGACAAGAGGGAGCACAAGTTTCTGGTATGTCATACTTGAATCTCTTCTTTTAAAAACACAGCTTTTCAGTGTATCAAATCCACTTGCTTGACTCTTTTGCAAATACCACCTTCCACTGCGAAAAGAAAACCCAGGAATCTTGCTTGTTAACCTTCTTCCAAGACAAAGTGTGTAAGCACATCTCAGACAAAGGAGCCATAGCAGGCTCTTATCTTTTACCCGCTGCTGCTTTGGTTTACATGGAGAGCTATCTGCTGCAGATACAGTTTCAATTTCTGGTTTTAAACCTGACTGATGCCATAAAAAAAAAAAAACAAACTGAAAAAATGGTAAGACTTATCTAAGAATAATTTTCTCATCTGAGAAAACATTTTTATGTAACTTTCATTGCACTCAATAGACACTTAGTTTCAGTACGGTACTGATACAATTTGTTTCTCATTTCTGTCTTTTGCAACAGACACAGAACTTTGGGTGTTTGGTTGGTGGTTTGTTTTTATTTTTTTTTAGGGCAGAGACATGACAGTACACAAATGCAATAAACTGGCCAAAGGACTCAGGAAAAGCTGAAGTACACTCAACTGTCTTAAAAGTTAGTATCTTTTTAGAGACAAAATAAGTGAGGATCATTTGTTTAACCCAAACACAGTTAACAACATGAAACCAAATCAATTTATATTGTTACTCCTAACAAACACCAAAAAAGAGCTTACATTTAAATGAATTTTTTAAATTAGTTTATGAAAACTATCAAAAAAAATAGCAAAATTACATGCAACTAAGGCCTCCAGACTGGAACATCATCCCCCAAAAAGCATCACTTAGAACAATGTTTTCAGCATTTAATACCAGATATTTCACGATTTTTAATTTAAAGTATAAATCCCAGATTGATAAGAGAACTGAATACATCCTCTTTCAATCTAATCTACACCATTCTAATTAAAAAAATCCAAGTATGAGAATGTTAATCTCTAGCAGCACTACATTTGAATTTCATTTGAAGATTTGGGCTTTTGGTCATGCAGAATAATTCAGTCATTATTCTCTCAGCTAGTTACCCTGCAGAAGATAGGAATGGCCAGAAAGGCAATGTAAGAACACAGATGCCATAGGAAGTAGATTATCATTTTTTTTTCCTCTTAAATCTGTTGGATGGCCTGAAAACTCTTAACTGGCAACTGCACTTCATTCCCCAATCAGTGAAAATATTTCTCAGAGCATTCTTCACTACAGAACATAAGCACTCATAATTAAAAGACTGTTTATTTTTAAATTAATATTAGCCATTTCCCCCTTCCTCATGTAACTGTAGAGATGGCAGTATCTCATAAGCCACGCAAATGGAATTACATTTATCATCCAACAGTCGCCTTATAACTTGTCCAAGAAGTAATTGCAGTGTGAGACAAAGAGTGTGCCAAGAGAGGTCTAATTGCATCACCCTCCCAAGTCTTTTTTGAAGGTGCATAAGCTGAGAAAGGAGAGGCTGGTTCAATTCTCACATCTCAAACAAAAACTCATCTAATTGTGCTCGTCTGATCTACCTGAGTAACTATGTGACTATCGGCTGTGACATTCTGTAGCATGTACCAGAACACCATGTGTACAATCAGCACAGACTTTAATATGCTGTAACACAGATCACCATAAAAAGACCATATTCTTGTAACCTACATCTGGACATCTAATTCTGGTATGTCGACACATCAATAAAACTTCTGTGAACACAATATCTGCTGTAAACTTGAAGTAATTTATTTTGTAAGTGACAAATAGCAATAGTTTTCTAATAATTCTGAAGAATTTTTAGTATGTACCTGCAGATATGTAATTCTATGACATATCAGAGAAAAATTCCACAAAATTGCAAAATTTTAGAAATTAAAGGCTTTCAAAAGCCTACATAAAACTTTTTTGTGCTAATTCAGTGGATTACAAGTCCTCAAGGAAAAACAGCCTCTGTTCCCAAACAAGCATAAATGAACAGCTGGCCCAGATGGCAAAGACCTGCTGTTGTATTACCAGGCCACTGTTCAGCTCTTTTGGTTTTGTCTCCTGCTCAGGCCACTCTCCCCTCCCCTTTTTCTTCCACCTTCACAGTTCCTTCTTTCCACTACAAACAATCCCATATTATATGCACACACAAACCACTTTTACAGCTGTTTAGGCTGGAGCACAATAGAACCCATGAGAATTTTGTCTGGCCATTTTATGAAAAGTGACAGCACCAGAGTGAAAGTGTGGGGTTTTTTTTTTAAAAAAAAAAAGCACAGTCAACCATCTGCTGAAAGATTCTCTTGTTTGACCATTTTTATAATTGGTGAGAATGGAAGCGAGGTGACACAAAAACAGGATGTGAAGGCATGGGATTCATGTGATCTTGTACCAAATTTAAACCGAAACTGGGGGGGGGAGGGCAGGGAGGGACAAGGCAGAATCATGATCTATCAGAGGATCTAACTAATGGTAGTATGAAGACCTAAGACGACAGACTACAGAAACATGCTATTTATCAATTTAAGAAAAATAATCTAACATTGACTTCACCAACAAAAACGCATGCACATGCCTACTATTTGTTTTAATTAAGTTTTGATCAGCTGAAAAGTTAAAACAGCGTTTTTAATCCACCATAATTTTCAGAAGACGTTTAACCCAACCCATTTACCTCGTCCAAAGGTCTAAACTGCCACGAGCAAGCCATTCTGTCTTTGTTTCCCACGCACAGGTTAGTTTACGGGATTAAGTGAACCATCCCAAGTATCTTCCCCTCCAGTAAATTCAAACTTGTAACTTCCACTCAGTCTCCAGAACATGCTTGTAGAGTACGCATTCCACTTTTTATACGTGAGCATAAATCAATGCACAAAACTTCCACGTACATTCAACAAAACATTCATAAAATAAACCACCAAGGATAACAAGACTCTAGTGAGATAACAAGACCCCCCCAAATGCTGATCAGGAACTTTCAGCACCGCTAAGTTACAATATGAAAGCAATTTCCAAAAAAAAAACCACACACCTCTTTTTCACAAAATAATCACATCACACACTATTGTACTCGGCTGTTACTCTGGACACCAACCCTGCAGCTCTTTGCACACGCAGAAGCCTATATGACATGCCACACAAACACAAAGGTTAACAACAAAACATAAAAAACATTCACATGCAGCAAATGCTCATGATAAACATCGGCCTAGCGTCTACGGAATGAATGTTTGAGCTCCAATTCCTGCAGCAAGTTTTGTGTAGGTGGATCCCTCTGCCCAAACTGGGGTCACTGCAGGATCAGAGCCAAAATGATGTACCCTGGGTATTAACTTACCATATATTCCAAATATGCTAATAGCAATGACATGTAAATAGTACTACATTAACTCTGTTCATTAATGGAGAGCTCATCCACTCCATAGAGCAATTAGCATTACTTCTAAGATTACAGGATTTTGCTTTTATTCATGTTTTACAAATTCAGCTACTAATAATAAATTAATTCTAGTCACAGAAAAACTGTATCGGCTTAACTTTCCTGCTGCTACACTTCAGTATACCCAACCCTGAAAGTATTTTTAGCAAGGGTGTTCAATCAATACTGCTATGTACAACCTAAATTAGACATTAGCAGGACAACAGAATTGTAAAGCATGGCAACAAACAATACATTTCATGGAAAATTTTACTGAACAAGAAATAAACATCAAACTAAACCCTAAGGAAGTGAACCTGATTCCAAACAAACTTAACTGCAAACATAAGGAAAATGTACCAAAAGGTAAAATATTAATACATTTCTGCTTTTGAGGAAAACACATTTGTATTTCAATGTTTAATCTAACTTAAAAAAACTACAAATAAAAATACGAACATAACCTAAAAATATACAGAAACTGTAATGACAACAAAATTATCCCAAAAAATCAGACCAACAGTTATATTTCTGAGTTTATAAAGCATAAAAGTGCCTGGGAAACATATAGACACATGCACATATTTGTAAGCTTATCACCCAGAATCATATTTTATCAACATGGTGCAAGCCAGAGTCATGCCAATATGTAAAAACAACTTTTTAGGTCAATGAAGCAAGAAATCCATTGTCAAGAAAATGGCATCCATAAGATTACGATACTGAATATTTTATGTTTAGGCAATGAACTGGAAAACTTTCCTACAATATACATATCTAATAAGAAAATGGTTTTACCAATGCTAATCTAACTCATTCTTGTATTCCCGCAACGCACATTTACGATGTGACGAGCTCATAAATGTCTGCATGTGTGTGAACACACCAGTGGCTCCCAACATTACAGGGCAGTTATTTGCCAATAACAAGCAGGCAAACATGTGCACTCACAAAAACCCCTTACCATTCAATACAGAGTTTAGCTCAGGGCAAGAGAAATGCCCCGTGGGTGAGAAAATGTATGTGCATACTGTAGTCTAACAATTATTCTTCAGCTGAGATCCATTAGCACTTCTGTAATACACAAATCACATAAATATTTTCTATCTCACAGTTAAAAAAAATATAACAGCTTGGCCACGTTGAGTCCTGGAAGGGTATAAGTAGCAGCATAAAGTTCATTCATGTATATTTTACATCTGAACGACATATTCTTTGAATAGGCAAGTGGTGGGAACATTTCACCTACACTGGCAGCTACCTAGTTTTAGCAACTAGCTCTTGGAGATTTTTGAAAGGAAAAAGACGTTATTCCTCTTCCAGCTGGTGCTGCAACAGTATATACCAGTTAACCCGTCACCAGGTACACCGAAAGCCTCTGTCGCATATAGACACACGCGATTATACAAGCCTTCTGCTGGAGGGAGATACTAAAAATGTACCAGAGGAATGCAACGACAGCACTCAAACCCATTTTCCCTGCCCATAACCAGGGCAACGTGCACATGTGCCTAGAAAGCACAGGAACGCAAACTTTCGTATTAAACACGCAAAAAAGAAATCCGTTTCAGGCGTTCAGCTGAGCTTACCACATTTTACAGACCCCAAACCGCCCCCGCCCTGCCCCCGCCGCCCTCCTTCCCCCGAAGACTGTTTACGAGCCCCCTCCGCGGGCCGGCGGCCGGTTTCACACAACCCCCCCGCCAAACCCTTCGCCAGAGCGGAGCTGGATCTCCTTTCTTTTCGTCGGGGGGAACAGAAGGGGCACCCACACACATGCCCCTCCACCAAAAGGGCTCTCGGCAAAGCCGCGCTCCGCCAGCAGCGACCTGTGCGCGAAGTTGCGGGGAGGGGAAGCGGGGCTGAGGGGGAGCGGGGCTGAGGGGGAGCGGCGGCGCCTCGGCCCCCACAGCCGGCGGGGGGACCGGGGGGGTGTCACAGCACAGGAATGCGGCGCGCAGCCCCCCCCACCGCCGCCCCTCTCCCTCCCCAGCACGGAGACCGAGCGCCCCGGCGGCCGCCTTACCTTCATATAACAGCCACGTCCTTCCAGATGGAGCGGGGAGCGGGGACGGCGGAGGGAAGAGGCGCGGGGGCTGCGCTCGCCGCTGCCGCCCCGCGACCCCCCGCGCGCGCACGGGCACGCGCCGCAGGCGCTCGGGCACGCGCTGGGGCACGCGCGCGCGCAGCACCGCGCCGCGCAGCGCCGCACCGCACCCCCGCGGGCGGGAGCGCCGCTCGCTGCCTTCAGTTCCCCCGCAGCGACTCCCCGAGCCGCAGCCTCGGGAGCAGCGGCAGCAGCCGCTCCGCGCCCAGCCGCAGCGGCGAGGACCACATCGTACTGGGGCGGCTGGGCCGAGGGACCGGGAGGGGGAGGAGGGGGAAGAGCTGGGGGAGGAAGGGATAGGGAAGCCCGGGGGGGGGGAAGGCGGCGGACCCCCCCCCTCCGGCCTCTCCTTGCCCTCTCTCCTCACTGCAACCGGCCGGAGGGGGCGGCGAGGCGGGAGCCGGGGCGCAGCCAGGCAGGGGCAAGGCAGCGCGGCGGCGGCGGGCGGGTGCCGCGCGGGCCGGGGCTCCCCTTCACGGGGCACGGCGCCGCCTTACACACACCGGCAGCCGCCTCGGGCGCAGCCCCGGCCGGGAGGCAGAGGGGACCAGGGAGGAGAACGGCGGCGGGGCTCTGCAGAGGCGCCCTCTCTGCCGGTGAGCGAGCGTCTGTGGGGGAGAAGGTGGGAGGAACAGCAGCCTCCTCCCCTCATAGCCGCCCTCCCGCCTCATACGGGCAGCACTGGCAGCATAGCAACCAACATGGCGGCTGCGCAGTCACCCGGTGGCGGGCGGGCGAGGGGGAGACGGGAGCCAGCTCCCGAAAACTCGCGAGAGTCGAGAGGGAAGTGGGCGGTGTCCTCCCCTTGGCATTGGCCCCGTCGCTTGTCCGTAAAAGGGAGAAGGCAGGGCTGAGAGTCCTTGCCGCGGCGTGATTGGGTGGGTCTATCATCAATTAAGGGGGGCGGTCCGTCCGTGAGCGTGGATTGGCTACCTTGGCCGTCAGTCACGGCTGAGCGCCGCTCAGTGCGCAGCGGCGGGCAGCTCTCCCCTCCATCGGGGTTTGGGGCGGCCCCGGGCTGGTCTGGCCCCCACTCCCCTTACGAGACGTTAACCCAAAACACCGCGGACAGCGAGGCCCGGGAAGAGCGGGGATCCCCCCTCTTCAGAAATGGGGCTGTGGAAAGGCGGGGTGTAACCGCAGCCTTCGGTAATCTGTGCTAGTGCCCCTGAGGTGGGTAGTGTGGGAGAGGTGAAGCCCCTCTGCGCCCTCAGGTGCAGCCTGGGGACCCTCCTGTCGGGGTGCTCAGGGTCGGAGCCTCCCTGGAGGGCAGGCCCAGGGACACAGCGGGAGAACAGCCATGGCCGGGGGGCTGGCAGGGACACAGAAGTGTGAGGAGAGAGCAGAACTGAGGGAAGCATTTAACAAGGGCAGTGAGCTATTGCTCACTTGAACAGTAGCAATAATGTGCTTCAGCGACGTGCAGCTAACTGGTGCCTCTCGATTTCATGGGGCTTGCAAGCAGTTCGAGTGCAACTGCCAGACCAGGGCAATGTCACTGAAATGGCAGCAAGTCTGCATTGACATCAGGGCTGCCGGGTAGTCAAAATCCCTACCGTGGGAGGAAATGAGGCAGAGAGAGGGAATGGGGCTGTCTTAATGGGGTAACCCTCGGTCTTGGCCACATGTCCACCAAGCCTCACCCTGCAAATGTCCTAGAGAGTTATTTCTGCCTGTGAGTCCTTGCCAGAGTTCTCCAAGGTCTGAGGCATGTTGTGCCTCTTGGCCACATAAAGATTTTCATATGTGGTCCATGGGAAGGTTGGCTTTGTAGGAGAGTTTAACACAACTCAGTGCTTTCAAGTATTTATACTATGTGTGAAAGGGTTTGGTTAAAAATGTCTTTAATGTCCATTTATTAAAATACAACCTCTCACAACGACCTCTTTATCAAATAACAGACACATAGAATATATGGCTGGGAATGAGTTCTTGGAGTTCACAATTAAATTCCTAACCATAGCAAGATGCAGAATAATACTAAAGGAGTTTGCATGTACTCTTCTAATTAGGAAGCTTTCTAAAATCTCATTCGATGTTTGGAAACCCTCTGTACGTTTCCAGCCTAATTGTTCTTGTGCCAATTTTGTTCTTTTGCTTAAATAGCCCTTCCCTCTTAGCAGTGTTTAGCCCAATTATTTTTTAGAAAGCAGACATACCCCCTTCATTTTACTAGGCTAAATAGTCCAAGCTCTTTTAGCCTTCTCTCCCGTTTCCTGAGTGAGTATTAGGACACACAGGATTCTCCAGTTGTCTCATCTTCTTTCAGGACTAAGTTGAATCAGTGGTAGGAAGACTGAATTTGGGGAAGGCAGTCAAGCAGGAATTTTAGATAATGCACAATCTCTGGAGCACTTTTAAATAATAGACTTTTTAATGATTATGACTAGAAAACACTCATAAATTGCTGTTTTTAAACTTTATTAATGAAATTCTATAAATAAGATGACAAAGTTTGAAATGTGAATGTTTCTCCTGGAATAAACAATTCCTAGGCTGATTTCATAAAGCCCCAAAATAACACACGCAGCATCAGTAAAGCCATTCCTTATTGTGTCCACGTTGCTCCAGGTCTTCTCGAACATTTCCATAGTTGTATTGACAAACTGACTGCGGTGCATCTAGAGACATTCAATAACTGCATTCTGCATTTCTGAACTACTGCCAGCCTCTCGAGCGGTGGACAAGATACATTCTTCTGTGGGTTAAAGGGATCCTTAGCTGCAGAGTTGTCTTGGTTTCCTGATAATTCTCTTTGAGATCATGGCAAATTTATTCACAAATTGCATAGATACATTTTAATCCATTTGCACATAAGCTTCAAAGTCTGCCTCTCGCATTTTCATATAATTTTCATTGCTTGTGCCTGGTTTATGTCAAACATACAGTTATGTTCAATTTGAGAATAACAATAATTAATACATTACTTTATACAGAGTGTGTAATAGAGAAGCAATCCAAACCACTCAATATGACTGTACAACTAAACAACATTTGTTTGGCAAATGTAATGTTAAGCTGTTATGAAAGGATATGTTTTGCTAATCTAACATAAAATCGGTGACACGTACAGATATTAAAGGATGGACGTTCCAAAGTTATTTCCTCGCAATAGATTATTATTCCTATAATTCGTTGTTTACAGAAGGCTTGATTCAAAGCCCTAAATAAAGGGGTGATTTCCACCATGTGCAAAGTACTTCAGGTCAGGCCTACACTGCAAGAGCGCTAAATGTTTTAAAAATAGATATTGAGACAAAGTTCTCCAGCTCATGCTCTTACAACACAAATGCAGCAAAATTGCACTGCAGGATATCTGCTTGCAGACTTTGCTCAGACCTTATAATGTGGAGTTCAGCAGAGAACCTACTTTGCAGAATTCTGAGTTATGTGTTATATACCCTGGGTGATCACTTCCCAAAATTATGAATGAGAGAAAGCAAACTGAAACGTGACTCTGTCATTATTTACTTGAAAGAGAACACACTCCTTTCATATGTAAAAAGTGCATTCAGCTCACTTCTCTTTCAGTAGCGTGGCTCTTTTATATAAGAGCAAGTTTTCGGCTACAGTCTGCCTGCGCATATAAGCAATGAAAGCTGCCTTTTGCATAGATCCTTCACATAGCAAGAGCTTAGTTTTCAAACTGGTGCATGGGGATTTATCTGTAATGCCGCTGATGCATTTTGGGGAGGATATGTTATCTCATGACTAACAATGTCCTGCTAGTAAAAAGCCAGTATCTTAAACCATTTTATAGAAGTTAAACCTCACAGCTCTCGTATAAACGTAGGAGCAAAGAAAACCTTCTCCTTTACTTAATAGATCTGTGGTATGTGTTTGTGCCAACAACCTTATTACTCATGCAAGACCTGCCAACCAAGCTGTGATAATTTATGTGAGAGAGATGTATATTAAAAATGTGAATGGGATTTTAAACCTCTCACTGAAATACCATGCAAACTGCTTTGTTGCCAAGATGACATACTTAAACACTGCGTTAAAGCAATTAAAGATGAATGACTCTCACCACAGGTAGAGTTTAGCTGGGAAAGGGGCAGGAGACAAGGCACTTAAGATTAACACTAAGATCAAGCATAATGTATGTTTAAAAGCAGATACATTTTCTATAGAGTGGGGTCCTAATTTGTAGACATACACAGCTTGCTCACGGAAACTCCAGGGGCACAGGCACAACCTTAAAGTGAGGTTGGCCAAATCCCGTGTGGAGCGTGCCACTGATCAGTGTGAACAGCAGGCAAGTTTGTGCTGGAACATGGCTTTGGGATCACTGTTAAAATGTAGTATTGACATAAATACTGAGTGTGCTTGTTCAGTGTCGGAAGTAAGCTGCGGGGACAATCATTTCGCCATTTGGGGCACGGACTAACTTTCCTGTTAGTGCGATACCTGGTGCAATACCTGGTGCAATAGGGCTCCACAATGCCAGTTGTTAGATTACTGTGAAATAGTTTGTGTTAATAAGCTTGCTGCAGCTATCTTCCAGTTTGGAGGCGGTCTGTATTTCTCTTGAAAATATATTTAAAAGATAACCCTCTAGGAATACACTAAGAATGAAAGCTGATGGAAACATTAGTAGCTACACTTGCCGGACCACATTTTGCTAAGTCCTTTTTTCTCCAGCCAGCCTTCAACAAACTCCTTTGCCTTTAACATGCATCAAAGTACCACAAGGTTGCATTTTTAGATCCCCACTGCAAATACCTGAGCCTTTTGTGCATGCCATCTGTGCATTCACTTGTGGAATATTGTTATTTTCTGCTTCTGTCCAAAAGAGGAATAGCATAAACTCTGGCAAGTTAAATATAAAACCATGACAAAGCAGGCTAAAAAAATATTTTGAAGCATAAAGACTTTTCCAAATACATCAAGAGCAGGAGATCTGCCTGAGAACATGAGGAACTAGCAGGCAACAGAGGTATAACAGAAGCATTCAAGGAAACCACAGGAGAAAAGCTAAGTACTTTTTTTCCACCACTATTCCTTATGGCGGATTTTGAGGTGATTGCCACAACAAAACCTTTTTAAGGGGCACAGTCAGAAAAAAAAAAAATTCACAAAATTTAGTATGTACAGTTTTGGAGCCAATCAGTAAATTGTACGGTACCTGCCTGCCAGGACGACATGTTTCTCACCCTGGGGTTCTAAAGGAACTTGCATCTGAAATCACCAAACTATTAACTGTGCTTTGTAATTTATGGTTTGGAGTGAACTCCGTTCTGGAGGAATGGAAAGTGGCATATGACATTCCAACTTTTAGAAGAGACTTCAGGGAAAACCGAGAATCGGCAGACCAGTCAGTCTAACACATGGCTCATCACCATATAATGGGAAAAGATGGAAACTGCAAATCTGATAGTGCTTTAAAAATGTCAGCAATGTCAGCAAATATTGATAAAGAAGAGCTGGCTTATACAGACTTTGTATAAACATTGGGACATTGGAGTCCTTCTCGGCCATAATCCAACTCCCTGTTGGAAGAAGACCAAGTATGTACCATCTTCTGCTACCTCCTGCCTCCTCTCTTTCTCTTCCCAGCTTGCCTTTACTCTCAGTCTAATTTCCACAGAAAGGAAATCCAAATGTATGGGACAGAGGGAGACAGAGCCTGTTCCGGGTATCTTCCCACTCTGCGCAATAAGGAGACTGTAGACATGACATGAAGAACATTTAACATGCAGCCTAGATTAAGCAATCGTGTATGCAGATTTCCCCGAACATTTTTACAAAGCACAAGAGGGGAGCTCCTTTTGTGATTAGTAACTGATTCAAAAAGAAGATGGATGGGTAAATGATCACAAAGAAGGGAGTAACCAGTGAGATTCCAAAGGGACCTATGCTTTAAAACATGTTCACAAGTGGTAAGTGAAGCAGGATTGAACAGTGAGATGACAGTGTTTTCCAGTGATTCACGATTATTCAGGAAAACCAAAACCAAGACTGCTGGCACAAAGTAGCAAAAAAATTCATGATAAAGACTGAGTAGGTGATAAAGTAGCAGCTAAAATGCAATGATCACAGATGTCCATGAGACGAAAACAAAAAACCACTCTACCTCTCTAACAAAGTAGGCTCTAAATTAGTTCCTATCAGTCAGCAAGTCACTATGGATAGTTTTCTGAAATTGTTATCTTAGTGTTCAGAGAGGCAGTTAGGACTGATAAGGAAGGAAGAGAATGAAAAAGCAAACAAAACATAATGCTACTTTATAAATCCTCAGGAAGCATGTTCTTTCTTTTAATACAACACAAAATTCTGCTTATAGCACCTCGACATGCGGTGGCATCTTAAGCATCAGAATAACATATGAAAAAACAGAAAAAAGAGTGACCACATCGATCAGAAAGATGGAGTGACTTCTAAGTAAAACAGATCAAGTACTCTGGGACTACCTGGAAAATAGACGACAAATGGGAGACATAATACAGGTATCAAAAATCACATCTGACATGAGAAAGGTGAACAGGGAACAAGTACTCATTTCTTATGAGAACTAGGATAAATCTAATAATATTTTTTTCAGATGGAAGTGTAAAAGAAACAAAAGGAAGTACTATTTAAACAACAACTGCTTGACTTGGGTAATTCATTGTCATGAGGTATTTTAGATGCCAAAAATACTAAGGGCTGCAAGAAGTAACTAGACAAATTAATGGAAGAAAAGGCTGCTTTGCAGAGAGATGGACGGAGCCTCCAGTTCTGTCCTTAGATTGCCAGAAATCGAGATGGTAAATAGGAGAAGAAATGAAGCTGTAACTGCTCTGTCCTTATACTTCCACTATAGGCAACTGCAGGGTGCCAGGTTATCTGGACCTTTGGTGTGACTCAATTCAGTCTTTCTTATATTACGGCTGCAGCAGAAAGACTTCTGTCTCGGACTTTTTGCTTCCTATCATATCCTGGAACTGTGGGTATTGAAGATGAGAAATCCTGATAAAGCATTTTAATGAAACATCTAATGAACATTTTTAGAACCTTAAAAGGTATTTGATCAACGTTTTGAGATGAGATCCATAGTGTTCTTATTTTAGGCAAACCAATTACATAGATATAAAGCCAAAAATGACCATTTAGTTAGACCTCCACTTTGACTTAGCCCAAAGAACCTCACCCAGTAATTTCTGCAGCAAGCCTATAACTTTGGTTTGAGCTATGTTGCATGTTTTAAAATAGTTTTTGCCTTTTCTAGGTCCATCATTAAGCAACCCAGAACTAAGAACTGCCACCAAAGCCTCCTGGCTTTGCAGCTTGTCAGAAAATTTCTGGCGTATTTGAGAGGAGAGAAAGAAACATGCAAAAAGCAAGAGAGTACCGGTGGGCTCAATTTTTAAGAAATTAGTTCAATTCTGCTATTGATTTCTTTCTATAGTGACAAAAAAAAATTCCAATTAATATTTTGAAATGAGCAGCTCAGGCATGCAGATACCAGCTCTACAGGCTTTAATTTTTTTTTTTTCCCTAACTTTACATTGACTTGTATCTGGCTGAATTCTAGGTAACTTTCAGGAAGGTAGACAGTTTTCTTTCAAAGCTAAAAGTCAGCAGTGATTCTAATAAGGACGCCACATGGGCACATGTTGCTGCATTTTGTACTCAATGCTATTTACATTTCTGTTGCTAAGATCTCCACTTCTGAGTGAAGGCCACGGCATTTTATTCTCTAAGGGGATGCAGCCTGTGTAGATAAGCAATACACATTCCACCTCTGTGAAGAAGTTGTTTTGTTGGTTTTGTTTCCTTGATCTGCAAGGCAAGCACTGGAATGAGCCCAGGCTTTCAGATGGGCAGTTTTCATATTTCAGGTCCGTTTCAAGTAAAACATTGGGAAACCTTTTGAAAAACACAAATGCATATAAAAAAAGGGAGGAGAAAATGGCTGCTCTGTCATCCCTTCCCATTTTGTTGCTGGGGATTTAAAAAAATACTGTAGTGTTTGGTTACTTTGGCCTTTCACAGGCTTCTTTACAAAGGTTTGCACAGAACTACTCACTCATCTGAAACACAGAGGAGGCCGTATGTCACCTCTCACCGCTCCGCAGTTTCACAGTTGAGGTTTTGAGGTCGACATTGTCTGCCAACAGCAAGCACCAGTGAAAGGCTTTTCCCCCGCTGGTAAGCCATAGCCAGAAATGCAACTCCAGTCCTGAAAACATCTTTCTTCGTTGCAGTGTAACATGACATGTTTCAAAAGTAAATGTTCTTTACAATTATCTCTAAAGAGAAAAATAAAAGAGTGTTTATTGACTTTTACCTTGCATTAACCATCTACTTGAGTATGCAGTACACAAAACTGCCAAATTTGACCTTTCCTAAGAAAAAGACAAAAGGCGGCACAGCAGCAACTCAGCTAAACAAAACATATGTGCAAATTACTTCCCGGTACACCCACATTCTGGCCTCCCTACAAAGTAATTAAAATTGTCAAGAGAGATTTTTGACCGGTTAAGTTCTTCCAGGAACTGTACAACTCGTTCTGAATTCTTGATTCATAGAACGTTCACTTTCTGGCTTCCTGAAATAGTTCCAAAGTTCATGTTATAAATAGCAAAAATTATTAGGCTTGGGCTGATCGTATAGAAATTAGCCAGATTAATTATAATAAAAAGCATCAACATTTACACAAAATTCAGCTCACTGCATTTTCTAATAGGGTGATGTGGTGGTTGACCCTGGCTGGATGCCAGGTGCCCACCAAGCCGCTCTATCACTCCCCTCCTCATCTGGACAGGGGAGAGAAAATATAATGAAAGGCTCGTGGGTCAAGATAAAGACAGGGAGAGATCATTCACCAATTACTGTCATGGGCAAAACAGACTCAACTTGGGGAAATTAGTTTCATTTATTGCCAATCAAATCAGAGTACGGTAATGAGAAATAAAAACTAAATCTTAAAACACCTTTCCCCCCCCCCCCCCCCCCCTTCTTCTCGGGCTTAACTTTAGTCCCAATTTTCTCTACCTTCTCCCCCCCAGCGGCACAGGGGGACGGGGAATGGAGGTTGCGGTCAGTTCATCGCACCTTCTCTCTGCTGTTCCTTCCTCCTCAGGGGGAGAACTCCTCACGCTCTTTCCATGCTCCAGCGTGGGGTCTCTACCATGGGAGACAGTCCTCCATGAACTTCTCCAACGTGAGTCCTTCCCACGGGCTACGGTTCTTCACAAACTGCTCCAGCGTGGGTCCCTTCCACAGGGTGCAGTCCTTCAGGAACAGACTGCTCCAGCGTGGATCCCCCACAGGGTCACAAGCCCTGCCAGCAAACCTGCTCGGGCGTAGGCTTCTCTCTCTATGGGGCCACAGGTCCTGCCAGGAGCCTTCTCCAGTGCGGGCTTCCCATGGGGTCACAGCCTCCTTCGGGCATCCATCTGCTGCAGTGTGGGGTCCTCCACAGGCTGCAGGTGGGTATCTGCTCCACCATGGACCTCCATGGGCTGCAGGGGGACAGCCTGCCTCACCATGGTCTTCACCACAGGCTGCAGGGGAATCTCTGCTCTGGCACCTGGAGCACCTCCTCCCCATCCTCCTTCACTGACCTTGCTGTCTGCAGAGTTGTTTCTCTCACACATTCTCACTCCTCTCTTTGGCTGCAGTTGCACAGTTGGGTTTTTTTTCCCCCTTCTTAAATATATTATCCCAGAGGCACTACCACCGTCGCTGATGGGCTCGGCCTTGGCCAGCGGTTGGTCTGTCTTGGAGCCGGCTGGCATTGGCTTTGTTGGACATAGGGGAAGCTTCTAGCAGCTTCTCACAGAAGCCACCCCTGTAGCTCCCCGCTACCAAAACCTTGCCATGCAAACCCAATACAGGTGAAAAAAATTATTTTCAGATCAAGACTGCAAAAAGGTTGTATGTGTTCTTTTTAATTTAAAAATATATGTACCCTAAAAATAGTATGGATGGAGTGTACTAGATGACATCTTCTGAAACAACCAGCAAAGACAAGAGGACCAAAGAGCCGATGAAAGTTTTCGAACTATTTGACTGCTGTTACGTGGATAGAGCCCTGAAAAGATGCTTTCACGGGCACAATACTGGCTTCTGGGTTAGCAGGGACACAGAAGAACAGAGAAGCCAATAAAGGGTGAAGCATCAGCCCTATGGACTGTAGTCTGCATTGAAAATAATAAAGCATTGTATTGCATTTACACCGCTATTCTACCTGCACCTATCTTACTCAACCGCAAAGGGACCACACACTGAGGACAGGATGGCTCAGTGCTTCATCTCTCTGGTGACACCACCACCAAGGTACGAATTAGTGGCAGATTTAATGTGGCTTTTATCTGATCTATAGCAGGTCTGTAATGTTGCCCACAGCTCATGAAATTTGCTTATTATCTAAGAATCTTAGCTTTCATGTACTACGGTTATGAGCAGCCATAGTACTGATGATAAGAATGATAATGATGATGTTTCTAGTCATAATAGTTGTAGGGACTTGGAAATATGAAAGTCAAAAAAGCAAGAAAAAAACCCAGAATGCAAATTAAAATGCAACTATATTTTGTACTTCACAATCTTGGAAACAAACTCTTTTTTGAATGCTTGGCTTTACCAATAGTGTTGCTACTGATACTCCCAAGTCACCTTTAGGACAGCAGAAAGCGTGCATAATGTAATTCCTCTCCATTTAAAAAGGTAAAAATCTGGAGCTTGCATTCACCGGCTCCAGGCTCTGTCACTTACTGGACTGCTGGGAGATAGTTTTTCATGATGTCTGCTGCCCTTCCTTAAGTTCTCAGAAAACAGTGTAGTTATCCTGATTCCAGTGGGCTTTTGTTCTGGGATCACCGGATGGGACCCCCAGCAGTTCAGAGGAACAGGAAAACGTCAAGTAATGAGGGGTTGGACTGAGATTAGGATGGAGCTGAAAGGCACTTCAGGAGATGACCTCGGCAGCCTCGCTGCGCGCAGGCAGCACTATCACCTACTCTCTTTGCACCAAGATGGGAAAATGAGAATCCCCCCACTTTACACCGTCCGGTTGGGTAATAGGGATGAAGGAGTAAACAGACCTGAACACGACTCTATCTTGCTTAGAAGATTTAGCAAGGACAAATACAGAATGGGTAACCCTTGAGTCTCCTGCTACATACTGGTTAGTGCCACCAGGCTAATGCAGATGCTGCTGTGATTGCTTGCTAGTACAAATCAGTGGCAACATACAGTGTCCTCATGAATTGCAAAGAAATCGTATCTATCTCAGATAATTTTGGATTAATCAGTGTTCTCTAGAGGTACTCTAGAGGGACGTACTTACCTTCTACTTTGTATTCCTGCCCAAGGCAGCACATTTCCATGCCATATCAATGAGGAACTGGCTCTGCAACCCCATCATTAATTTCATAGCCCTATCCCTCCTCTAACAGTGGTGATTCTGGAGGACTCTCCATTATGAACTGTGCCTAGAGGCAGATTCTGGTATATGGATTTGTGCTTCTTTGTTCACCTCCCCATAAAATATTAAAGACATTATGCACATGGAAAAGTCCCAATAAAGTTTGGAGAAAAGAATTATAGAACAAGCCTTCTATTCTTTACTCTGTTAAGTTCACGGTTATTGAAAATTAATCTTTCTTCTCTTTTGCTGTGCATATTCTACTCTGATTTGTTTATAAACAGGATGTAATAATGACATTCAGGAAAAAAAAAAGATGTTAAAAATGTAACTCTAAGCTTTTTTTGCTGTTGTTAAATAATTACACAGAGGACCCCATTTTTCAGGACCTGCTGAGATTTGATACGTCTCAAAAGCTAAGCCCTTGAATCCCAGATCAAATCTGCAGAAAGGCAGCAGGAACGATTCCTGCTTTGCTTGCACACTCACAATTTCCGCGAGCCCCCCGAGGTCTGGCTGCGCCGCGGGTGCAGGGCTAGTCCTGAGCCAAGCCCACTCTGAGCCAGATCTGGCTGCGGTGCTCCCAGCGCAACCAGCTGCTGCAGTTACACCCACATCATGTGGGTTGTGCAGGGGCTAAGTCGGGACAATTTAGGGAACGGTAGCTCTGGCTCTGTAGTTAGACTGGAAACAGCATTAGCATGAACAGAAGAAACACAAAACTGACTGTAAGCCAGGACAGAAACACTACTGCCGGAGCCAGTGCAAATTTAAACTAAGCAGGGAAGTTTCTAAAGGACAATTTGCCTTCGTAGCAATTGCGTACCTCAGACACAGAGACCTTCCTGAGCTGAATTCAAGCCGGTGATACCATCCTGCTCTGCCAGGACTACAGGCCCCACATTGTACCCACTTAACTGCAGCCGCTTCGGAGTAACCCTTGAAGTGTTTTGCTGAATGATCTGGGGAAGTGAGTGTTCCCACTCCCCCACAGTTCACATTTTCATCCCTGCTGCGCGCAAGGGTTAATGGCACGTTTCTGCTTTGCGTTTTTTCTGTTATTTACCCTTTCTCCACTAGATGCTACACTGAGACCATCAAACATTTATTGAGTCAAATAACATAAATTTGAAGACTCGGCGCGGAATACAATGTTTAAAACAAAATAGCGACAGCATCCCTCTGTTTATGTATCTGTGTGGTGTGAAGATGACGCATCTCACGTTGGAGTAACTGCACTGACTGCATCAGAGCTTCTTACTTGGCACTGCATGGAAGAGGGATAAAGCAAGGCTGTGCGTCCTGGCGTTATTACTCACGTGCAATTGTATCAGGTAATTACGCAAATGTGTGAAATGATTTACCAAGAGAGTGCCACAAAATCGAAAATTAACTGAACAATATATGTCAATACAATTAGGTAGTCCTTTTTTTTCCCTTTATATCTTAGAAATCCAAAATCACATACTTAACTGGAAAAAAATTACAGTAGATGATATTTTTAATGAGGTTTACACTTCAAATAATATCACAGATAAACATTATTTCTCCTGATGTTATGCAAGCCTTTGACCCAGGCAGCTGGGGAAGTGCTATCCAGTATGGCTCCCACAGAGCCTGCCAGCCTGGTTTTTAACTTGCGTTGCGAATTGTGCAATACCTTCTAGTAAACACCTGAGATCCTCTTACCTTTCAGCGAAGGCGGGCCCGACCGAGCACTTCTGCACAGCCTTTCTTGTGTGACAAGTTTATCGGATAAATGCGTTGCAGCCTGTCTTGGAGTCTCTACTTGGACAAAGTGAAGTGAAGGTCGGAGACTGTTTTAGCAAAATAAGGTCTTCAGGGCTCTGTCTCTATCAGGTCTTTGGTTACCCCACGTTCCTAGAGGTCTGCTTATTATATATACCTTGGCATTTGTCACACTGTTTGGAATGCACTGTGTGTTACAGCTCAATTGGTAGCACTTTTATTGTTTTAGGAAGGGGGCAAATATCATTTGGGGAAAATTCAATATGACCTGGTTAAGGCACAACATCAGTGTCATGCTTCCTTTCCAGCAAAAATCAAAACATGGCTTCAAAACACTGCTATGTTGGCCTATCTTGCCGTAACATGCTTTCATTTGCTTATCTGGACTTAATCTGGGACAAGAGCTGGAATAGAAAATTATGTTTTGCTGAAGTTGAATAGGGCCTTATAGAAGTAAATATTTACTGTTCAGGAACCCAATCTGCTGCTGGTGTGATGAGCTTCAAAATATACATGATCTACACCAGCTGAGGATCTAGGCCAGATGCTCAGCAAACTGCCATTGAGCCTCGGCCTCCTTATTGACCATTCACAAGCTCATCTTCAGATTAGTATAGAGAAAGGTGGATTAAGAGAGTGTGTGTGTGGGGCGAAATCTCCTTTTTTTTTTTCTTTCTTCTCGTAGATATGGTAACGCTTAGATCAATTTAGCTAGCATTATTCTAAGCTATGGACTCTTTACTGTGTTCCAGGCCAGAGATTTCATTTTGGCAGAATTTCACGTGATATTTCGCAGTGAGGTATAGGAGACTTCATCAAGGTCAGGAGAAAAAGCAGCAGAGACTCAGAACTAGTAGCTGTTAGATTTACAAGGAAGAATCCTAAATATTTTATGATTGGTTACACTGAGAGGCTAGTATTAAAAATAAATGCTTGTCCTCTGGTACTTAACTTACTTATTAGTTTCTCCATCCGAAGAGCTAAAAACAAGCACAAAGCCCTGCCACCAAGTAGGTCATAATTCTCTGAAAAATCAAACAAAAGGTCATGACCTAAATGAAATGGAGTTTGCTTCGTAACGATCCTGGGAAAGAAGCGATCTGCCGTTGGTAGGGATTCGGCATGCCAAAGGGAATTGTAAATAGGAGCTCTGCAGAGCTGCTCGGGTCTCGCGGATGGGTTCATCTTCAGCTCAGGTCAGTATTGATTAAAAAATGTTATTCTGCGCAGGCTGTGCCCAGCGACTGTATCTGGGGATCGAATCGTGTTCCCAGCGCAAGCACCGCATCACATAAAACCACCACTAGACCTGAAATTAATTTCTAATTTTGCTGGCAGCCTTCCAACAGAGAGGTCAGGCTGGGAAGTAGCCGTAAGGACGAGAATACCTCCCAGCCGAGCTGGAGGTGTACCGGAGCACAGACCGTGGGGAAAGGTGAATGTGGCAGGGCAGCAGGTGGTTTGCATGTCTGCTTTTCAAAATACACATCTTCGGCGGTCAGGCAGAGGACTTCAGTCTTCCAGATGCTGGTGGAGCAGCACCATTTGCAAGTCCAAGAAGGGCTCCGAGGTCTCCCCTGTGAGACGTGATTCACGGCAAGCGAACAGCCCCGAGAGAGACCGTCATTGGGAGAGATGGCGAACAGCGCAGAGCCGGGCTCCTCTCCCGCGGCCCTGGCTCCGAGTGCCTCAGGAAAGTTGGGGTAACTCCGAGCAGGACCAGACAGGTGACTCCCGAGGAGCCAGACTGACAGAGGCACGCGATGCTCCCTGAGCAGAGCAGGAGTGGGGTTCAGCTGGCAGGGTTACAGAATTAATTGTGGCACGTTATTGCCAAGGGGGAAGACGGGAGTTTGATGGAGTATTGTAAAAGTTAAAATGAGCTTGGAAGTGCAGATAAATATTACTCTTTATCTGCAAGTACTAGGAAACAAAGCAAAAATATTCCCATGTTCCCTTTCCTCTGCTGACGGCTTCTTTGTTTGGACAGTGTCGCAGGATTTGTGGGTAGAGAAATTTTGCTTGCTAAGGAAAACCGGGGAGGAGGCATTTCATTTTCCTGGGTCTCTGGGTTGGAGCTCATTCTTGTTATTTGCAAGGAGAAATCCCAAATGTTATGTGGACCTTTATGCTCCAGTTAACCATAGAAGAAACAGCAACAAAACCAGAAAGCCTGACCCTCTGATATAAAATCTCAACAGGCTTTCACTGTCTTTTCTTTTCTTTTCTATATAACACATTAGAGAAACATTGCACTGCTTTTGCGACAACTTCTCTCATTATCCCCTCCCGTTCCCCGATCCTCCCTTTCTTTCCCAATTCCACTATATCTTTTGCTTACTATCTTCTTGCCTGTAACCTCCTGAACTCTCATCAGTTTGTCCAGACTGAGCAGGTATAGGTACAAGATCATTATTTCTGGATTTATCCAGACACTGCACCGATCCTGATGCCCCCCCCGCCTCCGCTTACCACCGCTCCAACCACAGCATCTGACACCACCTCCCCGGCTCTTGTTATACACTGTTCCCTCCCAAAATTTCCAGCCGTCTTTTGGAAGGTTCCAGTGTGCCATTTCTGATTCCTTTTGCTGTCCTTTCTTGTGGCCCTGAGGATCCTAGTAAGGCACCTCACCCACATTTTAGGGAAAGCACAGAATCTGTGAAGGTGAGGCAGAGGGGGAAGTAAGGCTTTGCGCAGGATGGCTGCGTCACACGGAGCAACCATTTTATCAATTGCTTTGAAAACCAAATTTGCCGGCAGGTGGACCGGGTGGGTAACACAGCACTTTTATCTTAGGGAACTGGAATATATCCTCACATAGGATTGGGAACTGTGGGAAGTTTCAAATCAGAAAGGCTCTGCCTTGGATCAGTGGCTTAATAAGAGGACAAGACAGAGTGCTTCACCCAGCTCCGAGCAAAGGAGGTCTGATCCCTGGGTGCTGGCTCTCACCGCAGTGCCGGGGCACGCTGGCACGTAGGCACTGGCAGCTCCTGTTCTCAGGCGATAAATTACTCCTTTAATGTCTACTTTGCAGAAGCCCGACTCCCTTCCCTGCATCGTTCAGGGCGCTGTGGCAGGAGCAGTCCTGCAGATGGGATGTGCTGCCGTCTCCCCTCTCTCTATCTGGTTCTCGGGCGTCAAGAGCAATTATTTCTCACACCACCAAAATACCCGGTGGGGAGCGTGGGGCAGGTTTTGGGGCTGTTAGCAGGCAGGCACTGGGCAGCTGTAGCAAATGACAGATTTTCATATGCACCCGCTGAAGCACTGTTAATGCTTCACACATGGAGTTTGATACAGTAATGGAAAAGTCAATGCCAGGATCACACTTCACCACACGTGCAACAGCTTGTTGCGCGCATCAGTAATTACACTTTTTGGCTTCTAACCCAAGGCTCACAATGTTTTTCCTTTAGCTTTTTGTTGTTGTATATTAGTGATTTGCAAAAGCTGAGCCTCAAATAAAAAGAGAAATCTTTTTTTTTTTTTTTTTTAAACACAGTGCTCAATTAAATGCAGTACAGATGCAGTAATCTGAGCTGTACAAGACAAATTTACCAGCTACAGTGGGTGAAATTCTCTAGACAGACGGTCAGATTGACTGGTCCCTGTGGCCTCCTCTGGCCGAAAATCCACTAATCCTGGAACTAGCCCCATGCAGAGAGACGCCCAGGGCCCATCACTTGTGATTTCTAACTTCCCATCCCTCGTCAGGAGCGGGAGGCGCCAGCCCAGCTCCGGGGTATCAGCTCCGACACACCGGCAGTGCTGCCAAGGGGTCTGCCTTGCCAAACTAAGTGTAGAGGTTTGGCCAAATGGGCTTCCGATCTATTAACTTAATTTGACAACTGAAGGTCAGCTTTGATAATACTTATAACGCACCATGCTATATCTGGTAAAAGTAATGAAGTCTTGGCTAATGCATCATTTAATGCTGTGAAATTTTTGCTGAAACTGCCAGGCTGGGGTTTTTTTGTTGTTTGTTTTTAACAGCCTGAACAGCTTGGGTTTGCTTTAGGGAAATACAGAATTAGATCCTGCTAGAATAACGTTTAAACATATTTTCTGAAGCTGAAAAATGGCATTAAGTTAGGTCTTTTCAGTACAAACCAATCCAGGTAATTAATGCATGAATACCCTCTCAAGAGAAAATATAAATGGAAAATATATATTTAAAATACAACCGCTCAGACATTCAGCAAAATAGACGCATTTGTGCTTTTACATCACGCAACCTGCCGCTCTTACATCTGAAGCGACTAACATAAACCATCACTTACTGAAGCACTGGCAGTAAAACGGCATGCAGAACCCTGACTTGGCCTGTGTCACCTCGCGTCGGAGGGCTAGACCTGCTCAGGTCCACAGCGTGAGCTACCCCAGAGCTTGGTCTGAAGGCACCCTGTCCTTCCGTCTCAGCTTGGAGGCTGCAGCTATTTATTCCTGAGAGTTGCCAATAGCACCTCATTTTCTGCTGGAGTGAGGGGAAAAGCAAAGCCCTCCCGCTCCTCCGAGGAAGCCAGGTACTTACAAGCAAAGCTTTCCAGAATGAAGTGTGTTGAGGGAAGGGAGGCAGCGTGGGGAGCCAGAATACATCAGCCAGAGGCCACATACCAAGGATATCAGGAAAACAGGAAAGTGGAGAGGATTCTGCTTGTTTGAAACTCTTGGTCCTTAAGGGAGATGCTAAGATTTGATACAGCAGAGATCAACGACTTCCTAAAAACGCAGAGCGCTCGTGTAGACAACATCAGGTATAACGCAGGAAAAGAACCACCTGAGAAGGCATCTCTCAGAGAGTGTTTAAGGGTAACTCTCTCATTTAGATCAGCACTGTAACACCAGCTCTCAAAAATTAAAAAAAAAAAAGAAAAAGCAAAAGAAAAGCAGGTCAAATCTGGAAAAGCGATAAGAAGGTTTCAAAACAAGAGAGTAATGCCTCTAGCAATGAGGTGTGAGTACGAGCTGAAGAATGAAGTTATGCTGTTTCTGCAGGTTGAAACTTCTGTCCCAGAGGAGGAGGAAAGTGGATTTGCCTTAACCATCAGAGTCCTGTGTGATCCCAAGGAAGGTTGGCTGCCTGTGACCCCCAGCTGATGTGCACTGTCAACGTATGGTGGATGAGAATCCCACTCATTTTCCTAGTCGAGTCCTTTATTCTCCTTGTCAGGAAAAGGAAGTCCCGGAGCTGTTACACCAGCCTGCTACCAAACGTCTGCACTAAGGAATCATTTCACAAATACTGTTTTTCAGAACTGTCTGCAGACAAAAAATGTGGGCTCAAGATCTGTTTTTACAGGATATCCACTAAGTGCATTGATGGCTGATCATTCACGTTTACCACGGTCTTCTGGAGCGATGCTGTTTAACAAGCTCACCGGATGGTTCGGCTAATTTGTAAGTATTTCAGCTTTGTCACTTCCAGCATGCAGCATCTTTTTATGCACCAGGAACACCTTTAATTTACATACTCAACATCATCAAGCTGTGCAGGTGTGACAATGTTATAAAACATAAGTGATACTAGTACAGCTTTGTGTAAACATTATTTATTTATTTGCTCTACCAGCCTACGTCAGCACAAAATAATAGCAGGCAGATGAGGCAAATCAGTTTCCTTTAGCTTAAAGATCAGTCACAAGCTCATAATCTTGTTCCTGCAAAGACAGTATAGGTTCTAAGCCTGTATTTTCCATCTAAACATATCTGCTTCTTTAAGTCTTTTCCAGAGATTTACAACACCACCTTATGCTAGAATTGGACATATGGAATGGCATCATCTGAGATGATGAAGAGCTGCAAGCTTTGTATAAAACAAAGGTGTTTTAAGAAACACAGCGGTTAGTGTTGATGTTTCTTTTCCAGGAAAACCAAAATGTATAGCTTTCTGCGTGTTACCTCCAAATCACAGCCAAAGCCTCAAACCAAACACAAGCAATACAACACTGGAGCAAATGTTATGATGAAAGAATGTTTCCATATGTATCAATACAGGATATCAGAGTGATCAATTCGCATACCCAATTCTGAAATAAGATTCCTGTGCAACTAGTCAGTTTTGTTGCAATCTGGTGTACCATCTAGAGATGTCTCCGCCTGTGCTGCCAGCCAGCTGCAACAGGCTGTTACACAACTCCACACGTGTCCCAGTTAGACCTAAAACTGGTTCTACCCCGCTCTCAAGACTGCCTTTCTCTTGCCATCAGTAATTTACTGCTTGCGATTCGGGCTTAAGGCTTCTGGTGACGTCCTGTGCCTGTACCTTCAAGGCCTCTGCTATCATCGTGTTCTTGTGCCCTCGGTGGCCTGCGCTGTAATCCCCTGCTTTTCTTCAGCAGACTTCAAGGCACGGCTTCCTGATAAAATAACTAATGTTTTATTAGCACAATCTAGTCATGCGTACATCCCTGTTCTAGGGTCACTGGCTAGCTCGATGTACAGAAATAATGGTCCGTTAGGATGTGTACAAAGATAGAGAGAGAGTGCGATATAAATAGATACAATGCTTTCTTAACGACCTGTTATTAATATCTGTCGGTTATGGCAATATTACTTCTGTGTTATCAAAACTGCTTTACAACATATGCGAACTTTTAACCAGACATATGGGTTGACACAGCCTAGAGAGCTCTTTGAAGTCAAAGAGTGAATAATTGAACCAGCTTAACGTTAAATCCTCTCAGAAACCACACGTTTTATGGTATCAAACAACTCCAGTTTGCTTTAGAGTGACGAGCTTTTTGGATCGGTGCAAAAAGCTAAATCTAAAAATGTTATTACTGTTTCACATTCTATTTTTCTCTCTTCTCTCATACATGCCTCAGACATCTCTGTGGCTTGCAGCATGGGTTTTTTCAATGCCCGTCCAGAGCTTAACAACAGGATGCCAGATTCACAGCTATTTACATTGCTTGACTCCCACTGCCTGCCTAAACGTCAATTATAATGAAACAGAAGTAGAAACACGGTAGGGAGATCTTTTTGCAGTGAGCTTCCTAGATTATTGTGTCTTGTTTTCCACAAGGGTTTGTCATCTTTCATCGCAGTGTCCAGTAATCAGTCCCACCCGTCTTCTGGTATTTCCATCAGCAATCTGTTCAGTTTCTAATCAGCTTTTGAACACTTAATTGTATCTGTTCTAAATATGTCTTTTTTATTGAGAAAAAAAGAATATTTAGGGTGAAATGAATACACGGGTAATTCGGCAGAGCCCCTAGTTGAGGCTGCTGCGTTATCCTTCCATGCAGTCCCAAGCAGCCTCCCTGGGACTGGCGCCACGGCCTGATTTACACACACGCTTAGTATCTGCAACTCATTATTATATTTAAACTTCTGGGTGGCTCAGCTCCTCTGAAAAATGGGACCTAATAGCATTCTACACAGAAAAGGATATAAGTAGCTATTAACCTGTAGCAATTTACCACAGCATTTATAAAGATATGAATAATGTGCACAGTCACGTACACGTTACTAATGCAGACTGAATTATTCATTGCAAATTTGGGCAATATTTTCATCAAATACTTGTTATGGATAAATGTTTTCCTTATTCAATACCTCAATATATGTTTGAATAATACTCTGCAAATAATGTTTCATGCAAATGTTGCACTGAAATATTGGCACTTCCCTCCATTGAATAATTATTTCCAAATAAATTTCCCTAGGATAAACTATTGTTCTTTATTCATTCAGCTTGGTTCTGTCTAGGCTAATAAACAGACATAGCGTTAGCCCCAAAGTACTTGTAATCTTAGCTTCAGACATGCGAGCTCTTGCACACAAGTGGATTTCTACACTACCACAATATTTCTGGGATCAAAATGGAGATGAAAAACATAGGAAACTGAGGAAGAAAAATGAGTCAGAAGTTAGAAATATTAAATCACTGGTTATATATATTCGACGATATGTCCTTATGCCATTGACTGTCATTCTTTATGTTGGTTTTGATCTTTCTCTGCCCTTTTCTTCTTTTAATGCCTGAACACACTCAGTCTTTCATTATTTTCTTGTCTATCTGTTTAAGACTGACTAATTTATATCTGCTTGCGATTAGTTCCCTGATCAAATGCTATGCTTGCAGGATTGTAAATGCACAGACTCTACAAATAATTCTCCAGCCATGCAAATATTCTCCAATACCCAACCCCAAGACACACAGATGCTGTTTCGTCTTCTTTCCTTTAATTTTCAAATATTAACACACAGTCACCCTGAACAAAATTCACCTTTATCACCAGTGGCCAAAACAGGACCGCCCTGGCATTTTGTGGTGCAAAACCTTATGGATAACCTGTAGTTTATAAATTTCAAGGAAAGTATTTCCTCTTCTAAATTACAGGGTAGATGTGCAGACTGCGAAACAAAATGTGGCCAGACAGTGATTCCCAGCTCCTGAAGACACAGGCTGGCTTGCATCCGTAATGACCAGGGCTCCCTCTCTGTTAGACAGGTCATGCCCACACTGCATGATGGCCCTTATTGTTGTGAGACATCATGAGATGATGGTGATGATCAGAGAGCTGGGGTTGTTCAGCCTGGAGAAGAGAAGGCTTCGGGGAGACCTTATTGCAGCCTTTCAGTACTTAAAGGGGGCTTATGAGAAAGATGGGGACAGACTTTTTAGCAGGGCCTGTTGTGATTGGACAAGGGGGAATGGTTTTAAACTAAAAGATGGTAGATTTAGACTAGATATAGGGAAGAAATTTTTTACGATGAGGGTGGTGAAACACTAGAACAGGTTGCCCAGAGAGGTGGTGGATGCCCCATTCCTGGAAACATTCAAGGCCAGGTTGGACGGGGCTCTGAGCAACCTGATTTAGTTGAAGATGTCCCTGCCCATGGCAGGGGGGGTTGGACTAGATGACCTTTAAAAGTCCCTTCCAACCCAAACTATTCTATGATTCTATGATCATCATTATTATTATTACTACTACGATGATGATGATAAGGAGCTGGCTTTTTTTCAATTCAGTGTGTAAATAACATGACGGCTGTGCTGCAGCCCTACCGCGTGAGGCTTTCACAGGACGGTCATGCTGTTGGCCTGGTGTGTGGTCTGCAGGAACGTGGGGCTCTGGGTTGGCACTGGACAACCAGCTAAGGTGATGGGAGCCACACCTGCCTCTCAGAGCGCATCCTTCAGGAAACGAGCTGGTGTGTTGTGAGACCTCTCTGCGACACATCCCAAAGCACGGGACAGCGGCAGAGTTGGGAGAGACATTTCAAAAGCATGCTCCTGAGCCAAACTAAAATGCTGGTGCAGATGCACCCTACAATGCTATGCACAGATGTTACCCTCCTCCAGCAGATCAAGCTCCCTTCTGCTAGAATGAAATGCTATTTAAAAAAGAGCTTCTAGCTGAAAATTGGCATTAGGGCTTCCTCGCAGTGATGAGGCTTTGGCAAACCATTTACTAGCGTTACAATATACCTGCCTCTACACAATTGTACTTAGCTTTGCACTTGTGTTTGCTGAGCAATGAAGCTGAAGCAAAAGAAAATAAACACATCAAACACGTGCACACATTGCTTAAAAAAAAAAACAGAGTATTACCTCTCTTGTCCTCAAAATAAAAAAAAAAACAGAAAGCAATGTCATAAAACAGGGGCTCTGTCTACTCTGCCAGCTACTTAAAGTCCGTCTGTCTTGGTCTCTGGTCAGATACAAAGTCAGATACTTATGACTTTATCGTTTTTGTACATAGAAAAATCTAATTTGAAACTACTTTTAAGATAGTGGATCAGGATATGATACTGTGGCCCCATGACAGCCAAGGTAAATGGTCGTTATCCACTTCTAGTTTGGGCAACTTTGCATTCACCTACTTCATGCCTTTCAGAATAATCATCGGAATTTTTTCACATTTTTATTCACCGCTACTCTTCTGCTATTGCCTTACTCATGAAGGCTGCAGCAGTTACCATCATGCAGTAGGACCATATGGCTTCAAGATCAGAAACAAATTTGCTAAATTCTGTCTTTATTATTTTAATTCTTATCTTGATAACGACACACCAAACGAGAACAGATTTCAGTCTAAGAGGTGAGATGTCAGAACAATTTTCTGTCTTTTCACTAGGTAATGATCCTAATGTATCTCTTACTTAGCTGCTTTCGTTAATGACTTTAGGGTGAGAGCATGTTTCAGCAATTGTGAACATGTAGAATACTCTCTGTTCTGGGGCAAAAGATTAGCTTAATGAGGAGAAAGCCAATTTCCTGAAGATGTGCCTTACATAGTTCCTGCTTTTAAAAGGAGGACTGTAACATGGACAATTTGTCATTACAAGGTATAAAAAACACTTAACTTCACGGTTTGGTGCATTTATAGCACTCCTGCAGAGAGAAGAGAGAGATTAATAGATTTTTCTCACCTAGTAAAATAGGTGGAAATCTGTCCCTCCAAGTCCTTTTGCTCAACAGAGGAACATTCATTACCAAGAGATTGCGTTCAAGGAGCAGACTATCACTTAGCTTCTCAGGCACTTCACAAGTTTCACTAGGTGTTTGTTACACCCTTAGGTACCTTTGAAAATGTGGCCCACAGACACTGAAACACTGTAATAGAGCTTTGATAAATGCTCATATCTTTCAAATACAACATACTTTATTTTGTTGTGGGCAAGTATGTTTAACTTCAGTAGTCAAGAAGTCATAGCAACAACAGGATTTCAGTAAGTCGAAACTACGGTGCTGCAATCTTTACCAGAAGTAGAGAAGCTGTAGAAAGGAACAACTACGAGCATTAGGTCATCTAGTCCATCTTGCCAACAAAGGATGTTTCTCTACAGCCTTGGCAAGCAAACCTGGTAATCAGGCTTGCCAAAATAAAAATTGGCAAGAGCTTTGATACCTGATGTGCAAAGAAAAGAAATGAGCACAAACCTAATATTTACTTTGTCTGCATCCTTTTCAGAATTTAAGCAGAAAGGCTAGAATGTCCTTGAATGTTCATCCCCAGGAAAAAGCTGCACTGTATTAGCTGTGTCTTGGCACTTGACATTTTATGCCATCTTGGATTTTTCCAGTAAGCTTAAGTATTCTGGTGGAAAAAAATCTAGAGGGAAGGTTTAATGTTTGGTTTTTTTTCCTATTTACTAAATATAAGATGCACTATTTACCAGCCTGCAAGTTATGACAAGCTTACCGTAATATAAAAAGACTGAGTTTAGGTAACAGAGATTTAGGACATTAAAAGATTATAGGTTTAGACAGTCTCAAGGTGACTCAGAATACATACTTACATAAAGAAAGCAGATTCTATCTGTCTACGAAACTACACCATGTTAATAGTCCACTGTGATATGAGAAAGATGAAAGAAGCTGGACAGCCATCAGAGAAGCATCCCCCAATAGGAGATATCCTCCTCCTCACATAGGAATGAAGTTACATGAGATGCTTTGAAATCTGCACAGCAGCAACTAGCTTGGTGATGAATACTTAAACTGGGCAAAATGCTTATTCTATAAAATTTATTTTTGTTCATGCCAGTCACCAAACCAACCGGACCAAATACGATACCTTCAGGCTGATGGTGAACAAAAACCATTATGCTTTGAGGTCAGGGGACTCTGCTGGTGGTGGCCGCTCTGCCCAGCCCACGCCAGGCTGGCGTGCACCGCACTCTGGAAATCCCCAGGTAGCAGCCGAGGCCGGGATGTGGTAACGGCTCCCTGCTCTGCTGCGCGGCAGCCACCTCTGCTGCTCCCTGCTCTGCTGCGCGGCAGCCACCTCTGCTGCTCCCTGCTCTGCTGCGCGGCAGCCACCTCTGCTGCGTTGGAAAGAGAACAGGACATCTACTGGAAGTCTTGTTGTATTGAACAGAAACCTGCCAGTCACCTTACGTAATAACGATCAGACCAAATTCAAGAAACAGGAAGAGCTGTATAAAATATTCATTATTTGTTCCTTGCCAGCTAGTAGACCTTTCTGTTTAGACTAGCTTAGCTTTCAGGACAGTCAAACTGACTACCACTTTGGGATCTATTGAGTTGTGGCATTACATGCTGTGACTTCCCTTCACTCCTACCCTATCACTTTTGCTTGGGAAATCTCAAAGTTCTCAAATACTGAATAATTAATTGGTTGTGGGAAGCTGTGAGCAGAAAATTTGATTTCCCCAATGCAAAGATGCTGTTCTCAGAGCATCAATAAGAAACAGAACATGTTAAATCCATGTCCACAGAAGAAAACTTTAGAAAAAGTGCATATATCCTTTCTTATTATGCACCAGACCCACTTGTCCTTTCTGATGCCCCTGTCTCACCTCTTAGATAACTCCTACCCATTTATGGTCGCTGCTAATAAAAATTGAGATTCTCACTGGACACAAGTCAGCATTATTCCACCACAAATAGGGCAGTCATGCTAGTTTTCATCACCTAAAGATCTGCAAAAGATGGAGCTTATGGCTGGGGTTACACAACGTGGCTTTTCTAGCGCAAGTGATGTTTTTCTAGTTTTCTGTGATTCAGAAAACAAAACAGTGATCAGAAAATGAGTATCACCATTTTAATGGAAATTTATATTCTCCTGGCAAAAGGCTGCTTTTGAAGAGAAGTGGTCAGGGGATACCAATCAATGAGAAGCTGGCTCAGGGACAGAAAACAAAAAATAGAAATACTTGGTCATTTTTCTATGTCACATAAGGTTGATTGCAGAATACCCCTATGTACCATACTAGAACCAATCTGATTTGCTACATTTATTAATGAATTAGTAATGAGAGAGTAGTGAAAGCCAGCACTTTGTAGGCAGGAAAATCAGTGGACCAGGAAAAAACCTCAATAGAGTTTGACAAAACTAGAGAGTGGGTCTGCTGATGAAAATCACCATAAAGAAGTATATGAAAATTCTCTGCAGAGCTGAAAGGAGGTGTTCACCCACAATATAGGTTTAGAAAAATCTTACAGGATTGCTTTTATATATGATCCAATTTTTGTTACAAACATATTAGCAGTATTACGTGGCAATTAGTCTCACTCTGACATAACTGTCCTAAGTAGGATCCAACCTCAGATCCTGCAGCTTTCATTTGGCCACCAGTCACACCTTACCCCTAAGCCTTTTCTTCTCCTGACTACATAAGCCCAGCTGCCTCTACCTCTCTTCTAGGTCTTGTGCTCTATGTCTCTGATAACCTTGGTAGCTCCTGCTGGACCCTTCCAGTTTCTCATCATCCTTTTTGGACTGAGAGGTCCCACAATGGGTAATCTCTGAGGATGGACAACCCCCAAAATACATGGGCAGCTGTCATGTAACGATCTCCATCGGTGTGTTTCCCTTCCCATCCCACCTCCATTCAAAAGCAGAAAGAAAATGAAATGTTACAAAACTTTAGGTCAATAAATACCAACAGAATTAAAACTTCAGCCTCTGAATTTTAGGATGGCCTGAGGGAGAAAATATCCAATGAGGCCAGTGCAGGTGGAAGCAAATTTCATTCTAACTATATTCCTGAGAGTCCTCTGGTAAAAGACCTCCACTAAAGATGTGGTTCAAAAGCAGTTCTGGCAAAATATACGGCATCTCTTGTGTAACTTCAGTGCAAATTACACTGACAATACCAGTCAGCCTGGTCCCCTTCATTTGATAGCCCCCCATTATTCTATCAGTGACAAGGACAGGGGTCTATGCCCTACAAAGGACAGAAATCACTTTGTTATCATTAAAACATAGGCACCTGTATGGCAACACCAGGCAATTCTTAATGGCCACTTCACAACATTTGAGCCCAGGAAGACAAATAACATCTCCAGCTGAGAATACCAGGAGAGACTGTGTCTATCTAGATTAAAAATAGCAGAGTCCAGAGGAGAATCACCCAAAGTGATGCTGAAAGGGCAGAGAAGCTACAAACACCCTTGACTTCTGCAGGCAATGCCTTCAGCAATGACATAACAAATCTGTTTCAACAGTAGTTCTCAAACTTTTCACGTTAAGCCCTATTTGTTTTCTCTAATGGTTTAAGCCTCTTCCTGGCACCTCTACGCATGTTCAACAGGAATGAAAAAAGCTAGCATGCAGCTGTCATTAAACACAGAAAACTGTGAGGCATGCTGTGCCCACCAGATCCCCTGGGCTGCACCCATGGAAGTTATAACCATGACATTTTTTCTATGTATGTCCCTATACATCAAGGGTAGAAGGGGAAAAATTACTATTTGAGATGAAGGAGATTCTTTAGCCAGAGGGATTGAATTTTATATTGTAAAATTATTTGAGTCAGGGGTTGGATCTCACTGGTCCAGGAGTGCCATAATATTGGTTCCAGTAAACCTCAACTGGCTGTTGTAGATGATCATTGCAAGTGTGTAGTTATTCTTCTGAACCCCACCAAAAACCCAAACCAAACCAACCAAACCGCATAACCAAAGCGGCAGGGGATTCAAAGTTCAAACTCTAGTGCTTTTAGCTCAGGCCAAAAAGTCGAGACAGTGGCTTTCAGTCTCATTTTCAAACTCCCATCTTGCAGCTGCACATTCCCCTCTGATCCTACCTTTTGCCCATCTTCTGCCTCTGCCCCTCCTCAGCGCGGGGATGGGAGTTTTCTGCCAGCCCACGCAGAGCTCAGCCAGGCCCTGCTCCGGGGAAGCCGGCAGGCTTTGCTCTCCAGAGGCTGCAGACGCATCCACCCACAATCTGGACGAAGGTATTGGGTCAACCTAAGAATGACCATATCGGTCAAGATGTCAGGTTGCTCAAATATTCTCTCCTCTTCCTTATGTCATTCTCACCAAAAACACAAAACACTGAGATCTCCTGTGTTATATAGGTCATTCCTATGGCAAGTTATTTTTCCAAAATGATGCAGAGTAAGAACAAACTGAGAGCTGCCTGAAAATAATACACTTATCAAGCCTACAGTATCATCGTTTGGCAAACAGATACCACAGAGCAACAGCAATGCTGGGCTTTCCATTATTGATCAAATACAAATTTTAGTCTTTGTTTGAACCGCATTTTTCCCAGCCTACCCTACCTCCTGCTATACCAGAAGGATCCCAGTGCTATTTCTCCAATGGAGTAGAGCTGTTGTAGCTGGCTCCTCATCCACTGGTCTCCCTTAGCTCCTGGCTGGAGCTGTGTAGGAGGATGGAGGGGATGCTGTGAAGGAGCTATACTTAGCTCAAGGAGGATTCTCTAGGAACGGATGCTACTTGGCACAAATTAAGAGGACCTTTCAGGGGCTTTTCCCCTCAACCAGGGACAGAACATGGTTAGAAACCTTGGATCTACAGTCAGCTGTCTGTTTGCCGCTATTTCCTTGAGTGGCAAACTTGGCACAAATAAAAATCCCGCTTCTTAGCAGAGGGTGGTTCAATTCTTTCTGAGGAACCAGCATGCTGCTAAAGGGCCAAAGCTCACTGGGCAAAAGAAAATGTCTCAGTTGGTGAGACACCTGCTGCATATGCCTTACACCAGGCTTTAAGCAAAGCCAGATCTCTGATGGGAGGTTCTGGCCAAATCCCGTTGACTCAAATGGCATGCTGTCCATCTGTGGTAACTAAATAATTCATAGTTGCCGCAGTGTGGAGACTTCATTCTGGTTTTATTAATAGATGACAGCAATCTTGGGCCAGTCTCCCTTCCCTTTGGTTAGACTCCTGTTAATCAAGCCCTCCAGCTAGTCGCTAGCTTTCCTGCCAGCATGGCCTTGGCACTTAAAAATACGGTAAGTATTATGAACGGCAGATGTAACGTTAGCTGAACCAAAGAATCTCAGCCTGCAACTCAACTCAGCTTGTTAACTCCAGGAAAAGCAGTCATGTCCTCAAAGTCTACGTGCTTTGCTGAATTCCTGAAAAAAAGTTCTCTTTCAGAGACAATGTCAAGTGCTACTCCCAGTGGGCAGGAGCTACTCGAGCACATATGCTCACCAACTCGCTGCCAGCGCTCGCGTGAGTGACTGCCTGCCAAGAGGTACACAAAATTCACATCTGACGCACAGAAGCTTACCTAGGATGTTCTCTGCCTGACAGATCACTGCTCTTTGGCCCACAACATTATTATCATCAGAAAAGGGGCAGGAAGAAACCTCTGAATTGGTGATTTTCCTTGAATTACTTACAGGGACGCAGAACAGAACAGACTGTTTTTTAAACTAGGGAATCACTGTTTATAGCTGACAGCCTGCGAACCCATCCACCAACTGCAGGGCGGAAGAACTTTTAATAGCTGAGTTACAAAACGCTTGATGAGTTTATGATGTCATGTTGGATGCACACATTAAATGACAGCAAATAAAACAGCTACAACACGATCTGTATTTTACATGTTGCTTTTCAGGGAACCTATTTTTGCAATAGGAAATTTATATTCCATGCTCTTTGGTAGCCTGGATAGAGACTAACTTAAAGGAAGTTACAAAGTGCTAACAAATACCGTTGTAAAGATGGAAAATTGTAAGACACATGAGGTGATAATACTTCTGTGCTATAGTCTATGGAAAGATTTTTTTGGGTCATAATGAAAAAATTTAGTGGTGTTTTGCTCTGCTTAACCTCTTTTAGTAGCAATAAAAGTGGTGTGGGTTTTTTTTTTTCCCCCCTTTTCTAGGACACCAACATTAAAAGAAAACCAAGACTTGAGAAGTAGGCAGAGGGGACGCTGTTCCACACTACTGAAAATAATCTGTCCAAGGAGAGCCCGATTAGTGCTTCATGGTTAGGTCACCCACCTTGGGGGATTACTTGGTTTCAGTCTCTTGCTTCCCAAGGACTTAAACACTTTCCACATTAGCTATAATGAGTATATGATGTAAATGTTCCTTGGATTGCACGATACAAGCAGCCCAGGCTTCCTCCTGTTCAGTAACCTACCAGAATACTCTTGTGTCTTCCCCTTCCAGACTCACAATTCCTGCATTTCCTCCCACACCACAACACGATTTAACAAGCGCAGGGATTCCCCTAATCCATCCTTGCCTACAACATCCTCCTTCAAATAATCTCCAGGAGATTAAAGTTTAAACCTACCACTCGTAAACCCGAAGAGACGATTTAACACGTCTGCTTCCTCAACATGCACGCTAGCATGTTACAGAACACCGCACAACGTCACCTCCTCCAGCCATGTGTTAAAAGGACATCGCAGCTGCACTTTGCGATGGGTTTGACCCTAGCAGAGCAGCTTCGGGCGGCTCAGAGCACACGGACAGACTCATCACCTCCGCAGATCCAGCAGCGGCGAACGCATGGCTGAGCAGGGCTCGTCGCTGGTCAGCACCGAGCCGCGCGGCTGGGTCACTTCCAGACCCCGGCTGAATTCTGACTGCCAAGTAACCAGAGGTGCTCGGACCTGGGTGATGCATGTTTTGTAATTACAAATTTGTATCACTACATCAGTTATGCCTGCTGCTGCTTTTAGGCAAGAACCTCTATTGGATCTGGCCATCGATATTGGCTCTATTTACACCATTCAAGGCAAAACTCTGTAAGATTAAAACCAGAGCAACGCCATGAAACAAAAACAGAGTGCCATAGGTCTGGGGTTTTTCCAGAGGCTTTCATACCCATAGTTTCAGCTGAAGCCATCATGCATCTGATACCCATAAAATACCAGGTAAGGAACAATTCTTTCATACAGACATCAAATTTGAAAGTCCAAGATGAAATGTTCAGTGAATCCGATCCTACAACATGCACACACAGTATTTTGCAGGGTTCAAAGCTGCATCAAATCTGTTTCCAGTCTCAGAATGAAAGAAACCTCAGAGACAGCCATAACTTAATTTGGGAAATTCATGCTTCAGGAAAACTTACCTCTGGGTTCTCCACTTAACACTTCTCCAGTGCGAGCAATTTTGTATCTGGATCAAGGAAACAGTAAGTACGTGTGCCAACAGAACTGCTTGTTTGGAACGTGGCACCACATTTGGTTTGTTTTTTTTTTCTACTTGCTGCAGAGTAGAAGCAGATAAAAAGATTTGGTCACCACGTGACTCTAGAAGAAAATGTACCTTTTTTGATCCCTCTATTGTGAGGCTTCAGCCCAGATCTTTTCTTTAATACTCACTGAAAGAAATCCCGAATATGTAGAAAATCCCAATTACTCTCATTCTTATTCTGTTCTTAGACTGAAACTTTTGCATTTTCATGGTTCTGCATATCCAGTTATGCTGCTGGAAAGTTAGGAAGAAAAATTGGAAGAAATGTCTTTACAGTTCAATTTGCAATTGCTAAAGCATGACTTTAATTTGCAACACAAATGATGTTCTGGCCAGGAAAGTAAGAAAAAACTTTTGCCTTTTCACCTGCTTCATAGGTGTAAAGCCAACATACATATATTAAGCTTTCATCTAGTCACCTGCAACTATGCCACAGCCATCTTCACATGTGATACAAGTGAACACTATTAAGATCTGTAAATTGTGATTGCAAAAAACTACCTGGATTTATAACCTCCATAAAATGATGAATTCGGCATTTCCTTTTATAAGGTACTGCCACGCTTAATGAAAACTTCATCAATAAAAAATTTGTCTCACTCCTGATTTGACTTTTTCAATATTCACTATTATATCTTTAGATTAAGTGGAAGAATGTGGAAGCAGAGGGAAAAGAAGTGTTAGGGGTGAACACAATTTTCCAAATTCCTTAAAAGAATATATAAAAAAATAACCTTTGGGATCACTGGCTTTTATTTTCCTATGGCATCTTCTAACCATCACAGGCATATAATGAATGTCTGAACATTAAGAATTTATGTGTGCTGCCTTAAATGAGCATAATTCTCAACTATTATTAATAAGGAACTATAAAACACCCTCTAAGTTTTATGCCTAAACTACATGAAGTTTCTAAAAACTATAAAAACCATCTATCTATGGGTATCTACAGAGAATTATCCAATGTGCTTTTATAACACAGTCAGCGAGGCAGTGGAACTTATCCCATATGAGAAGAGATCTTACAAGGAAAACTTTCTACAGAATAATTCTTCCCCTGCTCTGTTTTCTGAAATATTTATAGATGCCTCCAGTCTAGTCAGGAAACAAAGAGAAGAATAAAAAAGAAAAAACAAAACCTCTTTTCAAAACCAGCATTATTATTTACAACATGGCTTGATCTTAATTTTCAATCTCCCCTGAGAAACTGATTCTGTGTTTCATTTTATAGCAATTCATTTGCTGTTTAAGAATGAATATAGCTTTACAATAGCAAAGCCGATCATCGTTTTATCTTTACTTCCACATTCGTTAAATCTCTTTATAGTTACAGTGATGTACTAGTTTTCACTTCTGGAAATTCCACTTCTAGATTTTATATCACAAATTATGGCTTCAGTCTCAGCTGATATACACTGATATTGACAGCTATATTTGTGGTAACAGAACTCTGCAAAATTCCATTTTCTCTGGCTGGAAATAAGTAGTAGCGTGGGCTTTTTGAACCAGCACACCCGGTAGAGCCAGCATGGTATTGAACTGTCACATGTTGCTTAGTGGAAGTCGGAGAGGGAACCATCAGTTCTCAACTCCCCTAAATCAGGGGCTATTCCACTGAAGTCTCTGGCGGCTATGGAGTAACTGCCTCCAGTCTGAAGGAGCATGGAAGAGGAATTGGTGTGGGTAAGGGAACCGAAGCAGAAGCCTTTGTCTGGGGCACGTGTGTGTTACCTGGAGTTCCCGGAATGTGGCTGCACACAAAGAACTGGGCAGTGATGGAAAAGGAGCTACCTGACATGTACTGAGCAGATGGAGTTTTACTGTAGTTGACACGGTCACAAGGATGCTACTCAGGAGCAGCTAAGTATCTGTGCATACTGTCAGGACCACAAAGCTTATCCCTGTTAGGGGGATAACCTAGAAATCAGATGCGATTGGTTACAAAAGTCTATTGCAATTCTTGTGCAGTGTAGAGCTTTGTAACAGCACAACTTCAAGATTTAGAAAATTCAAGGAACATGGCATTATTTCCCTTGGTTTTCCTTAGGCTTTTCTTCTGCATTCCAAACCCCTCACCCTTGCAGCAATCATTCAAAATATTTCAAAATATTTTTTTGTCAAAAGTGACTAAGTGTTCTTTTTCATCAAAAACCAACAGACCCCTCTGCTTCTGCTCGGTGACAGGTGATTAAAACACATCTATAAAATCCGCAGTGGAACTGGCAATATGAGCAACTTGAGAAGGCACAGTTCTGAAAGCCAGCGTGCAATATGTCTTCATGGCAGCACTCAAGTGTAACAGGGACGCGCCTGAGCTAGGTCAACATCAGTACAAGCAGTTAATGGTACAACATTAGTTATTATTTCTCAAGTCACAATACGTCATCCGCCATAAAAGTAAAAAATTCTCTGCGGAACAGGAAACAAAATTTCAAGAGGGCTCAAAGGGAATAGCAGCATCTTAAAATTGTCAGAGGCGAATGATATTAAGATCAAAAGTGAACCTGCTGCCAGACATGGCAAGTAAGAAATACGTCTTTCAAAAAGTAATGCTAAGTGGAAAATTCAAAAGCAATATTAAATTCTTTCTTGTGGCAAAACAAGAAGGTTTTCAACCACAATGCCTATTTTTCATTTAGTCAAAGGCATTTTTCATTGCAAAAACATGTAGACTAAACCTAATAAAACAAAAGAGAAGTTCAAGCTGCTGTGGTCTTTGGCTAGGAAGTGCTGTAGGAGCAAGTAGGTAGTGCAAATGAAAATGCAAGTAGCAAGTGAGAGCTTAAGTTCAGAAATCTTGTTTGAGTGAGCTGAAGCAGCTTGCAAGATGAGTCAGCAGGCAGCAAAGGCAATTAGAGTAGCAGAGCAAGGGGAAATGAAAGGGAACAGAGAATGAAGAAACAACAACATTCCCACTGGAAAATTATTTCAGCAAATGATAGAAACACAGCTACCAGAGGCCAGCAGGTCTGCACTAAACCACTAGACAGTTACTAGAGAGAAGCTGTATAATGCTGCATACCCTTTCTTAATGTTCCCTCTGCAAGAACGGCTGGAATTGGGAACCTGGGATCGGGCTCACAGTGTCTTATGTTTTCTAAATATTACTAGTCATCCTAATGAGAGCTGATGTTTTGCAAGACATCTAGAGCAGAAGTAGCTTGGCCACACACGAAGGAGGACACAGCTTCACCTGTTATTCATTTATATTGAAAAAAGCCATTAACGTTTTGACTACATTAACACAGTAATGCTCCTGCAGACCAAAGGAGCTAATGACTCCGAGTAACCAGATCTTGACTGGAAAAGGGCCCAACTTCCAGACAATGGAAGGTCAGCCATTTAAAAAAAAAAAAAAACCACCAACGTTCTCTGGGAAGCAGGATTTGGGGGACAATTCTTTTTTCAAAACTTAGGCCCAATATGCTTAATTACTGCCATATATAGGAAGCTTGTTGTTACACTACTAGGCAGAGGTCGCATTAAAGTAAGTCCTGCACAAGCACATAGCACCACAAATGGTTCCTGCAGTAAGGAGTACAGAAAGACTAAGGTGGGGGGAAATAAACGTACACCCGGGCTGGCTGTGTTTTCTAAAGAGCATTTTTGGACACAAATGGAGTTTTTAAGAGCACGCTTTCTCTCAAGATTGGAGACCAGGATACATCATGGCAAACTTGGTCTGACTGAGGAGAGCGAGAGCTCCCAACTGCAGAAACATTTCAGTGTTCATTTCTGGCTATGAAGCTTAAGAGTTTGGCTTGTCCAAAAAAATCCTTGTTTTCCAGATGGGAAAGACAGACTGATTTCTAGCCAAATTTTAGTCATTTTCTCCACTTCACAGGTTTGGCAGATTGAGCAGCTTGAATATACTCACTTCATCAGCTAAACAAACTGATATATTCTCAGTGAAAAAGAAGCCCAGCTGTGCTGGTTTTGGTTGGGATAGAGTTAATTTTCTTCACAGTAGCTGGTATGGGGCTGTGTTTTGGATTTGTGCTGGAAACAGTGTTGATAACACAGGGATGTTTTCGTCACTGCTGAGCAGTGCTCACACAGAGCCAAGGCCTTGTCTGCTCCTCACCCCACCCCACCAGCGAGCAGGCTGGGGGTGCACAAGGAGTTGGGAGGGGACACAGCTGGGACAGCTGACCCCAACTGACCAAAGGGATATTCCATACCATATGACGTCATGCTCAGCATATAAAGCTGGGGGAAGAAGAAGGAAGGGAGGGACATTGGGAGTGATGGTGTTTGTCTTCCCAAGTAACCGTTACGCGTGATGGAGCCCTGCTTTCCTGGAGATGCTGAACACCTGCCTGCCGATGGGAGTGGTGAATTAATTCCTTGCTTTGCTTGTGTGCGCGGCTTTTGCTTTAACTATTAAACTGTCTTTATCTCAACCCACGAGTTTTCTCACTTTTACCCTTCCGATTCTCCCCCCCATCCCACCGTGGGGGAGGGAGCGAGCGAGCGGCTGCGTGGGGCTCAGTTGCCGGCTGGGGTTAAACCACGACACCAGCAAAACATCCATAAGCCATTTTTCAGCTCCTTCAGATTTAATTTGTCTAACATAGCAATTCCTAGAGAATAATTACATCGTTTCTCTGTTCTTAAGTCTAGTTTTGATAACAACCAAATTCAGCTTCTCTCTTCCTGACGGTGTTCTCCTTATTCTCAGATCTTAATTATGTCTTCCTACATCAGCATTCCTCTACTTAGCAGTGTGTTCTGCCTTTCAGTTATATACGCTTCCAGCTGAGATCAATGAAATCAAGGAGGAACTGGTGCATGCATGGATGGCAGGTTGTCTGCAACTTAATCATTTTTATATTAATGTAATCACACCTGCTACATGACGCTTTTAACGAACACGAGCAGATAACAGTTGCAGGATATGGCCCACATACTTGTCTCAGTGTCTGCAGCTTGCTAGGAATTGCATTTCCACATAGTGGAGATGCCTGCAGCTGTTTTAATGGATGCCCACAACGGCCGCATAGAGCAGTACGCACTCTGGGATGGATTCTCTGCATTTGTTCCTTTTATGAAAGCTGCCTGTGATTCAGTCATGATGATTTGATTCATACATTTTAATTCACTCCCCCCCAAGCCACACTTTGTCACAATGGTTGTTTCACAACGGCTATGGCCAAGGGCAAAACGACAGCAGTAGGCTCGGTTTCCAGCATCACCTCTCCCACCACCACCAGCTTACCCTGTAGGGCAACAGGCTCCACAGCTTTGCAGTCAGCTCTCTCACCATCTTATCTGTCAGGTTCTGGACACCACTGTAATGTGAAAAGGGGTGATAACAGTGCTCTACTGTAATAGAAAGTGCTGTTTTCTAAAGGACCCTACACTTCAACTGAAACCCATGTGGCAATACCATGGGGGACATTCTTCACTCACATGCCACCTGGGTGGAGATTTCTCTCTTGGAAGCCGCCTCTGAAGCTCCTTCTTCCTGTAAACTGCAAGAGGAGCCAGATACCCATAGCAGCTAATTAGGAAATTACTTTAAATCAGATGATTTCTATAGTTTGTTTGTCTTCAAGAAAACTGTCTAGCTCTCAGTCTTGCTCTGTTTCTGACGTTTTTATGGTTTTGACCATTAAACAAGCTGAAGGCATCTCCATGACAAGAAACCACAATTTTTAGGATAGAGAAAGAAACACGTGAGTCAGACCCTGCATTTCTTGCACGCCAGTGGGAATTCTGAGCAAAGCACCTAGGTGGCCCTCGCCTCTAGCAGCATTATCCATTAAAGCTTTACGTAGCAGCAAGCATTACGTTTATATAAAAATTAAGTTACAAGATCATTTTCTTTTCAGTTATTTAGAAAATTCAGTAATAACCTAAATAAACCAGTCAAGGAAATCTCTCTTTAAACTAGATTGTGTATAAATTTAAACTGGCAACTCATTTTGGTCATTTTCTACTCATACTTCATCCTTTACTCACTTTACCAGATAGAAAGACAGCTTCATTTTTATAGATAATATCCATTTTTATGAGAGTTCATTACTTCATTCACACCTTCGCTTTTACAGTTTCTTGGCTTAGACTTCTTATATACACGTCTCCTAGCAATTCCCTTTGCTTAACATTTTCTGTTGGTTTTCTATACAAAAAAATTGTACGAAGTCTGCCTCATCTGAGCAGTGCAAGAGAAGCCAGTTATTACTAAAACAAGTTTTCTGAACTCCTCAGAGTTTCAGCTTCGAGCTGGGGGACACTATAAGGCTGTTCACTGACACTATTTACAAGCTGATTCACTTGGGCTCTTCTGGGCCACTGAATAAACCTGCTTTTCCACATCTGACTGTTCTTAGCACAGAAGAGCATGATAACCAACGTTTTCACCTTTAATTCTGGGGTGATTGCTTCTATCGTACTCTCAAAACTTGAGCCATTTCTATCACCATTTCTATTTGATTTCATCTGAAGTTCCACCTACAGAAAAACATTTACAATACTATAAGACTTTGCATGAGTATTTTCATGGCCATATATTTGAGTTGTGCTATTCTTACTTGCCAAATAGCATGGGTGGTCTTGCAAGCGACAATTACCTGGCAACACACACACGATACACACCTTTTCCAGAACAACCCACACATGCACAAAGTTCAGGGAATTCCTAATTAGCAGTTGTGATTTCAACTCCCCTTTCCCATATATTGACAGTACTATGCTTCCAGATTACACAGATGCCAACAGAATAGGATCTTGACTATATAGAGATGGAGGCGTTCTAAGCCCCGGGCAAGAACACCTCTTTGGAAAGCAAGGGCATATGTCTTAAAACTAGCCAGCCCTCCCTTACTGACACCAATATGCCACAGCAAATTCAAAGAAGGGTAAATCAGACACAGCATTTACAGATACGTGGAATCCAGCTGTAAGAGTAAAGCACAGTGCACAACTGCAAAACCCATTAGCATCACTGGGGCTTTACAACCTGAGAATGTTAAATAACAGCACTAGCTGCAAGCACCTCAATCAAACGCAGCAGTAAGGAGTGGTAAGAGGCAAGCAGATTTCTTTAATTTACTTTTGTTTAAACTGCTACTTGTTGTAAATCACAAGGCCTCTGTTTCCTCTCTGCACTCTTTATGTAGTAGCAGCTCCTTAAACCACATAAAACAAGTGGGCCAAGTTCTCTCTGAGAACATTTCATGGAGTTTAGACTTGTCTGAAGGAATAACATGGGACGAATTGATCTCACAGGCTATATAAAACAGGAGTTATATTCCAGTCTTGAGCCACTACATCATTCAACCAAAAACCTCTGTCTTGACCTGTTATATTGGATTTACCTGGAAGAGAAGTCACATAAAATTTAGCCCTTATCTTTGAAAGCCCCTGCCTAAAGGTAAAGTATTCTTTTATTCCACAGACTAGGAGATTTTGTCAAACTCTTTCACAAAGGCCACAAGAACAATAACCTTATGCCCTACAGCCAGAAAGCACCTAAGAGGCATCTCATGACTTGATACTTCAAGGACAACCACAAGTGATAGGTCGTGGACCAGAAAAACATCTGTGACAGAGATTACTTCAGCAGACACCCAAATATCTTATATATATGGCTTCAGCAATGTAAAGCAACACCAGTGCCTCAGCAGCCACTATATCAACTTTACGTCACCGTGTGATTCAAAGGGAAAACAGAACTCAGTAATGCTTTGAGCAAACACAGGCATGACAGTTATTATTGTGGCAGATGAAAAAGGGACAAAACCAGGGCAGAGAGGACACTCAGCACATCTGTGACTGAGCAGATACAAAATAATAGAAGTTTCCTGTAATAATGACAACAGAGATGAGAAGAGGAGAACTGCTGTGATGTCACCAGGGAGGGCTACCGGAACAGCTGCAATAGAAACACAGAAAATAGGGAACTACAAATTTTGAGAACTTTCTTGGAGATCACGTAAAAGTTCCAAGGTGAGGCTATAGTGGAAAGTTTACTGCCCGTGCAGTAAAGACCCTTCTTCCAGAAGATTAGTAATCCTGGGCAAAGCTTGGTTCTGCCAGACAAAACCTTCTTAGGCTACTCTGGGACAGGAGAATGATTTCCATTGGCAACTCCTGATCACAGACCTCACCAGTTTCTGCACCAAATGCCAGATTTATTTCTTAGACCTTGCCTTCTTTCACATAAAAGGTGACATACACCAACATGTATTTTTACAGGAAACAAAAAACATACCAAAGCAAACAGAAAATCCTCCCCTGAACATGCGTATCCCACTTGAGGAAACAACCAACCCGTGACTGCCAGTTACATACTGCCACTGCTGGGAAACATTTAAGATATCCACACTGCAGTCACCATGTCATGTAGAGAGCAGAACTAGATTTAAGCTGACTCAGCTGCTGGTAATAATCTAGCTGTATTAGTATGAACTGCAGCATTACTGTGCCCTACTGAAGAACGGTGATTGCAGCGTAAGAGTTTACACAGTAGAAGAACTTGAAAAATCCAGAAACGCTGTCTTGGTATTTACGTAACAGCATGATACAGCTGCCCAGTCTTTTAAACATCTTTGGGTTGTTCCATAGGAGGAACGGGAAACACATATACAAACACCCCAGTTTAAATCATAATGCTCCCAAAACTCTCTCTTGGAATTTACCATTTCCATTTTCCAGACTACACTAGCAGGAAGGCAGAGCAGAGCAGCAGAACTTCCAGATCAGCGAGTGAGAAGTTCCTTTCCTCAGCGGTCTTGTGATTTGAGATGCACACAGAACAGAGCACTTTTGAAGCGAGTCTTTAAATATTTTAAGAGAGAATTCTTTATTCACAGAATGTGCAATAACTCCTTTCGAACTATATGCAAAAATAAACCCCGAAATTCTAATGAAGATACAGAGGAAAAAAAAAATAAAAAGCAGCACAGCAGTGTTCCAAGAGAATACATAATTCACAAGTTTAAAAATCAAGCACTCCCTTCCTATGCCTAGAGCTCTCTTAAAATATTAACAATCAAATCTCTTCGGTAAGTGTACGGCGTATACTTTATTCTGAACCAATGCCTTGGGAAAAGGTTGCCACTTGGGGCATACATTTTCGTCCCCTGTTTGCCCATCAGACCACGAAGAATCCTGTTGCGGGATAAGATTTTATCATAAAATTCAACCCCACCTCTGGCGTACTCTTTGGAAACGGTAGCTGCCTTTCTGTCAGCCTTGCAGTCTAGATGATAGGTCATAGCATCGTAAGAAACATAGTAGCACATGAGTCCACCAGCAGCAGTTATGAGGTTACAGATGGTGCGAAGTATCATGGGGCCAGGAGATAAACCCAGAAGTAGCTTTATAACTCTCCCGCAGAGGAATGTACCAGCTAAGCAAGCTGGAGCCACAACTGCACTTGCTAAAGGGCTGCCGTTCTGCAAATACACAACTTCTCTGGCAATGGCAAACTTCTGAGCTTCAAGTGAAAATGTCAGAGCTTCTTTCAAAGCAACACCTTCGTTACTCTCCCAGTCTACTTCCTTGCCATTGATCACAACAACATGGTTGACTATTCCTTTTTTATCCTCAGCTGTGCTATCAAAATTAGGCGGGATGCCCACCAAAGAGCCTGCCGGCAGCCAGGGGATTCCAGCACTCACAGGGTGGAAGCCAGAAGCTGCAAAGGCTCCATAGCAGTCAGTGGACTTCACATCAGTATCTTGAAGGACATTCTGAAAGACACCATAGAGCTTCTCTGAAAGCTCAGCTGGGTGCCCCTCTGACCAGCACTCATGCAGCAGTTTGAATGTCTGCTCAGGAAACACATGATAGGAAAGGTTAGCGCCAAACAGTCCCACGCAAGAAACGGCCAACAAAGTGATCTTGCGCTTCTTTAACCACGCAGATGCCTTCCGCAGGAACTGCACTGCCATAGTTAAATCCTAACCTGTTCGTAACACAAAATCAGGAATTAAAGTGTGCATAAATAGATATCTCATCTCTGTAGCATTTTAAAAAACAAAACAAAAAACACGGGAAGCAGCAGAATACGATAACCAAACATTCTCTCTTTTACATTAACAAAACACAAAACACCTTTACAGAGAAAGTGATACTCATTAATTTTAGGGCCTCAGAACATAAGACGATTGATACGGTGAATTAACTTCGCCCTCTCCTCCAGTAAATCAATTTACTGCAATAAAGACAACAATAAAGCCACCATACTTCCTCCTTCCCCCAGCAATCGATACACATTCTGTATTTACCCCATATACTTGTCTAGTCCTTGCCAGGACAATCCTACTGTTGCACTCCTCTACAGACACAGACTACAGATATTAAGGCCAGAAAGAGCTAATAATTAGATTAACCTATGCTAACCTCCTCTACAGTACAACTCCAAAAATTTTAATCAGTAACCTCAATACTAAACTTGATAACTTGAGCTTGAGTACAACTTCCAAAATAGGATCACATTTTGATTGGAAAATTTTAGGAGACAGAATTTTCCTTTAGAGTTTGTTTTAATGGATAGTCAACCTCACTATTAAGAAAAAAACCAATAAAATAAAGAACAGTATGTGTTTCTTCTAGTTTTTTTCAGATTTCAACTTCCAGGCAGCAGTTCTAGCTTACTCAGCAAAAAGCTGTTTTCAGAAAGCAGCATGCTTTCAGTGGCTACTTTTAAAAATTTGTCTCTGATACAATTTCTCTGACAGATAATACATGCAATCCAGAGCAGAAACTGGAACAGAAATTGTTTCAGGGCAGATACTATGTTGTGACTCTTCAAATAAGCAGATAAACTTAAGAACTTTCAAACCTGCCAACTCCTTCAGTTCAAGAGTCCTGCTTCCCTTGGAGAGTATCAGTTCCTTTTATGGTCCAAGCCATATGATGTGCTCTGCCCAGGAAAGCTCCAATCTCTTAAAAAATCCCATTGGCTACAGAATTCTCCCCTAAAATGATACTACTACAAAGATACAAAAGTGAATTAGGCACCTAAATCCAACAGACATCAGTGAAAATTGGATGCCCCTGTTTCCATTTGCATCTTGCAATGTCTCTTCTCTCAGGGCTTTAACACATGAGCTTCAGAGAATCCTGCTGCAGCTGTTGAAGACATTAGTATTTCCAGCTGTCCTCACAGGAAGCCGAGGTGGCAGAAGGAAACTGTGCTTTGATACAACCACCACGGTCTTAGCGTGGGGTACCATCAAAGGTGGGTTTCAGCTATGCTGCTGGACTCTGTACGGCAGCAGCTGAAACACAGACATATGCTCTCTTCTTCCACTCATGCTGAACAAGAACCTCCCGCAGAGGGGTAGAGTGGACAACTGGGGGCTGTAACATCATAAAAAAGCACTGGATGACATGCCAGGATACACCGTCATGATCAACAGCAAATGAGTATTAACCACAGGGAAACAAAAAGGGATTAAATTAAAGGCGGTGTTTTAATATGTTATTACTACTCCTTCCTATGAAGCTCTTTCAGACTGTAATTCACCAGGGGAAGAATAATCTTATTTAATGTTTATACTGCACTGAACACATACTGAGTGCTTAATAAAAACAATGATGCATGTAAGTATACAATAATGTAATATGTATTTCTTAGTGTAGTAAGTGGAGGTATTTTTACATTCTGGTGAAGACTGGAGGTGGTGATTTGTTTGACAAAATTATTTAAGAAAAACACGCTAAAGAGCCAAGAGCTTGGATGAAACCCAATTTCAAGAGAAAACCTCCTTGATAATAGAGCTAAAAACCAGAAAATGGTAATATGAAACCCAAATGACCTCTTTGGAGTCAACGACCTCTTGGCAAATTTGGTAGTCTAAATCTGATTGAAAAGGTCATGCTATTTACGGGGGGAGGGGGGGGGGACGACAGCACTTCAAAGGGGATGATTGTACGAAGACAATCACTTGATCCACACGTGAAGCTGAGCCAAGGACTTCCCAAGCTTCTCCCACTCATGTTAAAGACAGCCCTCTCGTTTGGCCTGGCTAACAGATCTTTTTAAGATTAGGAACGTAGCAAGGAGAAAGTTTAGCCCCTCAGCTTATGTCCACACCAGTGTGGGGAAGGCCAGACCACGCTGAAAACCAGTCTACTCTCTTTTCTTGCATGATGGAATGGTGCTTGCCACGCAACATGGGACGCCGAATGCTCCTCGCGGTCAGCGACTCGGGATGCCGGGAAGGACAGCCGGACAGGCGGGCAGCCAGCAGCCCAGGGCCGTCGGGTGCACCACAGGAAAGCTGTGCTTATCTCTACACTTCTCCTAAACAGCCATAACGGCAGGGGACACCTCAATGCATTAACACTAACTTTTTTCTCCGTCAATCTTAAAAATTGTAACAGCTGCTAAGTATTGTTTTAATTTTTTTTTAAATTAAATTAACCTTTGTGCAGGCATGGTTTCAAAACTTTGTGGACAGACGCCTCGCAGCCCAGGCTATATTCTTGACTGAATTATGCCCTGTGGTCCTGTCACACACCTAAAGCAAGAATAAGCAGGAAATAATGCAAGAATAAGCAGTATTCATTTTCTTGTGAAGTCAACACTCACGAAAATAAAAGGAAAATTGCCCTCGATACCTTTCAGCGCTCGTGCTTTCAAATCTTCCCCCAGGGTCAGCACAGACTCTCAGCTCCTGCAGAAAATCCCACTGCAGCCCTAAATGCATGCGGCATCTTTGCTTTTATTCATAAACTTTGTGCAATTTATGTATAAGGAAGGCAACCGGAAGCTACAAGGCAATTTATACGGGCCACATCCTGCAAACTTAATCGTTTAGTTCGTCCCCATAAAGCCACAGCAACGTTTCTAAGGTGGCCTCTCCCAAGTGCTGAAATACTATTTATCTCCGTGCTGTTACGGGCAAGCACATCCACTTAAGTCTGAGAATTTTAATAGTCAAAGTCCAAAACGGGGTACATTCAGGCAGGTTTTGTCCTAATGTTTGAATAAATTTATTTTTTCTAATTGCATGTAGCCGAGGGGAAAGCCCAACTTAAAACATTACCAGTCAGGAAACGGGGCTGGACCCGCCTCCAGGGCTCAGGATTTCAAGGCTCACGTGTCGAAAAATAATAATTAAAAAGGGGGGGCGGCTAAAGACGGCTTTACGCCAGGGGCGGGCGAGGCCCCGACCGGCCCCGGCCCCGGCCCCCTCCCTCCCCCCCCCCACCACCACGGCGGGGGCGCTGAGGGCCGGTTCCCGACGGTCCCTCGGGGACGACGGGCCGGGGCGGCCCCTCGCCTCAGGACGGCCTCTCCTCAGCACGGCCTCTCCTCTCCCGCTCCACGCCCGCACCTACCGAGGCTCTCCGCGCCGCGGCCGAGGCGGGGCTCCGGCGGGCCGGCCGCCTCCCGGCTGCCGTACGGCGGGCGGAAGGGGCAGGGGAAGGGGCGGGCGGTGGCGCCGCCATGGCGGGGCTGTCCCCTCGGTGGGGTTTGTGCTGGTCGCACTTGCAAGAGTTTGACGCCCCGTGGGTGCGCCGCGGCCTGGAGTGACTCGGCGGCAGGGATCTCCCTAGGGGGAGATCCGACCCGCGGCGCGGGGGCGGAGAGCCAGGCCACGGCTACTGAGGGACACCCCAGAGGCGGCGGCGGGAGGGGACCGTCCCTCTCCCGCGGTCACACGTTCGCTCCGTGTCCTTGTGTTTCAAGCTGTAGCTGCCAGCGTTACTCCTGCGAAATACCTGACGTGCGCGTTACTGATGCAGCCCTCCCGCTGCAGCGCTTACGGGGCAGGCAGTAAGGGCATAACTGGCGTCCGTCAGACGGGGTTTGTTTTCTCTGTCGTCCCTAACAGGACAGTAACACATGCGGGGGTTTTGCTTGCTTTAAAGTTACGATTTGCTCAAAGCAGAAGATGGCCAGTGTAGTTTCTCAATAATCCTACGTGGATTTGTTCCACGACCTGGGCGCTCTGAGAAAGCCCCGGAAGGGTCTGCCCCCGGGTCTGCCCCCCGCGGCGCTGCCTTGCTGGGGTGCGGTGGTGGTGGGTGGCGGAGCAGCACCCTTCAGCCAGCGCTGGCCTCTGCGGGCACGGCTCCGTTAAGTCCAGCCTCGCCCCTGGGTTGTGCGGTCCTTGCAAAACAAGGACACAGAATAGCTTTTGGCCAGCTTAAGATTTTATTTGGGTAGTGGATAGTAGAAGATTGGGTTTGCCTCATCTACAGGAAAGGTATGCATTGGTGCTCAATCATCGCTTTAAAATGTCCCTTCACCCAGGCAGTCATTAGGTAACCAGTTTTCACAATCCGAATGGAAATAACACTTTGTGGTGGCTTGAGAAACAGCAGAATAGAAATAAAAGCAAGCCATGGTTATTGTCTACTTAGATTAATTTCGACAGATCTTTCTTTCTTTGTAGCAGCCCCAGATTCGGGCATCTCTTACAAGTAAAGGTTCAGTCCCTAGACCTTCTGGCCTGGATTTGCTTTCACGTAAAAAGATTAAGATTATAAATTGAATACTTAGGAGTTTTCATTCAAGTTCATGTCTGCCTCCAGGACTTACTAATGTCCTAATGAAGATATTTATCCTATCTTTTTCCTACTGGATGATCCCCTGCATTTTAGAAATGCTAGTGCTAAACAGGCCTGGCTAGGCATACCCAGCATCCCTCCCTGTTGTGAACAGAGGCTGTTAGTGACAGCCTTGGTTTTAACTTCCAATAAACAATTTGCTAATTGCTAAGAAAACGAACTACTTCGTGAGAGGGCACGGTTCTAGCCTTAGATTATGGTTTTATGCAATATGGCAAGGCAGGTGAATGGTTTGCTGCTACCCAAAGGGAGAAATCAGAGGAAAGATCCCACCTTCACCACCTCTCTGTCTCCCTCTGAACCACTTAGTTTTTGCCAGATCTGGCATCCATCAGACCCTCTTGTGCACTGCTAAAAGCACTATCAGCACAAAACATCGTAACGGAAAAAAAGGGATCATTTTCTACCAGGTTAGCAAGCTGAATGGGATAATTGAAAAGTCTGAAAAGTGCCAGGGCTGTAACAAGGTGGGAGGCAGCCAGAAAAAAAGAGAGGAGAGCTTCACCTCCCCCTTTATATCAGCAGAGAGCTGTTATAGCCATGGGTCGGAAGCCTCGGCGTGTAGCTTCATCATCTGCCAAAACTTACCATGTGGAAGTTGGCATTGACATTCATACTTCATGCAGATGTACAAAGAAAAAGTGCATGCAGGTGATGATGGACAGCTGGAGACCAGAGTCCTCACTAACTGAAACACACAGTGTGATGATGGATTTTGAAAGCCTGAGAGTCACTGAGACTTGCTTATCCTTCTGGTGAATATGGAGGGAGGGGTGGATGGGTTTGTACAGCCTGACTTTCTGAAAGGTGCTTCTGCCTTCTGTACCACCTGGAGATGTCTAGAAACCAATGGTTTCTTATGCAAAAACTCAAGAGGCACAGCATTGCGTTTGCACTATGGTTTCTTTTAAAAGCTTTATAATAAATATGATTGTGAAAAGTAGAGACCCCAACTTTACTTATTACCATGTTGGCATGATTCTGGTTTCAAGAAGCAGCTGTTACAGCAAGGAAGGTGAAAGAACACTGAAGTGCACCCTATTTCTGTTGCATAAGCACATCGTTATAGTCAGGCATCAAAGGATATAGACTACTTTTAAATTAGCCTGCTAGGTGGTGCTATAGGACATGCTCTAAGTTACTAATTCAAAAATATATTACAGTTCTGTCTGATGTTTCACCAGAAGACATATAGGTGCCTACCATCACCTGCTTCTCTAACTTACAATTTTATATATAAAGTCTCATTGCTACATTAGCAAAAAGGTTGATTTTTAAGTGCAGAACTGAAAGTCATTGATTCTCTTAATGATTTCTGTGCTCTCACAGTCTATTTTGCTTATGTGATCTCCAAAGTAAATGTAGTCAGTCAGCGAATGTCCACCAGTCTGAGATATATACATTTCTTCCCCCAAACTCTTCTTCCTCTATAGAGTCCATTTATCTGCCCTTTTATGCAAGTTTTGGGGTAATCCAGCCTCCAGACATGAGCTTTAATGGAGGGTAGCTTGAAGAGCCTTGCAATTCTGGCCCAAGTTTATGCAATGTTGTGTGTCCCAAACATTTCTTCACATAATTCAGTTCTTGGCAGGTGTCAGAGACCCTGCAGGATTCTGGGGCCAGGAAAATGTGCTGTGTGAGTCTATGACCATGGAGTAACATTGATAGCAGGAAGAGAGAGATTATAAAGTCTGCAGGATAGGGATCACCTGCTAATTATCTGCAGAAGCAATCACGAAAAACAAGGGACTGGACAGTGTAGACATTAGGGGTTTCTACAAGAGTGTTTGTCAAATTAGAGACATGAGGACAGAGAAGTCTGATGAATAACAGAGGAAATGTTAGAGCGCAAAAAGATCCTGAAGTGAGATGTGTTGGCTGATCTGGGAAAGATCTTGTCGTGAGGGAAGGACATGACATGTCAGCCTGTTTTTTGGTGCAGCTACCTGGACTGCTTTCAGCGTTGCTGAGCATAGTGCTTCAGTAATGAGTGGTGAGCGCATACAGAAGCAGTGCAAGGCCCTTAAGCAAAACATGTATCTAGAAAGTACCTGTGTTAAGGTGACTTACAATGACCAGTGCTGGAAGTACTTCCAACTCGGCAGAAGGCGGCAGACAATGCACTGAAAACTGATGTATTAAGTGACCATTAAGGTTCTTGACAGGTGTCAAAAGGTCAAGCCTGTTCATACTTAAATGGTCATCTTGCTGCGCTGAAGGGGAAGAAAAGCTTGTGGCAAAATGGCTTTCCAGCCTGTCACTCTGAGCAAGCTGCACATCTCCATATTGCAGCTAGCAGCAAAGTGACAGTGGGATTGAAGTGTACACAGCGTTGAGCAAAAGCACGAAGGTACAGCTGTTGAGATCTCAGCAATTTCTCAGTTCCTGTAGAGATCTCAGCAGTTTCAGTTGCTGAAGACGGAAGATATTGGCCAATATTGATAATATTTACTTGCATGTCCCATTCCCACTGCTCCTTTTATAGTTCCATCCCAGATGGAACATTCACATTGTCCAGCTGATGTGGGATACAATTGCAATTTTTGCCTGTGCTCTAGAATTTTGCTATGAGCTCAGATAGCACAGGTTGGAATCCACATTTTCCCTTGTGTCAAGGTTTGGCTGGAATGCCAAAAGCTCTGCCAGTTTTATACTGATAATCAAAGCCATGTGTAAAAAGCAGTAGGATAAAAAGCTTCCTCTCTCCTTGTTAAGCCTTTTCTGTAGAAAAAGATGATCTGTTACCAACTATTTATCTTATTCCTGGGGCATGCATATGTTTTTAAAGACAAATACGTACCTTTTGCTGCCCTCTCAAGAGGGGCGATACATAGACACGTATAGCAAAGGCTGAGCATTCAGAAACACAGCTGTGGGAATAGAACAGGGAATTCTATTTCTGGTGTCAAATCAAACCTTCAAACCCCACTACCCAAGAAGGAGTGAAAAGAAGGCTAATTGTATTGTTGGGATTGGCAGGTATGTGGATCAAAGCAATCAAAGTAAAACAAAGAGTCTTTAGAGGAGCTGGGAAGACATTTTCTTCCCAATGTACTACAGCTTGGAATTGGTCAAGGATCAAAAGCTAGTGTTTTAGAAGGCAGCAAAGAGGCTGTAAGGCACTTGGCTGGCTACATGACTTTGTGGGACTGAATTCTGCTTCCACTGAAACACCCTTGGCATTACATTTTGAAGTATTCGTCTGCTGGTCCAGATCTGCCTAAAACTCAGGCGAGCTCTTTGTGGTGGCAGATGTGGGAAAGAAAACATGTGGGTGATCGTGGTTTTATCGCTTTGCTACCGGATTTTCAGATCCTGGGACTAATTTTTACAAGCTCCCTCAGCTCTAGCTAGATGTACCAGAAGTTCATGATAAAGAGTGGGCATCCTGTGCAGTAAAAGAAAATCCTTCTCTCAAACAGGACTCCTTAAGAATAATCATCAAAAAATCCTTGATCTGAATGTACTTTGCAATCTCTGCTGAGGCTAACAGACACGTATCCAGGTTAACATGGATGCTGGTAGAAGATCTGGATACCAACAGCAGAATGTTGAGAAGCAAAACCACTTACAGATTCTGGGGACATCAATTCATGCTGAACTCCGCGGTCCTGCAAGTAGTCTACTGCTATTTAAAACTGCTTCAGGTCTGTCCACATTGTGCAGATAGACCCTGTACCATATTGTATTTTAAATTGCATTAGTGTCTAGTCGTATTACAGACATCACTGTGATACCATTTGGTGAAATCAGAACAAAACTCACAAACATAAGTTGATTGTCTAGCCTGGGATTTTTTGCCAGTGCATACAAACCAAACTTGTAACCAGGACAATTATACATTGTCTATAACTAATATAGTCTTTATTTTGAAGAGCTCTGGTCCTGCAATTAGCTAGCTGTAGTGAAAGTAAGGTAGCTATAGTGAATTAAGATGTCACACGTCTTCATAATACAGCTAATTAGCACCATTTCCCTTCAGAATTGGAAGCAGCTGTCTTGGGAAGAGGAGGATGCCAATTCTTAGAGGCAATACTATAATATTTAACAGATTTAATCATACTATCTAACCTTGATAATATTTACATTCCTGATATCCTTACTGCAAAGGTAATGATATTTGACAGCAAGCAGAAATTGGGGCTGTTTCACTGAGTCAATCAGCCTAGGTGGTCACTGCTCTGCGGTGGGAGTACTTTGCAAACACTATGATCTTCCAGGACTTACTGCAGATAAGGATATATTTTCCTGTCATCTCATTAGTAGCTGTGGAAGGTGCAAACAGAATATAGGCTATTCTGGCAGGAGAGGGTCGAGGAGCAGAGACTCTGGGGATCAGGGCTTTGGATTCTGTTTTATGTTGTGGAACAAAACTTTAAAATGTTTATGATCCTGGCCCAGAGGCAGACTTGGTCCTAGCTCTTGCTGGCAAGGCTGGGAGGCAGAGCAGAACTGCATTCAGGGGATTTATCTTCATTGAAAATACTCTGAAAAGGATTATTATTAAATACTCCATTTTATGCATAGTTAGAATGATACACAGTGACATACCTGGAACAAGACAACATAAAGGCAACATAAAGGTCCTAGGAATAAATGTATCTCTGAGTCAGAAATGTTGTCTGCAACACATACAGTGTTCTGACATAAGCATTAGCTGAGAGTGTTGATACGGATGCAGTGCCCAAAGAACTGGAAATATGTGCTTTGCTTAAGAAAAGCAGAATGATGGTATGGTGGAACACTTGAGATGAAGTGCAATTATTTCTTCCACGTGTTCTCAATACAGCATGACTTTGTACACCCCGGTTCTGGGGCAGAGTTATCAATAGAAATAACTGGATTAAATGAAGAGGAAATGCAAGGTGAATGTTAAAGTGAGATATATTTGGAACATACTGAATTAATGGAAACCAAATTGGTTTAACCCAATTGGCCTTATTCAGTGTTATAACCAAAGCTTAGATCCACATCTGTACTATCTAGGGAAAGAGGACTCATGCTGATAATAGTAGTGAAAGATACATTCTGTTAATGCAGAAATAATTTTCTATCACCACAGGAAATCCAGCATTTTCTTTATGTCTCCCTACTGAGTGCCAGTTTGCTCAGTGCTTTGCTGGAGACTCCCAGTCCCAACCTGTGGAGTTTCTAATTTAAAAATAAATTCTACCTAACTATGTATTTTTTCCGCGCTTAAAGTGGCATCTAATTTTTTTACAGTCAGAAAGTCATAGTTAAAATACTTAAGAAGAAGGTCATTATAAGATGTATAGCTGTAACAGACAGCATTTTTTCTTGGACAGTATGTTTAACTGGAGAAAAATAACAGCTTCTGTGTGGGAGCTGATCAAGTCTTACAAGGAGTGTGTAAAGCAGAGAGCAACCACAGTAAACTAAAGCTGTTTTCTATAAACCAATTGCTCTGCTGAACCAGGTGAAATACGTCTGCATCAACACTGTGGTATGTGTCTGTGTGTAGGAGGAAAGGGGTCTGATCCCACGCGCTTCTTGGGGAAAAGCAGAACATGTTCGGCCACTGAACAGTCTGTGTTTCTATTGCAGCAGTGACTTAAGGATCTTACAGTACTTTAAGAAACATTATTGAGCTGTTCTTCAGAGTGCACAGATGCCCGAGACTGGACATCTTGCAGTTTTAAATGTGACTGGATCAGCTTGTGTGCACTGCATCCTTGCAAATGAATTAAGTTTTGAAGAGATTCCCTCTCAGCTAGAAGTCTGAAGAAAGCCATACCATCCAAAAAGATTCATTCCTGTTTAAGCAGTAAGTTTGATCAGGAGCAGACAGGTTTGTTTACATGGCTTACCAGTGTTTCTTTATTTAAGTACTAGCTTTCCAGGTCAATAGCTTTTTCAGGGTACTAAAATGAAATCTGGATATCACAATATCAGGTTAATTTATACATCTTCAATTGTGTATTGCTGGTGATGTCTGATGAAGTTTACACTGTATACAGTTTTCTATACCTGGCTTGAAGCATAAGCATTCCATCTGCAAAGGTAAGCTCTAAAGAAAGAGTCACTTCCAAACAAATTCCTATACCATCCTCTAAGTGCTGCCTAAAACTACAATCATATTCCAGGTCTGAATGCTGAAAAAGTTAATTACTGCAGGTTCAGTATCATTGGAAGTTACAAAGCATCATCGTAGTATAACAATAACGTTTCTGGATTCTTTCATATCCACCAAATAACTCTACCTGATGAGAAACTTCTGTGAAATCCCCGAGACGAACTTCAAGCCAACCAGCATCCTATGAAGGCGAATGTATGTTGGTTTACAGAAAACAGTTTTTAGAGAGGCTATTGTTTGTATCAGAGTCCCCTCAAGAGGGTGTTACATGTTCTTCTTCAAATCTCCTCATGAGACATTAATCGAATCCAAAACAGAAACTGTTGCTTTTTCCCCTCAACTAAAGGTACTCTCCAAGGAAAAAGTAAAAACAAGGGCTGGGAAGGCTGGTGGAATATGGTAAGGATAACATACTACGTGCAAATGAACAAGCGTGAAATACTGTGACGAAGAATATGCAAGGCAGGAACCTTGCAATTGTTCGACCGCGCCTGCAAAAGCCTATTATCACAGTGGTTTGCATTTGTATATCACAAATCAGAAGGGATGACACAGGGATAACACTTCAGAAGATTGTGAAACTGATAATTCACGTTCTGAAACAGAAATTGTTAAATGCCAAGAATGGTTTGCATTCATCAAAAGTAATCTCCCTACTAATCTGGAGTTGATAACAGTGACTGATCTCACATGTTACAGCTGGAGAATCACATGGGAGCCAACAAACTGGAGAGTCAATCAAAAAGCTGGAAGCTGCATTTGGAGGAGCAGTCCATGTTATCCATAAAGACAAAGGAAAACTTATCATATATTATGATAACTACTTATTGGTTAGCTTGCCATAGATAATTTAGTGCTAAAAACAAAGTTGAGAGCAGCCATATCAAGTGCAGCAGAGCAGATATCCAAGTGTTTTTCAGAGAGCAACTTCACAGATGAGTGACGACATCTAAGAACCAGGTGAGAATGAGTCATGGTGTCCCCAGCTTGAAAACGGAATAAAGTTTTAATGAATATATATATTTCTGTCACGTGATTTCTTCATACAAAATTAACAGAAGAATGATTTAAGCTTATCAGCCAGAACAGAGAACCGAAACTCCTTCATTCAAGATAATTTGTGTTAGTCACATGTAGACATCACAATACCATGTGTATCTTAATGAGTAACTGAAATGACTGATAAAGCCCTTTGGCTCCAAAAATTGGTATTGGCCAGAGAATAAGGCGATGTGCCCTCAGAAAACATTCACTCTCATGCATGTGATTCTGCAGCTTGGGATAGCATTGATAGGATTGAGGAGATGATATGTACAGCAGGAACAACACATCATGAGCCGGAATGCCTCTTAGGCCTCCACTGGACTACAACTGAGCAGCCCTCAGTTAACATTAAAAAGGTAGCGTGCTTTGCTAGGATCATGGCAGGAGAGCACTGCTTGGTCTGTGTATGTTCCTGAGGTGCAACAGCCCGTGAAGGTTTGCAGGGAAGGGAAACTCCAGAGCCCAAAGCAACATGCAAAGCAGCAAGGTTGTCAACAGACCTTTCTTAAGCTCACATGGACATAGTTTTCACCACCTCTGTTAACAAACTGGGTGGCATTTTATATATATGCTTAGGAGAACAGCATTGTAACCAGCAAGAACTGATGTTAGTTTACAAACCACTTTGGTATTCTGATTTGCTGCACACAGATGTCAATATTTCATCGACTGAAGAGTTACAGGACAGGAAGACTTACTGAATACACTTGCAAACCTTTCAGTTACTTATTTTTGCTTCATGCAAAGGAGCAACTAGACTGAACAGTTTGTATGGAAACATGCATACAGACAGACAAAAGCTGTAACCCAGGGGAAAAAAAACCCATAAAAATAAAACAATCAACAGACCTGTTTGCACTCCAAGCCTATCCATGGTAATGTCAGGAGCAGTGAGAAAAGCTTCATTTGCACAAAGACCAGCAAAATAGGAAAAAAATCAAACATACATTTTCTTCTCTGTGTTTTCCTTTTCTTCTAAAACAGACATTTGATTTGCCGGCAAGTTCTCTCTCCCCTTTAAATCTCCCCAAATTAATTAAGTGATTCCTCTCATGATCAGGCCACCTGAGTCTTGTTTCCTTTCTAACCTGCATATCTGATAAGCATTAAGAACCATTTCTAAGGATGTGATCATTAGTTAGTCATTTTACACAAAAATCAAGACCTCAATTGTATGTTTAATATTGTTAGTGTAGGGGAAAGAATCTAATAAAAACTCTGAACCTAACAACCATGTTCTGTTAATAACAACCACAAAGACAATGTAGTCCTAGCCTACCTCCTACCCCAAAAAGCCCAGTGTCTGAAAGGTTCAACCTGTTCCTTTCATCCTTTCTTTGCCTCTACTATTGACCGCTATGTTTCTTGCTTTGTTCTGTAAAGCTGTCTATGGTGCAAAATGTAGGCAATGTGCAATCTGAAATAAAGCTGTTTATTGCACAGAGGATGCCAAAATTAATAGCTCTGAATTTTAATGAGGAGATGCTTGATTTCTGTTCCACTGGGATTGCAGGGAGAAGTTAAACACATGAAAATAGGGGAAAAAAATAAACAGAGCAACCAACTTTGTCTGTGTAGGAGTTCATCCATTTAAATGGCTGTAACAAAACCTGGCTGCAATGGACAAAAAAAGCTTTCTCTTTTTCAGAGACTACATGCCTCAGCTTTAACAACCTGCATTCCCAGGTTATTGTAGGTCCAGCCAAGGAATATCAGAATGGGTTTGTTAGGGGAAAGTTTGCTGCTTTCATATTTTAGAATCAATCTGTCTGGGCAAATCGTGCCAGACCGACACCACCATCTGAGCACTCATGCCACCATCTTTACCCTGCCAAAGTACCTCAGGAGTGACCTAGAGAGCCTCTTTCTCCAGCTTGAAAGTCTGTGCTGAGCCCCTGCTGTCCACAAATATTGTTTAGCATCTAGTTGCAAGACTTGTTTGGATTACATATGCTAGCAGTCAGGCTGTGACTAAATGGCTGTTGGCAAAGGTATTGAACTAAAGCCTAAAAGAAATGGAAACTTTCATTTGGACTCCAGTGGGCTTTGGATCAAGCATAAAAAGAATAAAAGCTCTAAAGCAAATAAGGCAAAACTTCAAGTTTCCCACCCTGTCTAGTCTCTTGTAATCAGAGGTGACGATCGGGATTGTTCAGCTGTTAGATGCTATCAAATGCTATCTCAAACCAAGGTAATTAAAAGAGATTTTTTGAAAAGCAGCAGAGAAAAATAAGTGCATTTGTGTTGACATAATCAGTTCTGGGTAAACAACACATAGACCAGTTTCAATTCAAAATCTTTTCCAGGAGGTCAGTAGGACTGCATGTGCTCTTCAGTTACTTAAACTGGGTTTTACTCTCCTTCTCTAAGCAGAAGGGTGATCTGCTTAAACTTGTCCAGGTAAAAAGACTTTTTTCCTTTTGAAAAACAGACTGACCTCAGTTCTTCCTCATGCTGGTCTTGCAGTAATACTCGTTTAAAGTAGCTGGGGACTTTATGCAACAACCAGATGTGTTCAGAGCCCTGAACACCTTTCAGCCGAAGCTAGACACAAGGCTCCAAACAGTAGGTGGGCCAAGTAAGATCACCGCGGGAGGGGGCATGACAAGAAATACGATCACCTGGTTATTGTTGCATTGTTATGGACAAGAATGGTTTCAAAATTGGTCCTGAATTCCATCTCCATCTCCTCTGCTCAGCGAAGAACTTCTGTTCAGGGGGAAATGCCTTATGATGATTTAAAAAGTTCTCCCACTTCAGTCACCCTTTAATGCACACACGCCATCTCGCTCTTCCTACCGACCCGTTGGCATTTTACCTGTCCCCCGCACAAGTGACCCCTTCCCCGCAGCACTGGCTGCTGGGCTCCGTACCACACATGCCCGTTTCCATCAGCACCAGCCCTCCAAAAACAGGCAGCACTTGCAAGAGGTAGTTCTAACCCTCCACCTTTTGGAGATTTTCATATGGCACTGCTAGAAGAGGCACCAGCAGGCCAGAGTTTCCTTGCCAGATTTCCTGGTGCTTTATGGTCCAGGCAATAGGAAAAGGTATCCCTGCGTTTCCTAGTTAGTGGTTAAGAGAAATTTGTCTGCTTGTGGCGTGGCCGTTGACTAGCGCATGTGATGAGAGAGCAGGGTGGAGCACGAGCTGGCCGAAACCAGCATGGGCTTAGCCCCGTCAGTTTTCCGGGGGTGGTTTCATTTTGTCACCCCCTGTGACAGCGTCTTATGCACTTACGCAGTGAGGGACCTGATTAGTTGTAGTTAAGGAATTTGAAGAGTCCATAGGGGTTTCTACCTGATAATTATTCTTAGGAGAAAGGCTTCAGCTTGGTACCAGAGCATCCCCTGTGGGCAGGGAGGGAGAAACGGCAGCTGGCGGAACTCTGTCCCTTGCCATTTTTCACCCACCAAATCTGATCCGGTTCCCTGTGAAGGGCTGTGGGACAGACACTCTTGACTAATTTCCACTTGCCTTTTCCCAAGGGACCTTCTGCTTCCAAGGATGATGAGGAAATCTTTTGCCTCAACAACTTTGTCTGGGAAGTGTTATCTTTTGCAACCTTTAATTTCTCTTTATTCAGATGAATTGCTTTTCATTTCAATTTAGCTTTAAACTTGGTTGTGTGACTGGGAGGAGCTTCTCTGCAGTGCACAATAAACAGTGTATCCCATACCTCTTCCATCCTTTAATATCTGCACACTAGCAAGACCTGGAAAGCAGAAACAGTGAACCATTTCGGTCCAGGATTGTCACTTATTTCTCTAAGAGCAGCCTGTGGCGTCACACGTATCATGTGAGAAGTGACCCCATTCTTGAATGCACAGATCACACAACATAGCTCATTTAATTTGCAGGCTCAATGCTTCGTAAATGATACTTTCCTCCAAGGACTGTTGTGGGAATACATCAGGGTAGAGAGCTGTGTTTCTCTCCTCTTTTTCTAAAGCTTCGCACTAACCCAGAAAGCTTCCTCTCCTCCATCCCCAAGTAGGAACTCCAGTTCGCTATAAATCAGTTCTTTACAGTTCTGTACCCCTCCATATTTTATGGAAAATACCTCTACTTGACAGAGGATGGCAAATGGTTTGGAGGGGATTCTTCTGATTTTGCACCGTACTCTGGGAGTCATTATCAGAGAGTTCCTTCAAGCATTGGTAAAGTACTGAAACAGAGTCTTAGCAGATCCTAAAAATGCCCTTTGGGTTTAAGAGAGCAAGACATCAACACATTCTGTCTAAACACCATTATATAAATGACTGAAATTAGCTGTATGGGTCATTAACAAGTCAAAAGTGAAAAAAACCCTCCTCTTCTGGGCCATCCTGCTGCTCTGTGTTACAGTGCCTTGCTTGCGCAGTAAGCATGCACAGCTGGGAGCAGGTGAGATTACCTGCTTCAAAGGACCTTCAGTAACTGTGAGTAGGAGCAGAGTAAAACCTAGGTAGGAAATCCCAATTCTGTCTGTCGGAAAGTGCTGGACGTTGTAAGGACAAATTCTGAAGCACAGAGTGCTGTGTCCTTTCACACAAATCGCCACACCATGCTTTTGTACATACTCTGGATAACCGAACTTTCCTGGAAAGCCTGATCATTATTTGGAGAAAGTCCTGGGTACAGTAAGTCCTTCTGCAAACTATCACCCTGGGGGGTGCCTGCTGTGAATGCAGCCTTCTGACTTGCAGTGTCAGTCGCCTTAGCTTCTCCAAGGAAATGACTGACACAAAAGCATAGTTTTGAGAGACGTTCTCAGAAGTGCACGCTGTGCGCTTCCCACTCTGATTGCCACCATCCGCCGTGCTTCTTGGTTCTGAAAAATCTGCATTGCTATACCCGGAGTAGTGCACACGGGATGATGTGCTCTGCCTCTGGTAGGTAGGACCAGGACAACTCCACTGTCTTCTTGCCCTTAAATCTGGATCCTTCTGCGCTTCTTTTAGCATCTTTTGGGTGTTACCTGATAAATAACAGAAATGGACTTAGCTCTCATGCAGAAATTTGGGAACTGTATGATTCTCTCTAATTTAAAATTTCTCAGTCTTATCAACAGTTCAAGTTAGAGTACAGATAAATAATTCTTTAATAGAAAAGGCATCTGCAATTCTGATAAAATATCAAGCAAACAGTGCAAAGAGAGAATAAAGTGACCTCCCTTCTTTTTTTCCTCATAGCTTAGAGAGTAACCCATCTCATCCCACTTACTGCTGAGAACCTCCCTCGTGGACTAGCTGCTTGGTCACACCACGTCCCACATGCACGAAACCCAACTCGCAGCCCTGACAGAGGAGGAGAAGCATGCCTAGCATTTCTTTACCAGCCTATCTCCAGTCCCAAATTAATCCTGCCTGGACATCCTGACAACTAATCGGGTTTACTGACTCAGCTTTAACAAAATCTCAGGTAGATGAGGAGATGAGTATCCACTTCTTTAATCCTCCGTCTGATCTCCCAGTGCACGGTCCTTACAAGCAAGAACGGGCAGGCACACTTTCAAGACATTAAGCTACAAGCCATTTGCAAACAGATTTCCTCTCTTCCTCCAAACAGACAAGTGCTCACTGCCGCTCAGCATCCAAATTCAGGATAATTATAGTGACCTCCCAGCTGTCACTGACAGAAGCGTGGGAAGACAGATTATGCACATGAAGTTCTCTACGGCTAAAGCCACCATATGTCCAGGTTTCACCGGACACATTTCACAAAGCCAACTTTCTCCAGGCTGGAAAAGGACTTTGGCCATTTGTCCTGAACGTGTGCATGTCTGTAACCCCTCCCAGGTTGGCTGACACTTGGACCGGAGCCATGAAACACGCTCAGATCCCCCGCACGGTGGCTTTAGGTATGCTGGAGTCACCATGTTTGTGTTGCCCGTCTGCTGGGGCACAGCCTGAGGAGCCTTGAAAATCCAGAAAGAGAGAGAAGCTCAACCTTAGCACTGGCAGCTTTCATCAGGAGGGAACTGAGAGCTTTCTCCTGCGGGCAGCTCCCAGCGCGGGCAGGAGGGGTTTGGGGCAGGAGGTAAGAGCCTGTGCTCCTTGGCAGGAGGCTGCTTCTCCAGAGAGGAGCTGACGTACTGCATCGCTGTGCGAGGTGTGCTCGTGGCGAGGTGTGGGAGGCAGCCCCGCCTGCACAGCCTCCTGCGCGGCTGCCTCCGTCCAGAGAGCCCCATGCTAGGGCCTGGCAACCACAAAGATCTGGAGAACCACAGGTTATTACAGCATTAGCTAAGTCTTGATTAGAAAATGCTTTCTGCCACACGTTGCTTGTAGCTCAGCTACAGATTCAAGAAGGTTTTTGACTGTAACTCTTGGGATTTAAATGGCAATCTGCATTCTTCCAGTTGCAGAGATTCACAGGAGATGTCCTAGAGACATGTTACCATAAAATGAGATCACCTCCCTTCATCACGTCTCCATTGAAAGACACAAGTTGGTGAGCCTCAACCAGTTTAATTCACCAGGAACTTTTTGAATGCTGAGACTGGAGAAATGTTTGTTTAAGCTTAAAAAAAAAAATAACGAACGAACCCTATGCCAAGGAAACTGAGAAGAAAACAAACTATTAGAACATGCAGGGCTTGACTTTTTTCCTCCAGTGAAACAACACAGACATTTTAATAATTAAGCAGTTTCATAATGTTTGTAGAGGGAAATGAAAGTTTATTGCTTCTGCTGTTTCTATAAAGGCACAGGGCAAAGCAGGGGGGCTTACGGAGTAGAAGACTTAGGGAAGGGAAAAAAGCGATGGTGCTATAGGGGTGAAAGAACAAATCTCTAACTCCCTAGATAATATTTACAGTACTGCAGTGGGAGCTTGGTTAAGGAAGGAATGAGTCAGGGTTTGGGGGCCTCATTTTGTAAACCAATATTTTTGCACGCGAGGAACTTGGGTGAGTACGTACAGGACTGTGGTTTAAGAGAGACCCTTCAAGCTTGACCCGATGAAAGCTGGATTGTGCAATTCTGACTCATATTTTAGGATCACTCATGCTCTAATTTAAGTCAATGGGAATTTTTTTACTGACGTGAATGGGAACAAGATTAAGCCTTTGCTCCATTGTGATTCCCTTGGAGAATGAGGGACTGGGGTAAAGTTAGCTGATGCTCATCAAAAGGATCAAAATTTGGCCTCCAAAAGCAAGCAGTCACATCTTGCTCCTCCCTTAGAAAAAGTATGTGAATTGGGCACAACACATTTATTTAATTCCTTTAGACAGATGTGCACTCAAATTAAACTCCCTCAAAGTTAGGAGGATTATTCTGCCTCTGTATCTATATAACAGAAAGGCAAATTTGATTCAAGACATACAGAGCTAAAAGATTTAAACTCTGCCAGTTCCTACAAAATGTTGAAATTGATACAATACGTCTGGAATTGATTTTTCCTTGGATGCTGCAGAAGGATCTCAGAGATGTGTTGGTGCCTGCTCTGTAAATGAAGGAATGACTGTAAGATTACAGATAGCTCGTTTGTACTTGCAGCATTTGGGAACAAAGAGGGGAAAAGAAATCCAAAGTACGAGCAGCAAATAATGTGAAAAGCAAGAAAAGCAAGAGCCAGCACTGACAGCTATGCAGCAAATATAAGAGCCTGGTCCTACCCCTTAGTGGGAGTACCACACCACTCAACATTAAATGGACTGAAATAAGGCATGGCATGGGTGAGGAAGAGGAATGGGTTAAAATCAGCCAGATCCCAAGAGAGAGCCATAACAGAGGAAATTTAAAATTTATCTAGCTTTGGTTTTCTGATGTAATTTCAATTTTTTTTTTTCATACAGGTGATAAGCAGCTATTGCCAAAGTAACTATTTCATTTTCAGCAAAAGTGATGGCAGATCCCAACAAATCACCTATCTGACAAGTAACTGTTTTATAAGCTGCCTCGTTCTTCCACTGATTTTCTTATATTGCCTTGCTATGAAGGATGTGCCTGTCTGGAAGCATTGACCAGGCTAGCTCCTGGGGCAGGGTCAGATGTGGTTGTGCTGGTGGACAGAGCTGGGTGTTCAACTGCATCTCATGACTTAGTGCCACTTAACAACCCAGCTATGAACGGGCACGGTGGGAAGGGTTGAGCTTAGTCCTCGTTAGATCCTCTCCCGTCCCTCTCTGCTTGATATATCTGTACTTGGCAGAGTAAGTTCCTGCGTGCACATTCTGGCCTGGAAACAAAGATACTTTATTATAGAGTAGGAAGCATAGGAATAAACCCTAATTTAGGAGAAGCTGGATCAGCTTCTATTCCATCCAAAAAATACAAAACGACACATCACATTTCCTTTTTTTTGGTAATTATTTTTGAAGTCCAGACTTCACTGCGTTCATTAGTATGTTATAGCATACAGTAAGAGTTACTCTTACATGTTTGGGAAGAGTAGGTGAATCTGTGTGACATGCTATATTACAGTTTCCCCAGCAGCAAATCCATTTCAAAGAAGTTTGAGGACATAACCACAGAAAATATTAAGTTGGGACACCTGAAAGGGGTGAAGCACCCGTAGGTGGGGTCTTAAACTTGGAGAAAGCTCTTACACTGGCTGGAACAATCCCAACGTGGAACCATCCCCTTAGTAGCAGAAGAGCCTTGTCACAGGGGCAACTATGAACTTTCTGCTGTGAAACAGGATGAGGTGACAAAGCTGTAAGGAAACACAGATTTGCTTGCCTTGCAGCCTCGGTAAGTGAGATTCTGCTTTGATAGTACTGCCAGATGTCAAAGCAATGGTGAATTACCAACCCGAGCTAACTAATGCGGAGAGGGGAGGGGGGAGGAAGTGTGAAGTGCTGACATGTATAAACATTATATAAAATGCACTTGCTCTGTAAAGGATAGGTCCCAAAAGGCCCATAGCATATGCATGTACCTGCTTGGACAACGTGGTCTGTGCAGGGACGTGCATGCTAGTTCAGGCACAGTTAGATACTTTACATCGTAAGAGGGGACATATAGTGAAAGAGCATTTGGACATTTCTGCTAAAAGTGTAGAAATATATTTGGGATTGGAGGCAAGAGAGGTGGTGGATGAGGGTCGCTCACAATTTTCACTGTTTTTATGCTCCTCATGCCTGTGGGGTAGGAAGGGGAGGAAGGGGCTGTTACTGCTGCTCTGAAGAGGGAGGAAAGCGGGGTAACAGAGGCCCAGAGGAAAGGACTCACTTGCCCATGGTCCCATCAGTGACCTGTGGAAATAATGGATATTATAGCCCACATAGAAGGATGCCTTCTCACCTAAGAAGTTAAGCAGGATGGGAAGAAAGGCATGCACAGAGACGTCAAAGTTTGAGTGAAACCAGACATGGGCTCATGTATAGGCAGAGCTCCAGTGTGGGCTCTCCTAGGTTTAGGAAGGGTCATCTCCATCCCACCCTTCTCTCCACCCTGTGCAGCAGCCTGAGATCCTTAATACATTTATCTATCTTCTCCACTCATTTCGTGAGATCTGTGGACACTTGATACATTTCAGGTCTCTATTTCCCTCCCCCGTCAATTGGTTTAAATTTGGGTGATGCAGCTGACAGTGATGGGACTGGGAGGAGAAGGACGTGGATGACAGACGGTGCTGTTGCATAAGCCTATTTTTTGAAAAGGAAACATGGCTAAAAACTGAGCAGTCTGGTATTTTATATTGTTAATTATCAGAAGACACCATCAAACCTCTGCTGATGAGCAGTACGATAAAAACGTGTTAAAACAGACCATGTTTTTATCAGCACAGATATCAGCGTGTAACAAAGTAGTGAATCTAAGAGTGGCTTTTGGTTATTCAATTTGGGTATCAACAAAGGTTTTTCGTAGGGGAGGGATCTTGGTTTTAGTTAATTATTAAGTAGGTTCCCTTGCTGCACCTTTACAGAGAGATTATTGTGAAAATATTGGAGAGAAATTTTGAAGCCTCATGACCATAGTGTTTTTCATGCCCTAATTACCTGGCCAAAATCCTACTCTCCACTGAGTCAGTCTTTGCTGAGATTAGTGGAAATGCTTTTGATTTACAGCGAGATGTGAATTAGCCAGAATGTACCCAGAGGAGAGAGAGAAAATGCTATTTAATATCATTTTAAAAAGAGAGAGAGAAGCTAAAATAGCTTTTGTCTGTGGCATAATACTGTTCCCAAAGAGTTGTGACATCTCTGTATCTCCCAGGGCTAGAAAGGCATGATGTTTTGATATTTGCTCCTTCAAAAAAAAAACCCTGCTAACAGCCTTTTTTCTGGGCTATGATAGCTCCGTATCCACTCCAAGTTGAGAAGATACTGGAAGACAAAGCACTCAGTAGGGACATGGAGTCTTTAAAGCACCTCCTTCATCAGCGGTCTAGAGATCCTGGCAGTGCAGGGGTTATCCCGCGGCCAGGGAAAGTGCTGGGAAGGTTAGCACCGGGGGAGCCTTGAGGACAGGGCGGGATTTACTGTGAGCTTTGGAATATGTTCAGTATAGTTATGCTCTGGAAATGGAGAGAAATGAATAAATACACTGAAAAGCAAAGGCACGGAGGAGACGATGAAAGGACACGGTAAGGATGCTCACCACAAAGCAGCAATACCAACCCTAATTAAGAGCAGCAATACTATTACTCCTACAGCAGGGCCTGGCGGCTCTGACAGATGCTCCCCCGGCTCCCACCTCCCTGCAGCCGGGTCAGCCGCCAAGTGCTCAGCAGCCCCCGCACGCGAGGGCCGGCGTCACACACGCGTGCAGCCCCGACCGGCCCCGGTAGCCCGAATCGGGACCGTCGCGTGCGGGCTGCCAGCAGGCAGGATCAGAGCTGCGCTGGAGGATTTCAAAGCCCCACACCTGACCCTCCACCCCAGCGCACGCTCTTCGCCCCTGACGTAGCCCTTTGTGCACAGTTTGCGCAGCTGCGAGCAGAGTAGCGACTGCTGAAATTGCATTACCGGGATGGCACGAGCGTCTTGCAATATGCTGAGCTGCACCGATTTACTTGCCCAAAAGTAGGATGCAGTGAAGAACTGGGGCCAAAACCTCTTTGAAGAGCTTGCAATCTGGTGCCGTAATTAAAGAGAGTATTGATTTGAGCAAGAGCTGCTCTCTGGATGCTTGACCTGGATGTGGGTGTTGCACCCATGATTCCTTAGCTGGACTGCCCTGTATTCTCTATAAAAATGTGCTTCAGCAAAGGGTGTATTCCTAGAGGAATCCATGATGTAGTGTGTCGTTGTGCATGGAGGATGTTACAAGAAAACCGGCAAGCTCGGATGTCAGGGCATTGAACCAACAGTGCGAGAGAGAGCTGGGGAGCGAAGGAGGATGAGCACGTGGAGGAAGAGCTGGTTTGAGGAGGAATGGGAGTCCCAGTTGCTCAGTGAAGCCTCAGACTCTTCCTCTGCTCTGCCCTCCCTCCCTCCAGTGAATACGGGGTGATTTACCTACAGTATGATGGAGGTGGGAGGGAGAGGGTCGGTGCACCGAGCATTTGCTGGGAAACCTGTGTGGAGGCCTTTGCTGGCCAGTGCATGTAGCCTGGTAGAGGGCACACACGTATATCAGGGATTGCAGATGTTACCTATAGAGGGAACAGGTTGGTGCAGACCGTAGGTTGGCCCTGACAATATATTTATTGCCCAACCTCCAGCGAAAGTTTGGTCATACCACTTCAGGGCGACATTGTAATTTCCACAGCCCGCCTCAACTCCCTGACTTCCATTTTGTCTGCAAGACTGGGGAAGGTGGGGAGGCACCGGGTTTTTTACAGGTCCCCTCTGCCCTGGAGCCTGCAGCTTTGTTTCTTCCACCTGCGTTTCTGAAAGCTGTTGGCAGCGTGATGCTGTCCCAGGGCCGCCTGTGCGAGAGTCCCCGCGACACCAGAGGCGTCTAACAGCGTCACCGGCGTTCATGCCATTGAACAGTGAGAAGTTCCAGCACAGAGACGAGGCCTCCCCATTGCCCGTGCCAACGGCTAGGATGCACTGCCTCGTTTCACCCGAACAGTAAGTGAAGAAATAAGAAATCCGAATGCCGTGGCTGAAAGAGAAACATCGATTCCTAGAAAAACTCCTAAGGTTTTTCTGCTTTGTATTCGCTTGGGTCTGCTCCCCTCGTAAAATGGGCAACAGCTGAGCAATTGGGGAAGAGAAAGGAAACTTAGATTACACAAAAATTTGCATCGAAGACTCTGATTTGAGGCCTCGGTGTCTATTTTAACCTAACGCTTCTCTTCGCTTCCTTTGCTTCCCCTGGTTCCTCCAAGCACGTTGCCTTACCGATGCAGCCGTAACAAGGGACTTGCAGTGGGTTGGGAAGCTCTTGTTTTTTCCCTCTTTTGGACATATTTCAGAGCAACCATCTGCCAGTTCCCACCAGCCTGGGGAGCTGCTCTGACAGTGGATTTTTGCAGCATCTCCCTGCGCCCGTACTGTGAAAGGAGGGGACGAAGGAAGAGCTGTGCAGGGCTCAGGAGCGGAGCTGCGGGTTGCAGCTGGTGTGAACGCTTTTGCTGAAGTGAAAAACCACACCGAATGGCTTCTCTTTCTCATGCACGTGAAATGGCTTGTTTGCCACAGTCAGTAAAAAGTAGAGATTTTGTTTATTGCTTTCTGTGAAGAAGGGGAACACGGTGTGGCTGTGTCACAGCCGCCTCTCCAGGTCTGGCAAGATCTCCAGGGCTCAGCAGAAGTAAAGCTGGTTGGAAAACCTCCCAAGGGAGCAGCGTGCCGCAGGAAGGGGGCTGCTGGTGGCTGAGGTGGTGGTGAATTGACAAGAGATGAGAACCACAGCTTAATAATTTTGTGTGTCTTAATTGTTTTTAGGTGGGAGTTTGCCAGAGCAATGGATAAATCACATAATGCAACAGAAGCCAGTACTGAAACCAGTAAGCACTAAAATGCTGTGAGTTTCTGCTGTGGTTATAACGCACATGAACAGTAACTCTGCTTTGCAGGAGTGAATGCCTCTGTTGCACATGAAATGTCAGAAATCAAATCCTATATCCATCCGTCCAGTATTTGTTCTGGAGGAGCTGGTACGGTTATTCACTGAAGAAATGGAAAACTACCTTACATTTTCTCACCGCTCGATACCCCATAAAACTCCCTTTGAAGGCCTCATAGCAATATGCTAATGGATGTAATACTTCCAAATAGTTAGTTACCACTTATTTGCCAACTTACCAAACTGAACAACAGCTTTACCTAATACCAACAGTAAGCTGACCATCAAAAAAGCTCATAGTGTTCTATATTTCAAAGTTTCCCCCTCAAAGTTTTAGCCAAACTCCAGACTCCAGTGATTAAACCAAACCTTTGTGCATTTTCCCCTCCTGGCTGGGAAGTGATACTCTTTTCCCTCCTGTACTTCTTCACATTCCCCAGGGCTGTCATACCTTTTTACTGCTGCAACTGCTGTGTGAACAAATCCAGGCAACACCTGATCGTTTAACATAGTCTAAGTCCTGCATCCAGACTAACAAAATTATCCTAAATTATCTGTGGCTCTGGGGTGCAAACAGCAGGCTGGTTGCTGGTGCTTTGAATCTAGGGCTAGCATAGGTGGAGCCAGAGTGGATATTGCTATATAGGTGGAGCCAGAGTGGATATTGCTATACCCAGGTGCTATACATGCCACAGCTGAAGCACGGATAGCTTTATTTCCAGTAGGAGCTGAGAATATGCATGCTTTTTATGTGGCAATATGGCTGCATATGGTCAAAGGCTCTAGGTAAATGCAATTTTTAAATCACTTTCTTTTTAATGAAACTTTAATGCTGTAGAAATCCATAGAGGAAATAGAGGAAAAAGATCTTACTAGATACAGGAAAAGCTCACTTGTGTTTGATCTGTCTCTTGTACCCTTTGGAAGCAGATATATTTATTTACAGCCCAATCTCAGCTCCACTGAAGTCAGTGGGAAGTCTGCCACCAACTTCACAGGCAGCAGGCTGGTGCCTCCGAGGGCTGCTCCGCGGAGCACGCTCTCCTCCTCTGCTGCAGAAGGAGCCGCTAATGCGTGCCCTTTGGCTGCTTGCTGCGCTAAACCCATTTATCTGAACCATGACAGCATAAGAAGCAGTTTTAGCGATTAACCCACTTTTGCTGCCATAAAACTAATCAAGCTGCTTATTTTTATTTACTAGGGGAGTCTGTTGTAAGTTCCCAGATGCTCAGTTGTAGGCGGGGGAAGGCGAGTTTTGCACGTTTAAAATGGAGTATTGTATTCATTTAAGGAGCAGGAGGGGAAGGAAACAGTGAGTGATCCTTTCCCTGCTTGAAGATTGACAGCCTGGCAGCCTCCGAAACAGAAAAGTCTTTGTTTATTCCACCACAGCCACAGTGCCCACAGCTGTCAGGTCCGGTGCTCCCATACTGGCCAGCTCATAATATCAGGAAGAACCACTGTATCCCAGTCATCAGGGACAAGCTGAACAGATCCATCAAAGCGGGGAACGGGAGCCAAGCCAACAGGTCAGGCCGTGTTTCAGGCAGCTGAAAGCTGAAGCTTGGGAGATCCTGGAAATCCGGGAGGGTTATGATGCTCAGCACATCTATAAGGCTGTGGAACGAATCTTCAGGGAAAATAACAGTGCAAGAAAGCTGTCAGATGCTACGGAGGAGGCTGGTTGGAAGGTACCGCTTCTCTTTGAAGTGGGTTAGCAGTGTTAAATGTGCACTTTGAAGATCAATTATAATCTGAAACTGTAACGTATCCCACCTCCAACCAGCCTTTCCCGGCTGGGGTGGGTGAGCAGTGACTCCTGCCAGCAAACCGTGTGGATGGATGGAGAGGCTGGTGGGTGAGGAAGTCCTAAACCATGGGCTTAACCTTCACGTGGAAGAGTCCCGAGAGGTGCCAGCCTGAGTTATCCCCGCTGCACTGGGAGAGCGGTGGTGGGCAGGGACGGAGGGGCAAAGGGGAGCAGTGGGAAACACTATTCTTCAAGTTTTGATAATAAGAGGCCCTTAAAGCACAACACATGCTATCCTCTCAATTTCTAGCAAGAACAGTTCAGATGAACACCCATGGGAAGTAATAGCCCCCTCGGGGCCACAGAGCCCACCTTCCCCCGGCTTTATAGCGCTGGAGAGCGCAGGTGGTGCCTGTTGGCTGTAGGCGGTGGCCCGCCGGAGGGGTTAAAGGCCGCCCAGCTTCCCTGGCCAACTCTTTTCTCAGCTCCGGTCCAGGCAGACCTTGAGCCAGCATCTAAACAAAAGAACTTTGCCCACAGCTTCCTTCAGCCAACTTCAGACTGCAACTTAAACAAACAGTCCCCGGCCGTGACTCAGAGCATTGCTGCTCGCGGGCAGGCAACCAGCACCTAGCTGCTGTTTCAGCTAGTTGCAAAGTCCCCCTTCTTGCTCCTGGCGTTTCCTGATCCACAGGACACATCTCCTTTAGCTCCTAGGAACCACGACAAGCACCTATTAGAAATATTAACACCTCTTTGCTCATCAGAGTGCCGTGCCACTGCACTTGCTGCCCCTTTCAGCATTGCGTTTGCACCAGCCCTGCTGCTCTTACCCTGTATTCCAGCTGGGGGGACTATGGGCAAAACTCGTCTATGAAATGTTGTCTGGAAGGCATTAAGGTTATTACTGAGGTTGGGACCTTTCAGAGATGCTGCAGCAAGCAAGCTGAGGCTGGTTGTTACGTTGGGCAAAGGTTTGCATTGCAGGGGACCGATCGGCAAGAGCTCTGGCAATAAGGCAAGCCTCAGCCACAACTGCTGGTCCTGAGTGAACCATTTGTGGTACTTGCTAATAAAATAAAATGAGATAATCATCTAAGTGGAGCAATGGAGCAGTTAATAGCCCTCCTGGATTTGAAACTCTGGAAATACGGAAGACAGCTGGTTTAAACCCTATGTTGTTCTGTTCTTGTTAGCTGCAAGTGCCGGCAAAACTAATGAAGACAGCAGTCAGAAAGCAGCTTTATTTGTAACAGTAACTGGTCCTGAATTGCTTGACAATAGTTTTCAGCTGACTCGGGCAAAGGGGTGAACTATGGACACTACCAAAATGCTGAAGTGAGATACGGGAATGTGAAAAGGAGACAAACATATTGTAAACCTTCTGAATGAAAAAAAAACCAAAACCCACCATCATTTTTGCAAGAGTTTTCAGGTGCCAACCGGGTGCCCACAGCAGGGAGGAGGAGACTGAGGAGCACCGGTAGCACTCAGGAATTCCTCCCGGGAGCCATGGACAGGGTCGCAGAAACAGTTTGCCTGAAAGCAGCTGGGACGTTGCTAGCTTTTGGGCTTTGAACCCAGGAACAGAGGCTAATGAGGCAATGGGGAGAGTGGTGCACCGCCACTGAAATAAGTCTTCCACAAGCAGCAAACCTGCTGAGGGTTCATGGTCCATGCCCCCGGCCCTGTCCCACTGCAATAATCCATCTCCTTGTTGCTGTTCCCTGGGACATCCCAAAGAGCACACCCAGCTCCTCACCCCTCTCTGTGATTTCTTTCCCATGTTTTTCTCTCCTCTTTCCCATGTGTTTGGGCCCTTCACTCCCTGATGTGACCTCAAAGCCAACTTGCCAGCTTCCTCCCTGCCCTCCATCATCTTTTTTGCCTCTTGGCAGATCAAAAGCCAGGATGGGATGTGGCTAATCTGAAGGTGACACAGGGCTAACTGGCAGCCAGCGGCCACAAGCAGAAGAGATGGCCCTCGCTTTTCCCTCAGTAGAGGCATTAATAATTTTCTCTTCTCTCCAGCCACGGATTTCTACATTGAGCTTATGGAAACATTTTCTCTCAGAGGCCTCCATCCGTCTGCCTAATACGTTTACATGGCCAAGAAATTGAGATTACCACGGGCAGACAGAGAAACAAGCAGAGGGACTGCGTGGATGCAGTCGTTTTAGGGAGATATGTTAAAAAGCTGGAATTATATATATACATACATTTATGTATACCTGAAAAAAACCCCAAAGAGATCTGTAATAAAAGAAAGGGGGTTTTACTAGCTTCAAAAGAAAGATTTCTGGGGAGCTGACAGATAGCAAATAGTTTTATGTGCATCATCAGATGTCTGGCAGGTGCCCCTAGAGAAACAAAGTCCGCATTTCTACATGCTCCGTTCGCCCTTTGGGAGACACTTCTTCCTCAGACTGACATGTCGGAAACATTCATTCCCTGAGGCATTTTGCAGGAAAACACAGCAACATATTTGATTGTTCAGGCGGTACTGAACTTTACATAGGTGACATTTGGAAACACAGAGAGCTGACGCTGGGCGCTCCAACTGCTTTGAAAGAAGCAAAGCTGCAGGACTCAATTATATAGAAATGTAAATTTAGTGTAGCAGAAATACCGAAACAGAGAGAGAAGTTAGCGCTGCTGGATTGTGCTACCCTCAGCTGCAAAGCGTACTGGAAGTTCACAGTCGAGTTGCTAAAAATGAAGGAGCAAGAAGATTTTTTGCAGTGAAACCCTGCGTGGGGAGAGCCGCCTTCCTCCGGCTGTCCGAAGCTGCAGCCTGAGTGTGCCGTGGGGATGACATCCTAATGAACATGAAATATAAATGTTTTAAGAAACCCAGGATGTTGCCAAGGTCCCAGTCCCCACAACAAACACAAAATTAAATAATCTGTCATGCATTTTAGATAATGCCTCAGTTTAATAGGCCGAGGCTTAAAGCAGTGTGTAGGGGAGCGCGGGCATGGATACCTTACTCCTCATTAACCCCTGCAGAGGAGTCAGCGTGAAGGAGAGCGGGTCCAAATAAGAATATGCCACGTATGTGAAAAGGTGCTGAGTCAGCCTATACCATGTGTTTAGCCTCATCAAACCACAGGAGAGCACCAGGGAAATAATCGGTCTCACGCTGACGAATACATGCACTGCCAAATGCAGTCATGGGAGAGCTACAGCAACACAAGGGGACGGGTAGGCCCAAACCCCAAACCTGCCATCATGAGACCAGCCCCTGGGAGATGCTTCACCTTGTGAACGTGACGATGAGTGGCCTTGAGCAGGGCGCAGGGGCTACAAACGCGAGGCAGCTCCGAAATTGGAGGGAAGCTGTCTCAGGGGAGATGCACCCTCCAATGCTCAGAGGAGAAGGAGAAGATGGCCAAGTTGGCCAACTTGGTCCAGGACATGGGCCATAACCCAGGCAGGATGCTGGTTCATCCAGCTCCCCGCCCTGCACTTGCTTAACTGACACTTGGCTTTCGCTCGCCGCTGATGGGAGAAGCTGGCATGCAAAGCTGCAGCCTGGGAAAGGGCACGGGGTCCTGGACAGCGTGAAAGGTTTTATTTGAGCCTGGTGTGCTCCAGCAACCAGCCAAAGCTGGGCATTGGGCCCCATCAGCTGCATTTGCCCCATCAGACCTGGGAGCAAAAGGGAAGGCGTAGCGCAGTGCCATGGATTTACGGAAACTGGGGCCAGAGGAGAGAGTCTCAAGTATAAAGTCGAGATATGACAAGTCTGTGTAAAGCATCAGTTTCTCACTCGCACACACGGTCTCTCTCATTTCTGAGCACATCTTGAAATACATTCTCCTCCCTGGAAAAATCTTGCCTCCCTTTTTCCAAGCCAGAGAGTGGAAATGGGTTTGTGAACCTTAGTACATCATTTACAACTGCCATAAATCTGGAACAATGTACACTATCGGATGTGCGGGTCTCATTTATAAAGCAGGATTTATCATTTCACCCTTTAGATCTGCAGATGGGTTTTATTGTGATTTATGCCTGTGTCATGAAGGACCATACATAAGAATTACCTGATGTTATCGAGGGACCTATTCTTTTTGGCCCTTATCTTTGTTCTGAAAGCAGAGACTACTTAATCACTGTTAGCTATATACTGACTGCAATGTCCTCTGTGATTTACCCATATCCCTGTTTTCAGTATTATTAACTTGTGATGTTAGGACTAACCCAATGAAATACTCGCAGCACATGCTGAACTGCACCTATGTATACAATTTATAAATGGCTCTTCGGTGACCGTGTTGGTAAATATAATTACAATCTTTTTAGAGGAGACATTACATCAACATTAACTGAATGTCAGCATCAAACTGAGGTACGAAAAAGGCTCTTCAGGTCCTCTGAGTAAAATATTTAGGTTTCCACTATTATTGGTAGAGGCTACACCTCAATAACATAAATTGCAGGGAAAAATTCCCATTTTTGTGAAAGGTGGAGGCCAGATTTCTGAAAGCATAGAGCCATCTAACCACCACCGATTTAAAAAGGCATTGAAACACTACAGAGGATCTTGCCTGGAGAAGCAGAGGGACACCTAGTAGAGTTTCACGATACCCCATGCGTTAGGCTGCCGTGGTTTTCACTGGACCTGGGTACCTAAGAGCTTGTCAGAATGCCACTTAGGTTTCCCCACGTCTCTTCCAGTGCTGATGCGCCCTTAGAAATCAGGCTGATAACCTGTTCTTCCTTGAAAGCTAGTAAGTCATAGGCTCCTGGAGATGTCATTGGAATCACTTTTGATGGCTTGGGTCTAACTGCATAAAAAAAGGTAACTTGTGCCCTTTAGGTGGATTTGAAACACCTGCAGCAATTGCTAGGAGACGCTGCAGTGTTTCAATAGATCTGTTTACTCTCAAATATACTAACAGCCAGGTGAAGGCCCAAAACATAAAGTTCCAGCCTTGCATCCTATCCTGCAAGTGCTCCTTGGCCATGTAAGTCTGAGAGTCCTTTTCTGTTTTTGATCCAGGAGAGACGGGGAATTTCTCCACTTAACTCATAGAAGGCTGTGGTGAGACACTGTCTTGATGAGAGAGATCTTTGAATCTCCTTCAGCCAAGGGGTGAATTAACCCTTGGCTTCCTGCTTCTTGCTGATCCCAGCACTAGGAAGCTACACAAAATGTGGCCTTGCCGCTGCCCTTCCAGCAGCTGCGACTGCGTGTTGTAAGAGAAGGACCCAGGCGTGTTTGTGGCTCCACCTCTACTAACAGGTCTCGACAGTCATTTGGCTTGAGCCCAGTCTTGGTCTCAAGCACCACAGACCCACCATAAGGGCAAACCTCACGTCTAATCACACGTTCATTTATGTGAGAGGATAACTTTAGCAACAGCCCTCTTCCCCCTTCCGTTTCTACCTCGGCAGTAAGAAGGGCTCCCTGGGAAGGCTTGGGGTGGTCAGAGTACCAAGCCCTCAGAAAGCATCAGGCTGTGAGATGCCACTGCTGAACATCCTCCCATGTGCCCTTTCCTTCTGCCTGCCGAGAGCAGCAGCTATCTGCAGTGCTGGACTGTTTCAGGGAGGGAGTTCAAGTGCTTTCAAGTAGCATTTTCCTCCCTGTGTCCCCCAGGACATTTGAGAGCAATGAGATGGGGATTGCATGGAGCACTTTCTTACCCCCCCCAGGCTCCCTAAAGATTTTTTTGCCTTGCAGGAGAGGAACTTACCCGGCATGCATCCCCGCTCTTGCCTTGCCTGCCACAATGGTAACTTCTTCCTCTTATGGAGAAAAAAAACCCAGCAGCTTTCTGGAAACAAAGTTGGGAATTTGGATAATTTAAAAGATTGCACAGAGCGTGTCAGGGCTGGGTGGAATGGTTCGTTTAAATGAATTTGGCTTCAAGAAATGACTCTTGTGATTTGAGTCCTTGTTATTTTTTACATCCACATGAAGGTATGTGATGAGCCAGGACTTCGATCTCGATTATTGGCACAGAAGCCACAGAGGGCGAGACGTCAGGCACCGGGCTTAACTTGCTGCCAACCATGCGTGGATGCAAGCTGCTAGGAAGTCCTTTTAGGAGCTGGAGAGTGGGCTAAGCTGCCTGTGTAGGCACAGCCGCTTTGTCTGAGGTATTCTTAGTGCATGCCTACCAGGCTGAGCCGCTGCAGGGATTTAGGGAAAGGAATGCTAAATTTCTGGATCCCAAAGAGCTGTAGATGCACGTGACATGCTGAGCGGCTCAGCCTGGATGGGATGGGAGCACTTCCGAGACCCAGAGGTCGCAACAACTGTAAACATCTGGGGAGCTTTAAAAGGGAGGTGCCTTTGGAGGCTGCATAGGGGTTTTTCAGCATCACACTATTAGATTTAGGCCTCTCCATCCCACTGTAGGTTTAAGTCCTTAAGTAGATCTTGTTCATACCGCTCAAATTAACTTCAAGAATTTTCTTATTCTATGTCCAAGTTCCCAATGACTCTTTCATTTGCTTTCAGGTTGACAGCCTAAAGCACCCCAGTTTAGATCCTTAACTGCTAAGTAGTGTATATTTTTCATCAAAGCAAGTAGAGATCTTAAGTGAGGTATAGATTCTTACCAAAATTTCAGCTTTCAGCAGTTCTTGTTACATCCATTTAAGAAATGTGTAGGCAGAAGGGTTTTTTAAAAGTGTAGACGTTAATTTCTTCTTCAAGCTTCTATAATTCAAACAGCAATTCAAGGACTACAAAAATATGACCCATTCCCAGTGCTTTCTATCACATGTCCCTATTTTCTCACACACACAGAAATTTAAGAACAAAAATCTCAGCCCCAGAGGAGCATCTCACATGACACAAGTGCATCAAAATGAAAGGCTGTGATGCTCAGCATTTTGTAGCTTTCTAAGTGGGCCTAGAAACATTTACAGCCTTAGCTAATCACATTACATTTGCTTAATTAATGGGAAGAGCCTATGCTCTCAAGCTGACAGGCTTTGATAGATGAGTACAGCTGCCCTGGCTTCCAGCAGCATGTGTGAGTGCTTAATGGGAATAGGGTGGGGGGCAGTAAGGGATGCAAAGCAATGAAGTAAATGTACTATATGTGAACGGAGCTCCCATTTGAGCTTACTCGGCACCTGAGATGGAGAGGTAGCTCCAAAACACCTTTGAGTTCGCTGTACCTGAGGCTGTGCAGGGATCTGACCCATCATGGCTGCATGGAGGGGGCAGCCCTTTCCCTGGCACAGCCCATCCCATCCCTGTGCCCTGGGTCACCAGCCCATGCGGGTGCTCCCACCCACTTAACATCACTTTAGGTAACTTGAGAGAACCTTGTTATAATAAAGAGCTGGCCATAAATGAGCGCCAGAGGACAGGGGGAGCAGCAGTTTTTCCTAGGCAGGGAGTGTCTGCTGTAGATGGTACAGAAAACAACCTGCAATTTTCAGAGCTTCTCCTGTACTTAAATGAGAAAAAACAGCCTTGTCTCTTGAATTATCTGCTCCGTTCCTGTCCAAAGGACTTCTCATATTCTTGTGTTATAGTACACGAGCCTGAAACACATGATATAAGCAGCTGCCAGGCCAACTGCTCTGATGATAATCGAGCCAGTTGTACATACTTTCGTACATCATACCCCATCGCATCCGACTCTTACTCACCCTGTTACCAACTGCTTCTTGTCTGTTTTCTCCAGGAAATGGACTTTATCAGTGAAGTTTGCAAGAAGCCCTCCCGATCCCGGCGGGGGGAGTGATACTCTCCCCCACCTCCGCTTTACGTTGCGCAGCAGGGCCAATTAGGAATTCAAACCAGGTAGAAAGTGAATATACAGTGGCAATAAGAGCCAGTGGCATGATTGATGATGCTTATACAAATGCTTCTGGCTTGAAAAGCAGTGTCTGGGTTCATTCCAGAAGCTGTGTCTAATTTCAAAAGGATCTGGGAAAAAAAAAAGAAGAGAGTTAGCAGTGCATGTTAGAGAAAGCAACTGCCACAGATTATTCCATCCCCAAAATATCAACCAATTACTAAGAGCAAAGCGTGAGAGAACTAACAAGAGCTTTTACTCATACTGATCCTCCTGCACATTTACTGAAATAGGGATGAGACTTTTTTTTTCTGTGGGCTTCCCAACAGGAATTGCATTGCTCTAAGTATGGTTTTAAACTTAGGTTGTTACATATATGAGGAATAATGGCTTAAAATTATGAAAACCTGAGAGACTATATTAGCCACAGTGAAAAAGCAAACCTGAATTTTCCACTGATTCAAATAGATCTGTGCAATTTTTGGAGAAAACAAGAGGTTTTATTACATCAGCCTTTGATTTTTACCTGACATTTGCTAGCGATGCCCGTCTGTGTGTCTCTGCATTCGTGCACAGCTTTGACATAGTTAAACCAAAAACCCTCATTCCCTGCCTGTCCTTCCTCATCAATCAATGGCCCCTCAGTACTGTCCTGGCACATCCCCTTCTGCCAGCCACCGCAGGAAGGGAACAGAAATCCTATGGAAAGACGTTGACCCAGATTTACCCTGGAAGCCGCCAAGCCCAGGAGCAACAGGAGATGAATGCGGAGCAGGTGTCGAGGAAGCGTGCGGACCTGCCAGCGACGCGGGCGATGGGCTAGTGGATCTCTGGGTATCTGCCAGCCTGGGCTGCCGGACATCCAAAAATCCTGGGCAAATGCAGAGAGGCACTGTGTCCCAGGCGCAGCAGTCCGATGCATTGGGATGCGTTAGCCTTCTTCCACGTGCGCAGAGGCTATTCTGAGCAATCCAGTTTGGGATGCTTTAAAACACACTTTTGGACCCGAAGGGGTTCTTAGGTTAGTATGAACAGGCTGTGACAGGACTGGGAGAGCCCCGGAGTGCGCAGGGTGAGTGCAGGGGCACGGAACGTGGTTAAGACGGGACAGGGGAGCCAGAGGTCTCCAGTAACTTTTGGCACTGAGGCGAGTATTTGCACAACCCAACCTGAGGCATTTAAATGAGGTGTCTAATTTAGGACTGTGGTCTCCAGAGGCCCTTGTGTATTCATTGGAGAGAGGCAAGCTTTCCTGTGGGGTGATCCGCAGCAGAGCCTGTATTACATGGGAGGGGAGCCCATCTCATCCAACAACTGCAGAGGGAGCCATGGTAGTTTGGGCTCTTCACTTGCACACCTAAGCCAAATACACAGAGTTAAATGCTGCGACCAACACGTCTATGCGAGAGGGAAAAGCCATAGTGCTTATGTGTTTAAACAGGTGTCTGGGTGGAACAGGACATCCCTGGCCCTAGGCACAAGACCCCTAACCCTCACTGGACCGTATCCTCATGGTCCAACAAGAACCGCCTCCCTCTGGGTCGTACCGGCAGGACCGCTGCTCCTGGCCTCATCCTGGCTCTTGCCAGCAGTGTAAAACATGATTTCCTTTTATCCAGGTGCCTGAATAATACTGGGATCTGACTGGCACCTCCTGCCATCAGTCTGTTTCCTGGACTGTGTGTGGTGCAACTGGTCCATGTCTCAGAGGCGGGTGTATCATCCCTCTGAGTAACGTTAACCACGGTAAGACATGGGGCAGCCTCCGAAGTCCCACCTCTTTGAAAGTTTTTGCTCCGTTGGTGACTGCTACTTCATTGCCTTTAAAGTGAGGGCTATCCTTAGCATCAGTAGAGCTCTTCAGGTAGATTTAGGGTTTTCAGGGTGTTGGCTGTTCTTTTATTTTGTAAATACTGAGTGGGCTGCAGTCAGATGGGTAATCACCGATGCTTCGTTGAAGGCATTGTTGCATGTGGCAATTCATTAAAAAGCCCCAGGGAACTAGAACAAGATTTTTATTTTAAAATCTGTAGGACACACACAATGTTCTCTCGCAACCCAGATTTGTCACAGCCGGCTGCTGTAAAGCGCCATTCTCTGCTGTAAGCCATCTTCAATGCATTGTCATTATAATTGACAACAGATTTTTTTTTTCAAATGACACTCGAGGAGGATTGGAGGATGACAGCACATGACTGAGTAAAATTATAGTTAGGGAAACATAGCAAAAGCCGACTCTTCCCAGAGAGCTTGTGGCTGTCAGGCAGGGGTTTTTTTTTTTGTGTCTGAAATGGGATTAAGCCAAAAGGCTCATGGATTTACTGCCATTTGTGCTCTGGTCCTTTATGAAAACAAGTAAACCAGTGTCTATTTTGAATACACTGGATTAAGATTTGACCTCACATTTTGCAGGGTTTGGGTATCAGAGCGAGTCCCTGGCAGGGCCCAGTGTGCCGGGGGGGTCTGGGAGGTTGGGGGTTTTGGGAGGCTGGGGGGAGCTGCCCACGCCGCTGCCCTGGGCTTTCCAGCGTGGTTGTGAAGGAGCCCCTTTGGCTTGCTGGGACCCCTCCACCTTGCAGGCTGCTGCATGATATGCACAGGGGGGTATCCAAATTTTTTTTCGGGGTTTAAACAATCTCTCTCCCCGACTCACATTTCAAGCAAGCAGTGTTAAGCTGATCTTTGCCTAATTACTGCCTCCCCTCCACCTATAAGGTCCCTCTACTCATTCAACTGACCAGACTCCTCTTGTCCAGATGAAGCCCCTGCTCCGGTGCCACCTTAAAGGCACAGCCCTGAGCAGCAGGACCACATTTTAGATCCTCCATTCAAAAAGGCTTCACCAAAGAAAAAACATTAAATGCCAGTAAGTCTTAAACAGATGGAGAGTCAGTGGCAAAAGCTACAACAGAGAATGCTCCAGAAAGGTGACGCAATGAAGAAAGCCTCTTATATCAGCTATGATGGATAATATAGAGTGAAGATGGAAAGGCAGTGATGGAGGAGTAAAGGCAACAGCTAAGAGAATGAAAGACAGATAAGGAGAAGGAGAATATGAAAGGAAAAATGATCCGAGTGCTGATTTGGGGAGAGACAGTTTACTCTTGTAAGCTGCAAAATACAAATGCTTTGCCTGAAAGTCCCCTGCAGCAGCAACGCAAAGCATTTTCTCTGTAATGCACGCATTTGGCGAGCACTCTGGGTTACGTTGTAAGGGCCTGCCATAAGTCTCTTCAGTGAGTGTACATTTAACTGCCATGAGGGTAGCAGTCTGATGGACTGCAGCCCCTCTGCAAACCAAGCCTCTAACTGTACTCAGCAGATATTCCTTGTGCGAGGTCTTAGAGATTAAATACATCTCTGGTCCGTTTTGTATGGCAAAAATGCAGAAAATACTTGTTAATAGGCCACCTCTGCATGTCACTGTCATTTTTATGTGGTCTTGTATTGCTAACCCCAGTGAAGACGGGCTCCGTGACTGAGCAGGGCACTGTGCAAAGCGAACAGAAAGGTGGTTCTTAAAGCACGAGAACTAGCAAGGCTCAGAGTGCAGGGTAACAAAAATAAACTTCTGTTTAAAAAAAAAAACCACCACCCATAAACTGACAAGTGATCGATTTACCTGCATAAGAGCCTGTCTGCCTTTTAGAAAGATGTTACCAGATGAAGACAGGAATAAATTATGTAGCAGAATTGAATGTTTTAGGGAGAGGTCATTTCTTAATTGAAATTGTCCAGTAAGAAGGATGACTGTGAATTAAGGCGTAATTGCAGAGCCGCATGTCTTTGGTAAGAATAAAGAAGCAGGCCACAGCTTTTCTGTCAAAATGATTACTGAATTGAAAATTATTGGTGAAGCTGGCACTTTTTGTGGAGTGTGTCTCCTTCCACAGAAGCGCTCTCCGTTTCTGTTGCTAAAAGCCTACCCAGTGCAAGGTCTCAGCCACTTCTTCCCCTCAGGGTTTCTAACTGAATAATATCTGATTTATATTTTGGCTTTCTTGGTGAAAAGTCAACATTTTATCTGCATTTCTCTCCATTGCCCTCCCCTGTCCTCTGCCTAAGAGGGGAAAAGCAGAGAAATAAAGCAGCTACAGAATGCAGCCTCCCAGTACCTCTGAATGGACAATGTGCTTCAGCAGTGACTGAGGGCTCCTTTGAAACCAACAATGAAAGCATCTTTTCTGTCGAGGAGCACAAGGCTCACAGGGGCAAGAGACTTTAATGACACCATTATCTTTCAGGCAATTAGGAGTCGCTGGCACAATCCAGCATTGGTACAGCCACTGTTTTGATTGCACTGCAATGGCTTAGTGAAACGTAAACTGCTGAGACTTAGGAACATCATAAATCGCTTTTAATCTCAAACCACCATGGATAAAAATGTACTAACACAGGCATAATCGGAATTCACAGGCATATTTTCTCTTTTAAAAGCATATGCCTGGGAACAGAGGTCTCCCCTCCTCCCATCCTCTCCCCGCGTACACCAGCTATGTAACGCTTATCCTCCTGCTTCTCTCCTAAAGCGCTTGCAAGAACGGGTTTGAGCCTGCCAGCTACGTGTGTGTTTGTTGTGCATTGTGGATTATATTTTAATGACATACCCTAAGCCTCTTACGCTCAAATGAATGTGCATTTAACTGTCTGTGCGTTCGTGCCGGTTTATAAGGTAGAGGGTCAGCCAGCTTATCCCCCAGCTTCTCTGCAAGGGCACCATCCAAGAATTTTAATGGAGCTTTCAAAAGCCTCCCATTATACAAGGTGCCCTTAATGGAGAGTCCTCCTGCCTCTGAAAGTTCCCTCTTGTTGCTAGACACAATGAAACGTGAGCCATAATCTCTCCAGAGAGCGCCCAGATTTTTTCGTGTCGCAGCGTGTGTCTGGGATGCAAAGCACGGCTCCCTCCGCTCTCCTGCCACAACCAGAGGGATTCATTTCATTAGTTCAGAAAGCTGTTTTGGAGGGAAGGGAGGTTATGTAGGTCACCGATTCATCCCTGCTGCCTTGCAAAAGGAATTCATTATGAAATTTCACTTTAATTAATGCGATGCACCAGCTCTTAATAGTATTTCATCAGGACATCTGGTAAAAGCACATTAGCTACAGTTTAATGTTAAGACATAATTGAACAGAACTCCTGTTGGAGCTTGGCTTTTGCAATATGTTTCACTTCTGCTTCTCCTGCAAGCTGCCGATTAAAGGAATTGTGGGACTCCCTCATCGGAAGGTGACAGAGCCTGATCCAACGCCTGTTCGACTTCACAGAAAGGCTCCGGTTAACATTCACGGGCTCTGAAGTGGGTCTCTGAGGAACAAACCCAACATCCATCCTATATATACATACCACGTGCTACTGATACTGCTGCCGATCTATAATCTTGAATATAAAGTAACAGCTCTGGTGTTTAGTTCCAGTTGTGTTTGAAAGGCCATCGTCAAAAGGTCTTTACAAACCATTTTCTCTTGGCTTAACTTAGAACTTTTTCCTGTTCTAATTTTATCTCTGCATAATTGTGTGTTTTAATGCTTATCTGATTATCTGCCCAAATTAATGTCAGCACAGCAGCTTTCCAAACAGCCGTATTAAATATTCACATCCAAATGGGATTTTTTCAGCCCTTTGTTTTACAATGATCTCCTGGAGTATAAATGCGAACTCTCAAAAGATTTTAGTTACTCAGTAAGTACTAGGTCATGATTATTTAAGTCTAAATAATAGGCTAAAGAGCCTTTGGAAGATTAATATATTTAGAAAAACTTTGTGAACTGTTTGAAATCTTCTGTTTGATTTGAGGCTGCCGCCTCCACTTCTCCTTTTCTTTTTTTGGGTAAGGGTTTGAATAGCCATTAACAGTAATAATAAAAAACATCCGCCACTAACGCAAGTGCAGATTGCTTAGCTTCCCTTTTATACTCTCCCCCTTCAGCAATTTTTTCACCATTGTTTTGGGGGCAGTTTTACTCCCAACCTTTGCTGAAAAGGGACACAAAGGACTAAGGTGTTAGAGAAGGTTTTTCTGCTGTTTAGCTGTTCCTTGGGTTATTTTCTGCACCAGCAGAAAAGAGAAGGGGACAGGAGGGATCTGGAAAAGCATAGTATGCCCTCACCAAAAACCCCAGCGGGTTCCCAGTGGTGCCCAGCACCCGGCAGTCCTGCTGGCAGTACCCCCCTGCACACCCAGAAGGGGTCCTGAGGGCGTATTGACCCCCCAGTCACGCCAGACGCCGCACGGCTGGCTGTATCCGGAGGACCCCACACCACTCACCCTGTCTGTATTTGCTGCGGGACACTGTCGCGAGGGGCCGGTGGGACCGGTGGAGAGTGCTGGGACAAGGCCAGTCCACACGGCAGGTGAGGCCACCTCTCCTCGCAGATGCTCTCCTGGGGTCCAACCTCTCTATAAAACAGCTAATCCTGATACCAAGTGAAAACAGACAAATTGTTCCTGTCCTCGGCTGGTCGACGCAGGGGATTCATTTCTGGGAAATGGCCAAATTGCCCCAAAGAGATGCTAAGACCCTCTTAGTGGTACAGGTTGGCAATGAATTTGACCCTGTCCTTGAAGCTGCTGCGAGGAGGCAGCTGGCCAGTAAAAGGTGCTGTGCTGTAGCCAAACTGGCTCTCCAGTGATTTTTCAATGCTACAAGTCCCATACTGGTCACAGTAAGAGGAAACCCAACTGAGACCATTGCTAGGGCTGAAAAAGCCTGCGGTTTGGCAATAGTTGGCAATAAAACATAAGAAACATATAGGCAGCCTTCCTCCCTGTAGCATTGGTCAGGCCGATGCTAACTCTGGCCCAAAAAGCAGAAGCAGTTTACTCAGCACAGGCATCAGCAACATAATTTACATGGCCAGTTCTGAAAGTCCTCTGGATGCCAAAAGGAATAGCCAGGCTGGCATTAGCATCCTTTCTTCATTGTTGCCTTAGGACAACATTGCCAAAGGACCTGTCATTTTAAAAATAAGCATTAGCCTCTGAACCCTTGGAAACGTGAAACAGCAACCCAGCTGGGGGCTCACGCAGCTTACGCTTGGTGCTCGCGGGTTTGTTCTCCTAGGGCAGCCCATCGCTAATGTGGTCACCGGTCTGGGGGACTCCATGGGGCAAGCACGATTCAAGCTCTTGTTCTGTAAGAAAAACCAAAGCAGTCATGTAAATAAGTCCAAAGGCATTTTACAAAGAGTAAACTTTTTTTTTCCCCTAAATGAAGTAGAACTTGTGACCTTTTTCATTTTTATTTTATCTCCATGATGTGATAAGCTGAATCCCAAATTAAGAACGAGATGGATTGTTTAGGAAAACAAATCAATTGAAAACACCAGGAAATACGCCGCTTCTGGAAGCAGCCTATATCTAGTAGGTATTTACAGTTTGTATCAGGGACTGAACCTCTCAGGATAGCTGGCCTTAGACCTCTTCTTTCAGCATTTAATATTTGTCTTCAGTTAAGTCTATGCTAATTGTAGATTCTCAGCTTGAAGCAAATTGAGCACAAGTCCCAGCAGTGCGAGGTGTTTGGGCATTTCACCAACTTCAGCTCTTTCTTTCTCAACGCTTCAGATCTCTGCGCTCTCATTTCTGCAGCCTACAGAACAAGATCTGCCGCCTCCGAGTGTCCTGGCTGCAAAGTGGTTGGATTGATTTGGGAATGCTTTAAGATCCTGAAATGAAAAATCATTAGTGCCACTTCTCTATTCTTATGGCAGCAGGTACTGTGTGAATTTTCCCAGAATAATTGTTACGTGTTAGAGTAAACCCACCAAAACCGCAGCAGAGTGCCATCTCTGACTTTAAGTATTTCGTGCTGGTGGTGTGACTCCTCTTCCCCATGAAACACCTTACCAAAGGCTGCCCAAACACCCCCCATCAGCAAGCTAACCCTTCTGGCCAAAGGGTGCTGAAGGAAACAAAGAGACTTCACCAAGCCGAGCAAAAAAACGTGGGAATGAAACTCCGTGACCAGCTCTGTGGGAAACTCAATGCCAGAAACCGGCTTAAGCTCTTGTGAAGGTTTGGAGACGGGGATGAAGGCGAGGCAAGGCAGGAAGCTCCCAGGGGAGGGTGGGCAGCACCCTGTCCCCAGCTCACACCATTGTGCTTTGTTCAACCTTCACAATTGTGTGAGCAGAGCCCGGCGCATCAGCCTTCACTTCGAATTTCCTGCTTTTTGTCGGCTCGCATCCCGGGGACTGTTGTTTGAAACACGGCTCTTATTATGGAGCTTGCAGAAAAGAAACCCCTGCTCCATAAGCATGTGCCCAGGCCTTTCAGCGGGTTCCCAGCACCAGGGCTCCTGCTTTAAGGGGACATGGGCTATTGAGATGCAAAGAGGCATACCAAATACCTGACTGGGTCTTGGGCTGGCTAGGCTTGGCTACTGAGGAGCTGCCGTCACAGAAGCCACACGATAACCACCTCTGCGTGCATCAGTCCAAGGACCAGCTCGTGACTTGTTCAGCTGGGCTGACTTCTCAGCAGAGATTGTCCTAATCACAGACCGTGCAATGTCTCTTACCCAGATTTGCAGAGGATTTGGCTTTATAGAACAGGCTCTCAATTCACAAAGCTCCTTCCTCCTCCTCTTACTCCTGCTCTCTTATTGAGCAAATCCAGGATTATGTCCAAGTCCCTCCTCTTTGGCTGCTGGACCTGACCACATGCCCAGTCTGAGCTCTCAGACTATGTCACACGCCCTGGTCTGCATGAGAGAGACCTGGGAGGAAGGATGGAAACCAGAGAAGTAGTAACGCTTGTGGAAAGTCAGACTGCTGTGTTGGGCTTGGAATGATGTTGCCGGTCACCCAGGATTTGGCAAAGGGAGACCTCACTTCAAAAGAAATGAAAAAGCTGTCCCAAACCTGCCAGAAGGATGAGGGGATTTTGCCTGTCTCTTCTCCGCACTCAGCACTGCTGGACATCCCCATCGCTGTCATGAGCACTAACCCCTGCGCTCACCGACCTGGCAGGGCTCACGTGCTGAGCGTGAGCCTTCCTCCCCCGGCCCCCTCTTCGGCACCGCACACAGCAGCGAGGCAGCGCCTGCACGTTTCTCCTGCCGCGGGAAGTCTTGGCCTGCTTGTCCTGCTGGCCACTTACTGGTGACTTCTTAGAGCTGGAGGGAAGCAGCAGTGATTTGCCACAGTGGTGGGGAAAAACCCCAAAACCAGAGCATACCTCCGTGCTGCCGCTCCTGCGCGTCTCTCCCCGTTGCAGGATCCAGCACACGCAGAGTCATCTCCCTGCTCTGTTCTGCTGCAAGCAAGTCCCGTGTTGTCCCAGAAACTGTGTCTGTGAGATCATCTATGAAATATTTATTCCCCTCGCATGCAGGAGGAAAAGCAGCAAAAAGCCTGCATAATATTGATGGAATCCCTGATAGCCAAATATTGAATTATTTACAGCCTAATTGTGCAAGTGATACTCACGAGATCGCTGCAAGATGCAATTAATACATTGTGCAGAATGGGTGACTTCTACTTCAGACTTTGTTTTGATGCATTGGTGAGTCCCTAAAAACCAGGTGAGATCCCTTTGCAGAAGAAGAGCTAGAATATCCACAGACTTTTCTCAAAGCGCTGCTGTGAAAAGGGCTCTCAAACCACCAACTAGCTGCTCAGCTAGCTGCCCGAAGATAAGTGTCTGGAGCCATTTCAGACGCTCAGGTGAATCTTACCTGGCTGCTAGCTGTTGCTTCGGAAGGGCACAGATCTCCGATAGGTCTTGAGTTACATCTGAAACTCCCAGATATGCCCTGGATACCCCAAGGCATCTCAGATGGCATTAAATACATCTATGGAAGACACAGAATTGAGCCTACGTGACCCTGGCCCCAGCAGACCTCCCAGCACAAACTGCAACGTTCCCTGTGTCGTAGCATCCTTCATCTCCTTTTTACTGTAGTGCTGGATCTGTAGCTGTAATGCCGGACTTCACACATACACTAAAGGTCCTCCTTTCTGCCCAGCCTACAGCAGATAGATGAGATTGGCCATTGAACCCCAACTCACAGAACCTGGATTGCCAGACACAGAGTTTTTCTGTCCAGTCCCAGGTACACGGGTTGATGTGGCAGTTGTCACAGGGGCTTAGATATTTCTCTAATGCCAAACTTCTCTAAAGCCCTCTCTCTCTCTCTCTCTCTCATTAGTAAATACATATCTGAACCCTGACATCTGGAGTAGTCCACAAGTTGTGTCTCTTAAAACACTCCTATATTCTGTACTCCTCATTGTATTCTACCCTTAGCAGAGCTTTGGGGGGATCACCTCGTTCCCAAGCACTTCAGCAGCACGTAGTGACCATGCCTTGAAATCGCTGGAGCTGAACAAGGCTCTGGGCAGTCGGTTTTGGCCTTAAGATGGTAACAAGCAAAAAAAAAAAGGAAAAGTCTGAGCCAGTATTACAATGCTCTCCTCTCCGTGCCTAATAATGTTCATTTCCTCTTGAGACGAGACACATCATGTATGTCTAAACCTCTCAGCCTACCCCAATTTACAAATTCTAGTACAGTTGTAGGTTTGAAGAGCCAGCCAAAATTAATTATGACAGATTAAGGAAGAGAGCAACATACTGCAATGCCCTCCTGTTAAACTGAAACAAACTAAGCAATCTCAGCCCCTCATGAAGCTCCTGCTTGTCTCGTTCACCACCTCTAGTGTTTTTCTGCTGAGCACCATCATCTGAACATGGTTGACTCAGATGTACCCAGACTGTCATTCAGCAGCTTTGCCAGCGGTAGCCCTGGCCTTGGCCGAGACAGCCAAGAAAGCAGGTTTTTAGGTAGGTAGGGCGGCACGGTTGGGGTTTTTTGTTTGTTTTTGTTGTTATCAGGCTTTTGTTCCATTTGGAGTTGGCAGGCAGAGGGGGACAATTAAATTCTCTGCTCATGCCAGAGGAAAATGTATTTATTTTAGCCAGGTACTTTTCCTTCTCTTCCTTCCCAAACCCCCTTTTCCTTAAATGAGAGACAAAAATAGACAGGCAGACGACTTTGCTTGTACAATAAATGCCATACGCCTCAAAAGCCAGTAAGAAAACAAGGCAGTGTCTGCTTTGTAAGCAGAAGGACCTGAGGAAACAGCAACGCGATTTACCTGAAGGCAGTGGTACAGCTGGGATGAGATCCCAGGTTGGGGAGGTGAATTACGCCTTTACAAAGCCAAAACTTACGCAGCTTAAGAATTTTTTTGTTGTTTTACAAATATTATTCAGTGCCTAAAATGAAAAAAGGAGGCCATTTAGGTATCAAATACAAATGAATCTGTAAGGTTTTACCCCTTTTCTCTTTTCATTTTGTTTGTAGGTGTCTACTGAAAGCAAGGTAAGGCTATGGCCATCTCTACCTTCTAAATTCCTGTTTAGCAGAAGAGGAACCAGTTGCTGTGAGCCAAGTGAACGCAGATTTACCCAGGGGCTGAAGATGACGTTAGGTCACTTGGACCATCAGCTCTTTGGAAAATGAGCCCCAAGCGCACCCTTAGAGGATCCTTCTCCAGACTCTCTGACCACAGCAAAGAAGTCCCTTTCCATTGGATGCTCCATAGGAAAAAAAAAAAAGCCACCCACCAGTACGGTTGGTGCTTTCGGTAGCGTACCACCAACCAGCGTCTCTCAGCCCCGGTCTCTAGGTGCTGCATATAGCAGGGAAAGTGCTCTTGGTTTGCTAACAGCCCCGAGTATGAAAGGGCGAGTGAGATGGCAATAGGCTTTGTATCTCTTCACTATTTTGAGCACCCTAGACTCGTTAAAGATGCAATCCTTGTTGGAAAACACTCCTTGCTATAAACAAGTTGATGAACATAGAAGAAAACAGGCATGCTCTCCCCATTTGCCACTACCCATATTCAGTTGTTAATCTGCTCCTTTCCCCTCCTCCCCCCGTTATTCTGCAATATCTGTTAGTTGCTAAAGAAGCTGAAGAAACAATTAAGATGCTTCAGAAAAAGCAGATAATTTCTCACATGCAGTGCGGAGTACCCAGCAGATGTGACTCAAGATACACACATGCTGTTTTCAAGCAAGCGTTCCCAAGGGTTTAAATAAAAATGATAAGGCTGAGGGGTTTCAGCAGAAATCAGGTTATTTTTAAGTGGAAGGGCTCTAGGGAGTGTTAGCAGGGCATCATCTTCTTGTGCTATGGGGATCCCATAGCGTTAGTTGTGTACAATTAAAAAAAAATTAAGCCAGTAGCCAGGTTAGATGGGGATTCTGGCAGGAAAGCGGTAACAGGGGTTACAGCAAATTGGGTTGGTTGCACATATCAGACACCTTCTGATTTACTAGAGGCAGAACAAATGAGATGCCTACAGGGAGCTCTTCACCCCAGAAGATAGTGGCAAGTCTCAAGAGCCAGGATTTGACCCGGATGGTTTCGGTCACCACAGTTCAGCCAACAAGGAAACAATATAGTGGGAGAAAGGCTGCAATGGTCTGGAGCCAGATCTCAGTTGACACAGGGTGTTGCAACTTTACTGAAACGTGTGGCCCACATCCAGCGCAAGAGTCCATGAAAAATATTTCTTCCCACTATCCACCTCCTTAATCCAGCCCCAGCATCTGTCACCACACAAAAGGGGACGGAGGCGGTGGAGCCAGCGCTACGGTAAGCAGCTTGCTGAGCCAGCCGCAGACATTTGCCATCTTCTGGCCAGGATGAAGACTGGACAGATTAGGAAAATGTTTTCATTAGCTGCACTCACCTGAAAAATAATCAGCAGCCAACTCCCATTTCACAAGGTGGCCTGGCAAAGAGTCAAGAAACGAAATCCGGCGGCAAATGGATTGCAAAGACAAACATAAACAATTAAGTTTGTGATGATCCACCATCTTGAATGGATCTTCAATATCCAATACCAGGATTTTCTGCGCTCAGACACACAAATCTCAGGCATTCATACTCTGCCAATATTTTAAGTCATGCCCATAAAGTGTAGTTGAATAGGATTCAAGCTGATGAAAAGCAAGTTGTTAATTTTAAAGGGGTTTGGTGACCCTCTGAATGGAGCTGATGGCTTCGGTCCAGCAGATGACAATCCATTAAATTAAAGAAAAAATTGCCACTGTAATTCTTAGTGCCAGCAAAGGTGTGAGAGAAAATGTGGCCCCTCCAGGATGTGCACAACCGTATTCCTGGTGCCACAGACGGCGGCTTG